>NC_064858.1:42511247-42851247 GCF_024139225.1 Suncus etruscus
GTAAATGATGAGCTCAGCCATTCACTCTTTTGAAAATATTTATCTTTAAAATTTTCTTTTAAATTATTAAATGTATATATGCTATACCACTGAGAGTAAATTAAATATAGAACTGCTATGCAATCATGTGTAAGTACAGAACTGCTTTGCAATTATTTCTGTGTTGCTGAAAATGAACATCCTTTTAGATCTGGAGCAAAAAAAGAGTAATGAAAAGTTTGCAAATAGTGGCTTAAATATCTGTAGTGAAAGAAAATAATTTATCAGAAAAAGAAAACAGGAAACAGTGCTCTTTTAAAAAATATGTCTGTTGGGGTTGGAGAGATAGCATGGAGGTAGGGCGTTTGCTTTGCATGCAAAAGGACTGTGATTTGAATCCCGGCATCCCATATGGTCCCCTGAGCCTGCTGGAAGCAATTTCTGAGTGTAGAGCCAGGAATAACCCCTGAGCTCTGCCAGGTATGACCCCCCAAAAATATCTATGTCTGTTTTTTAAATCACATCCACATTACATGGGGAACATTTTATTATACCTAACTGACAAAAGAGAGACCAATTCAAGAACTTCTCCACAATCACACTGTTGCTACATTTTGAGTCAAGGTTTGATCCCAGCTTGTTGGGTATCTACATCTATCTTCTATCCTCTTCCCCAATACAACACAGCTTAAATTCCAGTTCATTGGGTTCATTTTCATTAGGTGTAGAGTCATATGGGAGACCTCACTGGTCTCCGGTCAGGAAAACCTCATTAAAGACCTTCTGAGCAATTAGTATATTTTATTAAATTTTATGTTTGGTTTTGGGGGCCAAATTCAAGTTCTCAGGGGCTACTCTCAGCAGCAAGTTACTCTGTGCTTGCTCAGAAGTCCATGCAGTCCCAGGGATGAAGTTTTCCATGACAAAAACCAATGCACTGTGCTTGCTTCGGCAGCACATATACTAAAATTGGAATGATACAGAGAAGATTAGCATGGCCCCTGCGCAAGGATGACATGCAAATTCGTGAAGCATTCCATATTTAAAAAAAATGCACTAATGTGCATTCCATATTAAAGCCTTCCATATTAAAAAAAACAATACACTTCATATAATAATAAGACTAATGTGTGTCCCTGGCCCATAACTGGTTTGTGATTTTTATTGTTTATTTTTTGTTTTCTGGTCTTGGCCAGACCCGCAAGTGCTTAGGTGTAACTTCTGGATCTGAGCTCAGAAATCACTCCTGAAGAACTTGGGGACCATATTGGCTGCAAGAGATAGAACACTTTTTGGTGGCATGCAAGACAAATGCCTTCCCCACTGTCCTATGGCTCCAGTATGTTTTAACCTGAGGACACTCTAAGCAGTTTCTTCTAGCATTTTCCCTTATAATACTTTGCCTGGTATTTGGGACTCATTTCTAGCAGGACCAAGAATTTTCACAGTGTCTTTTGTTCTTTTCTTAATCTTACTTTTCCATGAACTTTTCTGTTTTGTGCTACCTGTATCTGCAAATATTTTATATTTATTTCTATTGCATTGCTACACAATAAAAGTCCTGCCTAGAATAAGGTATGATATAAAGAATGAAATAAAAATCTCAATGTAAGATAAACCACAGACAAATGACTTTTAGAAGGATTAACTTTAAAATAATAAATGTATAAACTACAAAACACATGTACCAAAATAATTAGATAAATTATTTTCTGCATTTTTCTTAACAATAAATTATTTTCTGCATTGTTCTTAACAATAATGAACTAGTTATCTGCATGTGTAAGGAATAGGAAAATTAAAAAGGAGAGACACATTTGTTGACAGGACTTTCTAAGTATTATTTTAATGCCCAGTAGGGTGTATTAGGCCTAGGGGTAAAGCAATGAATAAGACATATTTTCTACCCTTAATTACAAGTAATTGCCATAAAATTGATTAGTGTTATAAAAGGCACTTGTAAAAGCTCTTCTGAGATTTGTGTTTCAAAATGACTTAAAGTTTAGCCTTCAAACTCAAGTAGACCTGTAAGTCAGATAGTTTTTCACTGAATTATTTTTCTAGGAGGGTAGTAAAAAGTTACCACAAACTGGGTGGCCTAAAATAGAGAAATTGGGCAAGTTTGGGTTTGGAGAGATAATATAGCAGACAAGGTACTTGCCTTGCATGCATGTACCTGACCTGGATTTGATCCCTGGCACCTAGTATAGTCCCCTGAGCACAGAGCCAAGAGTAAGTAAACCCTGAGCACTCATTACTGGATGTGGCTTAAGAAATATAAATAAATAAATAAATAAAAAGGCAGAACAAAAGTAGTTATGACAGCAAGATAGTTCACAGATCTGGAAATCATGTTTTTGTGGGAGCTCTGGGTTCAGTATCTGCCAGCACATGTTCCCCAATGAGCACCTTAGGGAGTAACACCCCACCCTAAACACTGCTGGGTGTAGCCCCCAAACCAAAGTCATAACAAAATAAAAACCAAAACAAAGCAGAAACTGATACTCTCAAAGTTTTGGAGGTCAATATTATACACTTAATTTGTTATCAGAGTTAGTTTCTTTAGAGAAGGTTTCTGGGCTGCACTTCTTTCTGGTAATTCTGATAGTCATGGGGTGGTACATCACTTTAGTCTCTGCCTCAGTGTCATCTGAATTGTTTCCTGTGTGTCTTTCAGTGTCTGAAAGGAAGGTTAGTGGGTATTGGAGTTAGGACTTGCCCTAAAATCACATCTGCAAACTCTTTCAATAAAGGACATAGTCTAAAATTCTGGGTAAATATGAATTGTGGGTGGCACCAGTAGGCCTTGTACATTTGCAGACTAGTTAAACAGGAACTTTATTTCTTATCTGTGGCATGTAGATGATAGCATAATTCCATGGACTCTTTGACACATACCTTTTCATGAACGAATTCTGTGTTCCTGTCTTGAGCCAAATTTTAATCATTCTAAATGCTTATCTCTGGACTTTAAGGATTCTTTGTATATGCTGCTTAGTAAACCTTTATAAAAACGTCTTTTTCTCCCTGTCTGTGCCTTGTCTTCCAATCTCTTGACATTGTCACTTACAGAGCAGAAAATTGAATTAATTTTCCTACTCTCCTGCACAAAACAGCCAAGAAGACACTATCGAACACAGTCTCGAGGCACCAAACTGGTTAAGGGCCCCACCCAATAATATGAATGCTAATCCCTGCTGTGTGATTGGGCACAGGAGAGCCATTAAAGAACTGCTGCCTTGTTCACTGTCTACTTTCCTGCACAAATAGCCAAAAAGACACCATTGAACACAATCTCCAGGGCCCAAGTACATAAGGGCCCCACCCAATAATGAAGCTGCGGGCATCTTCTAAACCACAAGCCCCCGCATAGCACGTAGTTGAAACCACTATACTAGTGTTGCAATGAGGAAACAATGCAGGACAACACCATGCATAGAGAATGAAGATTACCTGAAAAGCCTCTCAGATAAGAATTTTAGAGTATTAATATGGAGGATGCTCAAAGAACTAAAAACAAGCATAGATAGATCTGATCAGACAATAATGACAGAACTAACAACTGACATAAGAAACAACTGACATCTGAAAAACTCAGTAGACGAAATGAACATCTCAATGAAAAGCCTCTCCAAAGGAATAACAGCAACTGAGAATGGGGTCAGTGAGCCAGAGGATGAGATGCAGAACAACTCTATACAGCAGAAGAGATTGGAAAATAACCTTAAAGCAAATGATCAGACAATGAATAAACTACTCAAAAAATGTGAACAGATGAAAATAGAAGTCTTCGACAAACTCAACAGAAACAACACAGGAATTATTGGAGTCCCTGAGAACCCAGGAAGAGAATGATAATAAGAGGAGTTAGAGGAAGAGTAAGAAGAGGAAACGGAGTAAGTAGAAGAGGAAGAAGAGGAAGAAGTGTAAGAAGAATAAAAAGAAAAAAGGAAGAAGAGGAAGAAGAAAAAGAAGAAAAAGAAGAGGAGGAAGAGGAGAAGGAAGAATAGTAGGAGGAAGAAGAAAAAGAAGAAAAGAAAGAGGAAGAAGGAAAAGAGAAAAGAAGACAAAAGAGGAACAAGGGGAAGAAGAGGAAGAAGAAAATGAAGAAGAGGAGGAGAAAGAAAAAGAAGAGGAAGAGGAGAAATAAGAATAAGAAGAGGAGAGAGGAAGAAGAAAAAGAGAAAAAAAGAAAATGGACTGAAGATTTATTTTTAAATTTCTTTTTTTATAATAGTGTCTTTGTTTAAGCACTGTGATAATAAACATGCTTGTACTTGGGTTTCAGTTAAATTTTTAAAATTAATTTTGTATAATAAATTACTTTATAGATTTCGCTTTTGATGGTATGTATTAAATTTAATCTCAAAAACCGAAACCAACTATTTTAGCTATATTAGGTAATACATTTTGCATTTTACATTTATATATGATCCAGTTTAAATTAGGTTTTGTGAACATATAAAACTGTGTTTAGATTCATTTGTTTCTACATGTGAATTCCAGTTGTTCCAGCACCATTTGTTATAAGAACTATTTTTGATCTAACAATCTAGTGTTGCTCCTTTGCCAAAGATATCTGACTACTATATTTCTGTGGGTTCAATTCTTGGCTTTCTGTTGTTTTATTCTTGATTGATATATGAAATCTTATTTTACTCTTTCATTCTTTGATCTTATTTCCTTTCTTTCAGAATCTTACATTCTATCTTTGAAAGTAGCTTTATCGAATTATTTCTTGAAGTTGGTTACTCTCAGTTTTATCATGTTCTCTTTCATCAACATTGAGTTTATTATTTGGAGAGGTTTTTTGCCTCCTCATGTAAAATTTAAAATTATTTTGTCAACATTCATAAAAAAATTATCTGAGACCTTATTGAAATTATAGATGGATTTGGTAAGAATTGAATTTCATTTTTTGTTTTTTGGGCCGCATCCATTGACTCTCAGGGGTTACACATGGCTATGTGCCCAGAAATCACTCCTGGCTTGGGGGACCATATGGGATACCAGGGGATTGAACCACGATCTATCCTAGGCTAGCGCTAGCAAGGCAGATGCCTTACACCCTGCACCAACGCTCCAGCCCCAAGAATTGAATTTTTTACAATATTTGAATCTTCTATGAGCATGGGCTATGTTACCATTTATTTACTTGTTTTTAATTTCTTTTATCAAGGGCATAGATTTTTCGTAGAGATCCTATACATATTTTATTACATCCATACATAGATACTTTTTTATTATTATTTGTTTCTGTGTCAATCCATTGTGTTCTGGGCCTGCTTCTAACTGGCTTTCATATAATCCAGCAATTTCTCTTAGCATCGACCCTAATGACTCCAAAACTGTTCTGAAAAGTCATTTTCACTCCTATGATTACTGCAGCATTATTCACAATAGTCACAATCTAGAAACAGCTGACTTAGTCAAGAAACTATGGTACATAGATGCATTGGAATTGTGGTAAATGAAGTTAGTTGGAGGGTGAGGGACAGGTACAGAATAATACCTCTCAATGCAAGATATAGAGAAACATCATAAGGGAATAGCAGATGTTCAAAGGCAACCAAATTGCAAATTTATTGCAGGAGACAGAGAATGATGGAGGAAAATGATCACTAGGGGAGAGGATGTGGTGCTGGAAGAATTTATGTATGAAATCCTACCATTAGTAAGTTTTGTTAATCACAGAAAAAGTATTTTGAGGTTCTTTTTACAAAACATAGTATAACCATCTCAACATCAATTTTATCATTAATTTCTTATTTGGTTTTGGGGCGACATCTGACTATGTTTATTCATGGCTTTTTCATGGCTCAGTGTTCAGGGATCATTCTGGTCATGCTCAGGGGGCCATATGAGGTGTTGGGGATAAAATCTGGGATAGTCTCAGGAACAATCTTACTCTCTATATATCAGTCTCTATCTCAATATTCATTTACTTTATTTTTATGACATATAATAAAACTCAAGAATTAAAATCCTGCAATTAGATTATAATCTAATTTTCTTCACCTTCATTATAGATTGTGTTTTACCTTTGTCTATATTACCTATTGAGTAAATATTCTTCCTTGAATTGTTCATTCCTGAATCTTATCCTTGTCATACTTTTATAAGTATAGTTGTTATAGTTTCCACTCATTAAGACATACTTAATCTCAAAAACATCCTGCCAGGGACAATCCCAGGATTCAGAATGTCAAGTATATATATTTAATATCTCACTTTATGTTCTTACTTTTTACAGTATGCAATGTATCATCTGTTGATACAAAAATCTATATCCCCTGCTTACTTGTCTTCTTAGATCACATTTCAGGATTTCTACATTACTGTTTAACAAAATCAACCAAATATGTTGGTTATACTTCCTTAAAATTTCAATCTTGGTGAGATAACACTTTTTAATTACTTTTAGTGAAATACTAATTGTGCGTAGAAATTCCTTTCAGTACAGATGGAAAATGAAAGGTCCTCCCCACAACCTTTTTCACTTCTCAAGGTTTTAATCTCTCTCTCTCTATCTCTCTCTCTCTCCTCTCTCTCTCACTCTTTCTCTCTCTCTCTCTCCATCTCCCAAAGTAGAATTTATGTATCTTTTAAGAACATTCTCAGTTTCACAATCTACTCTTTCTAACATGTTCTTTCATCATCTATTTTTCTCCTTTCTGTTTCAAGTAAAGTCCTCTGGGGAGGATGAGACAGATGGGCCTTACCAAAGAAAAGTAGAATTTATTAGAAAGATATTGTGCGATCTGACTATCAAAAAGAAGCCCGGAGATGTGAATTTGATCATTTGCGGGAAGCAGGGGAGCCCCAGAGAGAATTATAAAATAGTCTCTGGCAAAAACAGCTTATTATTCCAGTCTTGGCTTCTGTGATGAATATAGCTGTTCCAAACTTTCTCCTGTGGCCCCACTGTTAAAACTTTAAGAGGAGAACATTAATATGACTGCGCAGCACAAGTCTAGTCACACAACGTTCCACCAGGGTCACCTAAGAAAATAAGTGCTTTATCTCATAAGGGACTGAGGGAAAGTCACACACTATTCAGTTTTGGTCAGTCTGTATTCTTGGCTTTGTGCTTAAAGGCCACTTCAGGGGGGAATCAGGGGATCATATGCATTGTCAGGGATCAAACTTAGTCTGCTGCATTCAAGGTTAGTAAGCTTCTTGTTGTACTATCACTTAGCCCTGAAGTATATTTTTAATTTGATTTTAAAAATAAAATAAAATAATTATGAGATTCAGAGTTAGAAGTTGTTGATAGTTGAGTTTCAGTGATGCAATGTTCCAACACCCATCCCTTCATCAGTGATCATTTCCCACCACCAATTTCCCCAGTTTTCTTCTTGGCCTCCTCATCTTGCCTCTATGGCAGAAGACACTTTTCTTCTTCTCTCTCCCCCCTCTTTCTCTCTCTTCTATTTTTCTCCCTCTCTGTCCTACTTTCTCTCTCTCATTTTTTTAAAATTTTCTCCACTGTGATTTGCAGTATTGTTTCTGAAGGGGCATCGTGTATATCCCTTTACCTCCTTTCAGTTCTTTTCTGGATTATTTCCTACTATTATTGTCATGATGGTCCTTTTCTCTATCTTAACTGCACTTCCATTCATCATTTTTATTGTTTGGATTTTTCTCATACTAGGTTTTTGTTTGTTTTCTTTCTAAATCCTGAGGTATTTTCTTTCAGCCACAACAAAAATCCACTGACTGCCTGTCTCTGAAGAAGAATTGCTTGTATTCTTTTCCTAATTTTTTAACAGAGTTTCTCTATGCACTCTCTGATAAGATTTCTTTAAAACTGACTTTCTTACATATTCTTTCTAATTTAGGTCTTTTTTATTCTGCTTAAAAATCATTATAATGTGTCCTCCAAATGATAGTGCTCAACTCAGTGTCTCTCTTTCCTTTTAATTTATCAACCATCAGTTAATTGAATTTTGAAGTTTTTAGGTATTATGTGAAAAATGTCTCTAATTAATTTTTGTTCTCATTGCCTCATTTCAAGCTGCCATGGGCAATTATACAATATCTTAGATGAATCTTTTCCCTAGCAGTTTTCCAATCAAGTTTCTAATATTGCTTCCATATTTTTTCAAGTAGCCAAATACCAAAGAAATAAACAATACTCTTATGACATTATTCTAGTTTTTAAAAATCACAGTAGGTGGGTGGAGATGTAATTCAATAGTAAAAAGCTTTAATGGCTTTTCAGCAGATCCCTGATAATGTCTAATGTTTTAATTCCGTTATTTAGGTCCCTGACTTATCTGTCCTCAGTTTACCCTTTACAGAATCAACTCTATCCATTCTTCTTTAAACATTCTTTTAATTAAATTTAAAACTGAATATTCACAATATTTTACATTTTACCTAATATTTATTATGACTCTTATGTTGACTTTCCAACAATATACTTAACTATTGGTTAGTAATCAGGAATTTTGAGGGAAATGTCTTTATCCCAAGATCTAGGATGGCCTAGTTTATTTTAATTCTAAGTAATAATCCTATTGTTATGAATTCATACTAACGACTTAAGCCACAGAGTCTATGGTATATTTGTGGCCTAATTAACTGCTGTAAGAAATAGACTTGAGTTTAAAAAAGGACATCTCTTTTTCTGATAGCTTCCTCTTTTTTTCAGAATGTAGAGCAAGCACTTAAATAGTAGAATCTTACAGATGCTTTTCTTTGATGATTAAACTAGCCTGAGGACAAAGCTATTTCAGAGACAAGTTATTTTAGGGAATGATAGCCAAAGCTATTGTATGCATGAAGCCAATAAATTTACAGTGATTAAATGACTCTTGCCAAATTAAATGACCACTGTCTCTATTAGCAAGAATGTTTAAAAAATTTTTAGTTAAATCAGTGTGAGTATATTAACATAGTTGCTCATGATTGAGTTTCAGTCATACAGTATTTCAGCACTCATCCCTGTACCAGTCACATTTCCTGCCACCAGTGGCCCCAGTTTCCCTCCCATCCACCTACCTCAGCCTGACTGACCTCAGATTGCCTCTATGGCAGATGTTTTTCTTCTCTTTCTCTCTATGGCAGATGTTTTTCTTCTCTTATTCTCCCATTTGGTTTTACTCTTAAGTATGTAGTACTCTCATTCTCTCAGCACACATATATTCAATAAGAATTTTGCATATGCCAGGTTCTTTTTTGTTTTGTTTTGTTTGGGGATCACACCCCAGCAGTATTCCTCTATTACTCCTAGCAGGCTTGTGGGGGGGGGGCATAGGAAATACTGGGAATTGAACCTGAGTCAGCCATGTGAAAAGCAAAGGTCCTACCCACTATACTATTGCTCTGGTTCCTATGCCAGGATTTTTTTTTATAGACAATAATACCACAGAAATCAACACAATGACAATAGTCTCATGGATCTGTGAAGGTTTAAAACATGTATTATTAAATATCACAGCTTTTGTTGTATAAAAATTCATTACTTTTATATCCCCAAACATTTATTTTACAAATAAATTGAATTGCTTACAAAATAATTGTGTGCTAAGTGTAGAAAATATTGTAGCTTTTATTATATAACGGTTTATATAAGCAGCTGTTACTCTCTTATTTTGAAATAACCAGTCCTCATTCTATTCATATAATTCTTCTTTGCTGGTGCTTATCACTCTTGTATTGAAGCATTTTTGTATTGAAGCACCTTTTAGATTGTTTTCTTACTCTACCTGTTCTCCACCCCAGGATGCGGTCTTTTGTTTCCCAATAAAGACTCTGGGCCTCTGGGAGAAACAGCTTGCACTTTTGGTTTTCCAGAACTGAGCTATCTGCCTGTTGGCCTGAGAGTTAGGAGCAAAAAGCTTGTGATGGAATTTTCCTGGACCTATCTACAATTCCCTTCAATTTTGTGTGGATTATTTCCTGTGTTTGCATTTGCTCCCAGACCCACATCTCCCCAATCCCATGGGATTGGGCCATGATGCTTCCATTTCACCTATTCAGTGCCCAGAACAAGAACCCTAACTACGACTGGTGAAATGTTGCCTAATGTGATTCTGTGGTTGTTTAAATAGGTAATTTCACAGTGATTTTTGTAATTAACTTCTCTTTGGTTCAGAGATATAAAGATGGGTTAATTTGGGGTTGAGGGACACTTACCTCTCCTCCAATAGTCAAGGAAAAAAACATTCTAACATTGTAATTTATATATTGGCTATTTTAATAGTGATTTTATTGGCATATGCCATAATAGTTTATATGAATCATAAAATGTGAAAATCTCAGACCCAGCATTCTAAAACTGCTCCAAACTTTTCTAAGATGCTTTCATCTGTTTCTGAATGACCACCTATGTTTCTGAAAAGTCTCCCAACTTCAAAAAGCAAAGTGCTTTCCCAGTAGAGACACATGCTTAAGCCAAAAGTCCTGAAGCTAGTAATGTGCCACACTTATTGTTGCTATGCCAGAGTAGCTGCTGGCAGCTGACATTGATTTACTAGATGAAACAAATGCCACAAATGAGATTGTGACAGTCCAATTTTATTTAAGCAATTGTGTTTTAGAGTTCTTTATAGTTGAATTTCAGATATACAGTGATCCAGGGTCATTCTATTGCCAGTGTTAAATTCCCTTGAACAAGGAACCCAAATTGCATCCTATATCACCACCATTTCCCCCCTTGGTCTACCAGTATAATAGACCCATTTAAGTTTTGATGGTTAAACTTTAGATCTCTTGATTCTATTGTCATTGGCTTTGGCTTGGATATAAAAATATGTAATGCTTCACAAATTTGTGTGTCATCCTTGCACAGGGGCCATTCTAATCTTCTTTGTATTATTCCATTTTGAATATAGGTGCTGCCAAAGCAAGCACTTCTGCTAATTTCTTAATAGACTATGCTGCTAAGCTTAAAGAAAAAATCCATTGTTA
Organism: Suncus etruscus; assembly: GCF_024139225.1. Lineage (NCBI taxonomy): Eukaryota > Metazoa > Chordata > Mammalia > Eulipotyphla > Soricidae > Suncus > Suncus etruscus. The sequence goes on from NC_064858.1 coordinate 42,522,144, forward strand.
ACCTTTGAAATTCAGGTCAGGAAATTTGAAGGAATGTTTGATTATGGCACTGAAGTTTCTGTGATTGCTTTAAAACATTAGCCCTGCAATTGGGCCTTGCAAAATATACCTTATAACCTGGGAGAAAAAGGTTGGTGTTTTTTCATTAGCATCTGTCTGTCAGAGTTCAAAACTTCTAAGATATATAAGGACCAGAAACTCAACAAGCAGCTCTTTTTTGCTGTATGTGACTCCAATTTCTTAAATTTGGGGGGCTGTGACTTGCCTAGACAGTGGAGGTGTAGTACCACATCCTTTGCCCAATGCCCTTTCAAATCACCAGCTCAGATGTTTCATCTTTTTGCCCATCTCCTTTCAGTCAACCAGAAGTTTTGCCTTGTTAGTTGGGGCCACTAGAATACAGCACCGAGCACCTATTTCAATTAAATGGAAATTGAATGTTCCAATATGAATTCCCCAGTGACCGAAGAACATCACAAAATTAGAGGAACTGAAAAACTTTGTTTACAAGCAGCTAAGACTGGGGCACATTAAAACCTCCTTTTCTAAATGGAATTTTCCTGTATTTGTTATACAAAAGAGGTCTGGTAGTTGTAGACTTTTATCTGATTTAAGAGTTGTCAATTCATCCATGATTCCAATAATAGAAATTACAGAGTAGCCAGCCTTCTTTCACCAGTAGCCATTCCAAAAGACTGGCCTTTGATAGTAATTCACTTAAAAGACTGTTTTTTATAATATTTTCATTTACACAAAAGACATAAAGCTCTTTGCCTTTTCAGTCCCTTTACTCAACAATGGATTACCCATGTGGCAGTTTCAATGGACTATTTTGCCTCAGGGCATATTAAAGTAACCCATAATGTGTCAATATTTTGTTGATGTGGTTCTATGTCCTGCTTATGAAAAATTTTATATTTATATTACATATTACATGGATAATATCTCAGCCTGTTCTAATAACAGAGACTTACAATGTTTATATGAATATGTTATCACTTGCCTGCAAGTTGCTAGTTAACAATAACCACAGAAAAAATTCAGACTTATCCTCCATTTCAATATCTGGAATTTGTATTGGAGTGCACTTCAGTCTGTCCCCAAAAGATCTCTATTTATCAAAAACAAAACAAAACAAAACAAAACTAAGGACTCTCAATGATTTTCAAAAACTCTTTAATCTGTTTCTGGATAACATTTGTCCACTTCCCTAGAAATTCTGAATTTGGTTCTGAAATGGTCTGAAAGATTTATGTAAAGCTGCTCTTTAAGTCAGTATCTGCAACAACTTTTCCTCAAACTTTCAATGCAGCTCTCTGACGAGCTGCAAAACAGCACAGTGTAATTTCAGCATTATGGTGAAATGGAAAAGGTCATTGCACAACCTATTGTAAAAAATTTAGCCACACAAGGTTGGTTTAAATGTGATGATCAAGAAGTTTCAGACATCTCCAACTCATCTGTAAAATCTTCAGCAGCTTATATTCTTTTTATACTTCAAAGAGACCTGCAGCAACAGATACAGCTGTTTAGATTAGATTATAGAATTCTATAATAATGTTCTGATGCTTTTACTCACAGAAAAAGCTGCAGAATGAGTTTAGAAGCCCTGGGTTCACTCTAGAGTGCACAATGTTAGAATGTTTCAGTGTTTTAACTCCAATAACATTATGTTTATAATAGCCTTTTGTTGTGTTTTGGGCCACACCTGGAGACGCTCAGGAGTTACTCCTGGCTATGCCCTCAAAAATCGCTCCTGGTTGGGGCTGGAGCAGTGGTGCAGGGTGTAAGACGTCTGTCTGCCTTGCATGAGCTAGTCTAGGATGGACCACTTTTTGATCACCTGGCGTCACATATGGTCCTCCAAGCCAGGGGTGATTTCTGAATGCATAGCCAGGAGTAATCCCTGAGCATCACTGGGTGTGGCCGAAAAACAAAACAAAACAAAAACAAGGAATCGCTCTTGGCTTGGGGAACAATATGGGATGCCTGGGATTAAACCAAGGTTCATCCTGGGTCAGCTGCATGCAAGGCAAACACCCTACCACTGTGCTATCATTCTGGCCCCTATAATAATCTTTTAATGTTTTTGTTCACAGTGATCCTTGGGAATAATAGGTTAGATACCATAATATAGCATTGCAATGCTATATTTTATTAAACTCCTAATATAGTGCTTATTATAATAATGTCTTAATATTTTAAATTATTCATTTTCCATTTTATTATGCCTGCTTGCATTATCTCATGTTTCTCTCCAGATATCTTTAGATAAGGTATCTGCATGCCATAGACTTTTGCAACAGTGCTAAGTCATTGAGTATGTTTTTGAAATTAATTTTTAATTCAAGCTCTTTTTATACTGTCATAATGCCTTTGTTCTCAGTTTGCCTCCTTTAAGAAACTTGGATGCTTGAGTAATATAATACTCTATGATGTAGAGTTATTTTACAATGCTCAATACCATATTACTTAGTATTCTATACTTGAAAATTATGATTGTTTTAAGACTGTTCTATGCAATATTATCCTCAATTAAAAAAACTAAAAATTTTTCCTCTTAAATCTGGTACAAGACAAGGCTGTCTTCTTTCACCACTCCTATTCAACATAGTACTGGAAGTACTTACTGTAGTGATTAGGCAAGAAAAAATATCAAGGGCATCTAGATAGGAAAGGAAGAAGTCAAGCTCTCACTGTTTGCAGATGAAATAATACTATATTTAGAAAACCCTAAAGACTCTATCTAAAAGCTTCTAGAAACAATAGAATCATATAGCAAATAGGCAGGCTACAAAATTAACACACAAAATTCAATGGCCTTCTTATACATCAATAATGAATAATAAAGAAGAAATGGACATTATAAAAACAACCTCATTCACATTAGTATCACACAAATTCAATTATCTTAGAGTCAACTTAACTAGAGGCATGAAGGACGTTTTGGATTGATCCCTTACTCTACCTGTTCTCCACCCCAGGGAGTGGTCTTTTGCTTCCTAATAAAGTCCCTGGTTCTCAGAGAGAAATAGCTTGTGGTTTCGGTTTTCCATATCTGAGCTATCTGCCTGCTGGCCTTAGTGTTACGAGTAGAAAGCTTGTGATGAAATTTTTCTGACTTGTAGCATTCTTTTCAACTTTGTGTGGATTATTTCCTGTGTCAATATTTGCTCCCACACCTGAATCTCCCCAATCCCTCGAGATTGGACCATGAGGCTTCCACTTCAATCTTGGACAATAATCACTTAAAATATTAGATTTTATTTTTTAGTACTTCCTTTGGAAATTAGATACAGTTGTATATGCAAACTAAAATCACCAGGCAGTTATCTGTTCCACATAATTTGAGATATCACAATTTTGCCAAATCATATGCTTTTGAAGCAACTTTCAATAGTTTCAATATGTATATATTTATATATATATAATTGTATGCATAGATAGGGAAATTATTATTTCCTTTTCACCTCTTTAGTCTGATGACTTGGAAAATGACATCTAAATATATCATTAGCATACCTAAAAGCTTTTATAAAAACATTACTATTTTATTACCTATATTACTAATTTATCCCCAAGCATTTATTTTTTACAAATAAACTGAATTGCTTACAAAGTAATTGTATGCTAAATGTAGAAAATATTGATGCTTTTTATGTAAAGTTGTGTAGAATCTCTATCTTGGACAATAGCATTTAATATATGTACAATAGTTGTTTTCCAGCAAGTTTTACTAACCATATTGTATATATTATTTATAACTTGGTTTTCATTTAATAAATTTAACTTTCAGTTATATTTTCACACATAATGTCAATAACAGTTTCCTATGTGAAAACTTTTTCTGGTGGAATATAAAGTTATGTCATTTTCATAGGGCTTTATTATTTTTTTTCAGTAAATGAGTCTATGGCATTTAAGCATTTATCCTTTTGTTTGATAAACCCAGTTGCAGTGAACAATGTTGGTTTTGTTTACATATTAGATTAGGCTTTTTGAATTGAATCAGTGATAATAGTATATTGAGTTTTGGTGGATATTGCCTCTTGTTTAACAGAAAGTTGTTAGATTTTATTTAGGATATCTTAACAATCCTACATAAAACAATATGTCCATTTGAAAAAAAGAATGCTTGGATAAATTGCAGTGTACAGAGAAAGGGCTGGTCAGAGAAGGTCTCAGTAACTAAAGAAATTTGGTTATTTGGGGGGTGGGGTGGGGGCAGGACCATACTCAGTAGTACTCAAGGGCTTGAATAAGTGAATTGGAGTCACTTCTAGAGGTGCTGCTTGGGAAACCATGAGATGCAAGGAATCGAACCCAAGCCCATTGAGATATTTCTCTGGCTCAGTCATAGAAGAAAGTGGAGTAGAGATGTCAAGGAGGTAAGAAAGTAGGCAGATCATCAGTGAAATGGGGGATACATTTGTGTATTTATTATGTTCAGTTGTCAGTGTGTCACTGAGGAACAGCTGTGAGGAGAAAGGAGTGGGAGAAAGTGAAGTGGTAAGAGAAAGGGCAGACTAAAGCGGGGTTTCTGGAAAGCCTTGTAATTCCTAGACTTTGAATAAAGAGGTTTTACAGAAAACCAACTACATTTTACTCCCTTTTAAAGGCTCATTCTGCTTGCCAAATTAAGAATAGATTTTTGATGGAACTTTTATGACTCTGTATAATTACAGATACTTATTTGTTTTTTTGGAATGTCTTCTCTTTTTGAATTTAAGAGCTGCATCTTATTTATTTTAATAAGCCTCTGACTAATGTGTGTTTGAAAGACTCACTGGACAATCATATTTCTTGAATTTTTTCCATTTCCTTCATCAACATTAGAGAAATGTATGTATTAAGTGAAAGTCTATAGTATTAAATTAAGCCTCATTTTTAAAACATTATAAAATTATAAATTTAGGAACACTAAATTTGTAAAGACAATAGAATGTAGAAAAGAGAAAAATAAAGTTAAATAAGGGAAGAATGGGGCAGGCCATATTATTACTACTATAAAAATGTTAAATCAACTTTCACATAGTTAAATAAAATGGCATTTTCAGGTAAAAGATAGTTTGTTCCTATATTTTTAACCCTTTAAGATCTGAGAATATAGAATTCTATCTTAATAAAAATAGACATTAAATATCTAAAATAATATCAACTATACTATAAATAATACATGTAACACATATATGTAATGTATGTCTTTATTAGAACTTAAGTGCTGCTTAAATGCTGGGAAGTTAGTCATTTTCCAAATGGCTATAACAGTAGTATAGACTAAGCCATTAGATAAGTATCTAGGTACTTAGACTTTGATAAATAGAATTAGGTAAATAAGTAAATAACATGCTTACTAAATCAAATGAATATAGAAGCATGTGCATTGCTTCTAAATACAAATTTCCAGCCTCATTGAATTGACACACAATACATAGGTTTTACTGAACTACTCCCCCCCCCCAACATTTGTCTATGTGCCTGAAAAGCTGTATTCACCAGTTAAGCTAGAAAATATTTATAAGCCCTATGGTGCCAGCATTGGCAAATGTCCTCCTGAGACATGTTCTAAAAGAAACAAGCCCCCAACGTGCCCCCCAATAATCCCTCTGCCTCATTGCAATTGGATGACCTTCCTGGGAACTCTTTGCTGTGGTCTCTCTGGACGCCAAAAGCTGGAGAAAGCTTGCTGGGTTGTTCTCATTCAAATATTGAGCTTGCTGGGTTCTTATTCAGGCATCTTTAGACACACTTCCTTCTTGCTCAGTGAAACTGCTAATTGGCACAGGAAACATCCCTTCTTTGTCCATTTTCTATAGCAGTTGGAAATGCTTCTATCTGACTGCTGCTAGAATTATATTTTCAATGCTAAGAAGGCCCCAGACATTTCAATAACTTTGGGGGTAAAATAATGCAGAGAATGCACTTGGTTAGTCTTAAACAGAAGCAGTTCCAGGCAAGAATGTTCTAAACATGGGGGAAGGATGGGGATGAAGAAATAAAAATGGGTACTTGGAATATAGACATTTAAATTCGATTTAAAAAAAAAAAGCCTTCCTGTTCCTGTGCTCTTTGCCTTTAATGGTCCACTTGCACTATTTGTGTTTACTCTGTTTGCTTCTAGTTATAAATAAAAGGGACTATGCTGTGGGTTTCCAAGGAATATTTTTCTGTTAGTTCAAGAAAACATACTGCATTGCCTAGAAGAAAACATAGCCTTTGTACATGTTGTTGTCCAACAGCTGAAGTTTCTGAAAATGTTTGAGGTAGGAAAAAATACAGGATTTCTCTAAGTCTGCTCTCTTCTCATCAACTAATGCAGAGTCATTGACCAAAACGATTACTCATCAAAACTCATGGCTGCATATTGAAATGATTGAACAGGTTTAAGTCAGTTTTAAAACTTTAAATGGTTACTTATATAAGATTTCCAAAAGCAACCTTCACTTTTTTTTTTACCTATGAAGATGCATTAATTTTCTTTAAATTTAAGTAAAAGAATGCAAAATTCTTTTGTTGAGCCACTTGAGAATAATGATACTTTTTAACTATGATGTTCCTTGCTTTCACTGATAATTGACATGAAATGTAAAACCAAGTGCATATTTCATTCAAAGAGTATCAGTACAAGTGAGGTATTATGCTTTTAATTGAGTATTATGAAGGGAATATTCACTGAGAATAAAGGACAGTTTTGACTTCATTGTCCTGGAATTTAAAATTCACAATAGGATAATTCACTAGGTTGTCGGTGATATACTGAAAAATCCAGTAACATCTATTTGCTATTTAATGTACATGGAGATCATTCATGCTACTCTTTTCTCAGTATTAGGTCTTAAATTAATTAAAATTCAGTGTTCATAATATGTCCGGAACTGTGAGAAATAGTTGAATGAAGAAAATGGAAGTTTCCTGGAGAACTATTGTGTAGATTCTCTTTGAATTGTGATTTCTAGTTCTTGCCAAGTAGTTTTGTTGGAATTAACCTTTCAATGACAATTTCAAAGGTTAGTATTTTATGCCTCCCTAAATTAAAGGCCCATTAGTTTGTGAAACCAAACTAAAAGCAACTTTCAAGATCATAGCGTGTCAAAGAGGTTGGTGCTGACAATGAACAAAATGGCAAATTAAACAGAATTGACAGTTCTAGAAATAGAGCCAAAATACACATGGGAATTTAGTGTAGTAAAAACTGTTAGTTCAAAGCAATGCAGAAAGATCAATTATTTAATAGGCAGTGCAGAGAGAGTCGATTAACTACTTGGATGAAAATCAAGTTGGATCTTTCTATTAGAGTCCTAATAAATTGTTGACAAATAATAGTAGTTAATAGGAACCCTAAAATAATAAAATAGCTTATGGATATATATTTAACATCAAGTGAACAAATTTGTTTGCATGTAAAATATCATGGATTGACTATAAAGAGAAAATTGGCTATTATTGGAAAATTGGCTTTAAAAATTTTAAATACCTAAATACATAAAATACATAAAAAAGAAGAAAATGAGGAAAAACATTTGCTGCACATTTATAAAATGGTCTAATTTCTTAGGTACATAAAATTGGCTATCAACGAAAAATTGACTTAAAAATTTTTTTTGGTTTTTCAGGCCACACCTTTTGATGCTCAGTTGTTATTCCTGGCTAAGTGCTCAGAAATGGTCCCTGGCTTGGGGGGGAGGCCATATGGGACACCGGGGGATCCAACCGCGGTTCTTTCTTGGCTATCACTTGCAAGGCAGACAGACACCTTACCTCTAGCGCCACCTCGCCGGCCCCAACTTTAAAAACTTTTAAGCTATAAGCAAAAGTACACAAAATATAAAAATGCACATCTAATAAAAATACTCTAATTTCTTATGTACATAAAAGATCATTTCTTGCCAATTTGTAGAAGATGTTGGTGATGAAGATACCAGGTGATTTTGAGAAGACATCCAAGTTGGCTTAGGGTGGGGTGAAAAGTGGAGAACTGGAGTGTAAGGAATCAAATGTCAAACCTCTGTGAGGAACTGCATGAGATGACTCTTTTATTTTTAATGAGTGAATAAATTTTATTTGAATAACAGTAAGATATAAAGTTTTCATGATGGAACTTCAGTCATACAATGTTCTGACAGCTATTCCTTTACCAGTGTAAATTTAGAGCAAGGCAACTCTTTATTACCATGGGGGAAGCATATTTAAACAGTTATGCAGACAAAAGGGAAAGCAGAGTTTACCTGTGTCAAAGACTTTAATTGTGTGTAGATAATAATATTTTTCTTTTTAAAAATAATATATTTATTTAATCACCATCATTACAAACATGTTTGTAGTTGGGCTTCAGTGATAAAAAAAAAAAGACACCCCCTTCATCAGTGCAATCTTACCACCACCAGTGGCCCCATCTTCTGCCTCCCCACCCTTTGCCTTTCTTTAAGATAGGCATTCTATTTCATTCACTACCAATGTCATGATATTTGTTAGTGTAGTTTTTTCTCTAACGGAACTCACCACTCTTTGTGGTAAGCTTGATATCACAGGCTTGACATTCTAGCCCACATTTCTATAGTCTCTGGGTATTATTATAATGTCTTTTATTTTTCTAAAATCCCACAGTAGAGTATGGCTATTCTATGTCTTTCTCTCTCCTTCTGACTTACTTCACACAGCATTATAGTTTCCATGTCCATTCATATATATGAAAATTTCATGACTTCAATTTTCCCGATGAACTGCATAGTATTCCACTATGTAGATATACCTCAGTTTCTTTAGCCACTCATCTGTTGTTGGGCATCTGGGTTGTATACTGATTCTGGCTATTGCAACTAGCATTATAATGAATATAGGTGTGCAGAAGGCAATTTTGTATTGAGCTTTTGTGTTCCGAGAGTATATACCTAGGAGTGATATAGCTGGATCATATGGGAGCTCAATTTCCATTTTTGAAGAATATCCATATTGCTTATCATAATGGCTGGATTAGATGGCATTCCCATAAGCAGTAAATCAAAGTTCCATTTTTCCTACATTTCTGCCAGCACTGATTGTCCTTGTTTTTTGGTGTGATGTGTGCCAGTCTCTGAGGCATGAGATGGCCCCTCACTGTTGTATTGATTTGCCTCTCTCTGATGTTTAGTGATGTGGAGCATTTTTTTCACGTGCATGTGCCTTTTGGCCATTTGTATTTTATCTTTGAGGAAGCATCTGTTCATTTCTTCTCCCCATTTTTTGATGGGGTTAGATGCTTGGTTTGTTGTTAAGTTCTGTCAGCACCTTGTATATCTTAGATGTTAGCACCTTTTCTGATGGATATTGGGTGAATATTTTCTCCCATTCTCTGGATGGCTTTTGTATCCTAGTCACTATTTCCTTTGAAGTGCAGAAGCTTCTCAGCTTAATATAATCCCATTCGTTTATCTCTGCTTCCACTGTTAGGACTGTGATGTTTCCTCCCTGATGATGCCTTTAGTCTCAAAGTCATAAACTATTTCATCTATGTGTTCTTCTATATAACTTATGATTCAGGATCTGATATCAAGGTATTTCATTCATTTGGATTTCAACTTTGTGCAGGATGTTAGATGAAGGTCTGAGTTTGCTTTTTTGCATGTGGCTGACCAGCTGTGCCTGGACCACTTGTTGAAGAGGCCTTCCTTGCTCCATTTTGTGTTTCTTGCCCCTTTATCAAGAATTAACTGATTGTCTGGGAAACATTCTCTGAATACTCGTCTATTTCATTGATCTGAGGGTCTGTACTTATTCCAATGCCATGCTGTTTTTTCTTATTTTTTTTTGTTTTGCTTTTTGGCCACACCCGGTGATGCTCAGGGGTTACTCCTGGCTACGTGCTCAGAAACCACTCCTGGTTTGTAGGCCAATGGGACATCAGGGGATCAAAACACAGTCTGTCCTAGGTCAGCCACATGCAAGACAAATGCCCCACTGCTGTGCTACTACTACAGCCACTATTTTTTTCTTTAAAATTTTATTTTGTTGAAAAAATTGTGATCTAGAGTCCTTCATAGTTGAATTTCTAATATACAGTAAGTCAGGGCCCATCCCACCACTAGTGTCAACCTTCCTTTACAAATGGACTCAGTCTGCATCTTATCCCACCACCCTTTGCCCTCTGACCTGCCAATGTAACAGGCCCTTTGATTTTAAATTTTTAAAGTTTAATAACTTAATTGATTTTATTATTATTGATTTCTGCTTGGATATTTAGTTCTGTCCTTATTTATTTCCTAGTCAACGCATCCAGACCACTGGCCCCTAGCCTTTCTTTATTCCTTTCCTCTTAGTTTTATAGAAAAATGTGGGAATAAGTGGTAAAATTAAGCAATCTGTGTCCCAAGGGTCTATAAAACAGTGGGAGTCCTGATTTAAAGGATAGGAGATTTAAAATTATACAATAAATAATAAAGAAGGTGTGTGTGTGGCAGTGTTTTTTTTTTGCATAGGTGTTGTTTTAATTATAAAATATAAAGTCTAATGTCCATGTATATATATGGGGCCTTTCTCAGCATGGTGCATTTAACAACCTTCTGCTGGTGGGTCTGGAGAAGGGTAGTAGCGTCAAAATAATTTCACATGCAGTCAGTTAAAGTTTCCTTGGAGTCAGTTTGCTTTATTATCTCACAGCCTTTTCTCTGCCATGTGCAGACTCTGTGCCATTTCTGCCTAATTCATCTCTTTCTCTCAGTAGTTCTCGTTGTCTCCTTTTATGCTGCTCTCCATGCTACCTTGCTTGCTCAGGCAACACCTTTTATTTTTTATTCAAAACTACAGAACCCTCCAAGGTGTGTGTGTGGATCTGACCATTCAGGTGAGATTAACATGGGATATTGTAAGATGGGTTCCTTATACATAGGCATAGCAAAATATGGGGGAAAGAGAAAGGAAAAACCTTTGGTATAAAAACAGGAAAATATTAACCATGAAACATCCTGGCATAAGACCAACTACAGGCTTTGGGCATATTAAGTTGTCTAGCCTCAAATTCTTTCTCTGTGGTCACAGTAAAAGCTCTTCACAATCACGTTTGTTGTGGTCAGATTTCTGGAGATTCTGGTTTTGTACTGATCCTATATCGAAGTAAGGGTGACATGGAGCATCTTCTAGTCTTACCTCACAATCAGGTGGCAATGCAGAGAACCCTGCTCTGCATGCAGGTTGTTGCTGTTACCAAGTCATCAGTGTGTCATATAAAGCCACTCTGGAGCAAACTAATGCCAGGGCAGCAGTAGGGCCTTCCTTGGGAGTAGTCGGATTCCTGGTGCTGGTGTTGAAAACCGTGCTTTTTCCATAGATGGGGTCCAAGGTTCTGGGGTGGTCAAAGTTTGATCTTCTGAAGCCAAAGCCAAGTCACTATGACAAGTGTTCAGGGTGTAAGGCCACCCCCTCCAATATAAAATTTATGTATGCCTATCTTTGTTAGATAAGAACTTGTTTGCACATGTAAGATTTCCCCATTTTTTTTTTTTTTTTGGGTTTTGGGCCACACCCGGTGACGCTCAGGGGTTACTCCTGGCTATGCGCTCAGAAGTCGCTCCTGGCTTGGGGGACCATATGGGAAACCGGGGGATTGAACCACGGTCCATCCAAGGCTTTCGCAGGCAAGGCAGGTACCTTACCTCTAGCGCCACTGCCCGGCCCAGATTTCCCCATTTTAATGAGCCTATGCAAAACCAAAACCAAAACCAAAAAAACCCAAAAAAACAATGCCACATGGTACTACTGGTGCATAAGGGGTAAAATGACAAGCTAGACAATCCTTATAACCTAGTTTGGCCATGAACTCAGAACACTAGAGAAACATATCTATTAAAATTATTAGAATTATTTAGAATATCAACCAAATAGATTTTTAAAAAGGAATGGTAGAAAACTGCTGCTACCTAAGAAAATAGACAATAAGGGTTATACCTATTAAGGAAATATATCTAAATAAATATTCGAAGGATATATACATGTCCCCTTTAAGTCTTTTGAAATATGCTGGGGTGGGGTATAAAATCCATATCAGCCATGATATGGTCTTCTCTAATCTGAAAAATGGCTCCCAGCAGTCACATATCAGAAAATGTCCTAGAATGAGGGGCTTCTCAGAAACCAAATATGGTATTGAACAACAGTTCACAATGAGGAGATGTGGGGGAAAAAAGGTCATCAAAAGCAAATCAGCTTCAGCAGCAGTAGCAGCTTCATTTTGGGCTGAGGCAAGGCAGGCTGGGAATCTATCTTTTCACTTTGGGAGCTGTTTGGCAGCTGTTTGTGGTATGGGAATGTTCCACTTTCTGAGGAGTTAAGAACTGAAAGTAATATATGTTAAGTGAAGGAAAATAACAGATCTGGGCTGAGAGAGAGATGGGATAAAAAAGAATTTGTAAAATGGTAAGTGAAGGAGGTTTAAAGGAGTTATATTTAGGTTAGTAGGTGGAAAAAATAAAAAGGAGTTATATTTAATAGGGGGAAGGACAGTATATAACATAAACATCATTATGTATATTACAGATAGATATTAGAAAGGCATTGAGGTGGCCAATACATACACTCATGCACATACATAGACAGACACTGGGGAATGATCCACAGGTAAAAGTTGAAATACCCACATGAAATGGGTCAGAATGCTTAAAAAAATTAAGTTAACATGTCAGGTGTAAAGGTTCTCCTTTTTCTATGCTAATCAACATTGATGAGCTTAAACTTTACTGAAGAAAAACTGCATGGTTAGATTGCTTATAGAGCATTCTTAAAAACAATCATGATTTTCCAGAGGTGCTTGGCAAAGAGGTGACTCTTTGTCTGTGAATGCATGAGGAGTCTGCCCCTGCTGTGAGGTTGGCGACTGGGAGAGACTGAGGAAACCTGTCGGCTTTGCGTGTTTCTATTCTCTTCTATCTCCTGAAGCTCTCCTGAGAGGGAGACAGCAAAAACTGTCTCCTAGAGGCTCCAGAAGAGCACAGCCACTTGGATTTGCTTCACAGCCGTGCACTCTTTCTAACTAATGAGCCCCACCATAACACGCAGAAAAAAAATCACACTACAAATGTAACAATGGGGAAATTTCACAGGCAAACACTATGCACAGAAAATGAAGATGATAGCTCTGATGACCCAAAAAGAAAAACCAACTATCTGATTAATCTCTCAGATAAGGAGGTTAAATGGAAATATGGAGATCCTCAGGGAAATCAAAGAAAACATTGCTCTAGCTGAACAGAACACAAGAATAGAAATCAGAAAACTCCAAACTGAAATAACATATCTGAAAAATATGGTAGCTGAACTGAAAACCTCAATGGACAGCCTCTTCAGCAGGGTAACAGCAATCAAGAACAGAATCAGTGAACTGGAAGATGAAATGCAGAACAACTTCATACAGCAGAAGAGAAAAGAACCTTAAGGGAAATGATCAGACAATGGAAAAATTACTCAAGGAATGTGAACAGATGAACATAGAAGTTTTTGATAAACTCAACAGAAACAACATAAGAATCATAGAAGTCCCAGAGGCCCAGAAAGGAGATCCCCAGGAAGAATCAACAGTCAAAGACATCATCATAGAGAAACTCCCAGAGCTAAAGATTGCATGCAATCAAATCCTGCATGCCTGAAGAGTACCAGATAAAAGAGACTCGAAGAAAAACACCCCAAGACACATCCGAGTCACAATGATGAATCCCACAAATAGAGATAGAATACTGAAAGCAGCAATATTAAAAAGGGAAATTACATTCAAATGACCATCGTTAAGATTTATAGCAGACATGTAACAAGAAACTTTCAAGGCCAGAAGTGGCCAGAAGACAGTGGTGAGATATTGTGACAAGACTGAATGAAATGGAAGTTTCACCTAGAATACTGCACCCAGCTTGACTCACGTTTAGGTTTGAAGGAAGGATACATAGCTTCACTGATAAGCAACAGCTCAGAAATTTTACAGATGAAAAACCAGCCTTAAAAGAAAAACTGAAATGTCTACTTTAAGAAAAGACAGACCAACAGACACACCAAACTTATACAAAAAGATGACATTAAATCCCATGACAATCATCTCCCTCAATGCCAAAGGACTAAATGCACCAATTAAGAGACACAGAGTGGCTAAGTGGATCAAAAAGATAGATCCAACCTTCTTCTGCCTACAAGAAACACACCTGAATAGTCAGAACAAACATAGACAAATCAAAGGCTGGAAGAAAATCATCCAAGCAAACAACACCCTTATAAAAGCTGGGGTGGCCATAATAATATCAGACGACACAGACTTTAGTCTTAGAAAAGTTGTAAGGGACAAAGATGGACACTTAGTACTAATGAAGAGATATGTGCAACAGGAAGAAATCACACTACTAAACATATACAGACACAATGAGAGACCAATAAAATATCTAATACCTTAGCTGACCACAAGGCTCTGAAATTAGATGTGAACTATTGTTGAAATTAAGAATTTAAGAAGAACTTAAACATCTGGAAATTAAAGAGCCTGCTACTGAACAAACAGTGGGTCTGTGATGAAATCAAAGAGGAAATCAAAACTTTCCTGGAAATAAATGACAATAAAGACACAAACTATCAGAATTTATGGGACACAGCAAAAGTGGTACTGAGAGCAAAATTTATAGCTTTGCAAGTACACATCAGGAAGGAGAAGGGGCATACCTGAATAGCTTAATGATGCAGGTTATAAAATTATAAAATGATCAATAAAAGGAAACGAAAGTAGGGAGACAAAAGGAAAAAAAATGCTCAGAGCAGAAATCAATGAAGTGGATCTCCAAAAAGCAATTCAAAAGATCAACGAAAGCAGAAGTTGGTTCTTTGGGAAAAATAAAAACAAGTTTGATAGACCATTGGCAAAACTCACAAAGAAAGAGAGAGAGAGAGAAATTGATAACCCATTATAAAAACGAAAAGAGGGAGATCATTGCAGATATTGCAGAGATTTAAAGGGTAATTAGCGACTATTTTGAGAAACTATATGCCACTAAACATGAGAACCTGGAAGAAATGGATAAATTCTTGGACTCTTATAACCTTCCACAGTTGAATAAGGAGTATGTAGTATATCTAAACACCCTCATCACTATTGAGGAAATTAAAATGTTAATAAATGTCTATCCCCATATGAAAGTCCAGGCCCAGATGGATTTACTAATGAATTCTTTCAAACATTTCAAGAGGAACTACTACCAATCCTGGCCAGGCCTTTTCATGAAATTGAAACAACGGGTAAAATTCCAAATAGCTTTTATGAAGCCAACATCAACTTGACACCAAAGCAGACAGAGATGCTGCAAAAAAGAAATTTACAGACCGATATCCCTGATGAACACAAATGCAATGATCCTCAACAAAATCCTGGCAAACAGGATCCAATGCCTCATCAAGAAGATCATTCACTACAATCAAATAAGTTTCTTCTCATGAATGCAAGGATGGTTTAATATTCATAAATATATCAATATAATACACAAATCAACAACAAGAAAAATAAAAATCACATGATCATATCAATAAACACAGAGAAAGCATTTGATAGGTCCAGCACCCATTCTTGATCAAAACTCTCAGCAACATGGCAATGAAAGGAACCTTTCTCAATATAGTTAAGGCCATCTATCACAAGCCAATGGCAAATATTATCCTCAATGGAGAAAAACTAAAAGCCTTCCTTCTAAATTCTGGTATAAGACAAGACTGTCCTCTCTCACCACTCCTATTCAACATAGCACTGGAATCACTTTAGCGATTAGGCAAGAAAAAGATATCAAGGGAATCCAGATAGGAAAGGAAGAAGTCAACCTCTCACTGTTTCCAGGCTTGTGGGATGTGAGAGATCAAAACTGGGTCATCTGAGTGCAAAACAATCATATAACCAGTTGTATTATTGCTCTGGTTCCATATGTTTAACATTTTTAAGTAAAAATGTTTTATTTCATGAGAAATAAATGTCTTAAGAGTTTATTTAGATAATAGCAACAAAGGACTTAATTCTTTTTTAAAAAGAAAAGAAATAGTACAATAGATACGGTACTTGCTTTGCATGTGGCTAACTTGGCTTTGATCCAATTACTCCATATGGACCCTCGAGCCTCTCCAAGAGTAATCACTCCTAGGAATATACCCAAGGAACACAAAAATACAATACAAAAATCCCTTCCTTACTCCTATATTCATTGCAGTGCTATTTACAATAGCCCGACTCTGGAAACAACCAAGATGCCCTTCAACAGATGAGTGGCTAAAGAAACTGTGGTACATATACACAATGGAATAATATGCAGCCATCAGGAGAGATGAAATCATGAAATTTTCCTATACATGGATGCACATGGAATCTATTATGCTGAGTGAAGTAAGTCAGAGGGAGAGAGAAAGATGCAGAATGGTTTCACTCATCTATGGGCTTTAAGAAAAATGAAAGACATTTTTAACTGTATCTCAGAGACAAGAGAGATGAGGGCTGGTAGGTGCAGCTCATGACATGAAACTCATTACATAGTGTGATGAGTGCAGTTGGAGAGATGACTACACTGAAAACTATCATAACAATGTGAATGAATGAGGGAAGTAGAAAGCCTGTCTCGAGGACGGGTGTGGGGAGGTGGGGAGGAGGGAGATCTGGGAAATTGTGGTGGGAATGTTGCACTGGTGAAGGGGGGTGTTCTTTACATGACTGTAATCATACAACTATAATCATGTTTGTAATCATGGTGTTTAAATAAAGACAATTATAAAAAAATAAGGTAAAAAAAAGTAATCGCTGAGCACAGAGCCAGGAATAAATCTTGAACATAGCCACATGTGTTCTCTAATCAAAACAAACAAAATAAAGTGAAATAGGACTCCTTCCTCCATTTTGTGTAAGATTAGACGTTCAGTTTCAGACCCTATGACTGAATTGACAGCCATCCAAGAGGAAAGTTATCTGGACTTCATAAATTACTTGGTTATATTCACGATACTTTTGTTTTGTTAAGATAGTAGACTAAGATAGCCTAAAATTAGTATTTTTATTTTTTGTGGGGTGGAGGTAGTGTCCACATTTTGAGATGCTTAGAACTTAATTCTGGCTCTGCACACAGGGTTCACTGGTGGGTGCCTCAGTGGATCATCTGGAGTGCTAGGGATATAACTCAGTTTTGCTTTGTGCAAGATCTTTTGCAAGCCTATATGATATACTATTTCTACAGCCCATTTTTGGCAGCTGAGAGCTTAAGACTGACACATGGAAGTTAAAATGACAAGAGACTTATAAGTATATTAGGGGAAGTAGACCAAATGAAGACTCTAAGCTAGTTATTAAATTTTATAAGGTAGAAAGTTTATTTTCATTGGAGAAATAGAAATAGAACTCTAACTTTAACAAAGAATAAAAGATGGAGAGAATTTTGACTTTAATGATCTTATAGATAAATTAGACAAATCTATTTTTTAAGGAAAACAAGCTACTGTAAATAAATGGTCAAAAATCAAAATACTGGTGTATTTTTATGAAATAATGAAAATGAATTAGGTGAGATCCATAGTGAGTCTATATCTATATATGAGACTTTGAAAAATGTTTTCAGGTACCCTGAAAAAAGCATTAATAGGAGAAAAGCTTACGAACTGATAGATATCTGCACAAAACACATATCTAGCAGAGAATTTATATCTAAAGTAGTTAAAAATATCCTTCAAATATAGAATGAAAAAAATCATATAAATCAATTGAAACTGAAAAAACTCAAATAGATGCATACCCCAAAGAAGTCATACAGATGCACATAAGCATATGAAAAGATGTTCAACATCATTTGACATAGAAAATTACAAATCAAAGTAATAATGATATATTATTATCATCCTATTAGATTGGCTAAAAGCCAAAAACCTGACACTAGCAATTGCTGGCAACTATTTGGAACAGCAGGACTTCGTACTCAGAGCTTCTGGGAATGCAATGTGGTGTAGCCTGTATATACGTTCTTACAAACGTAATAAACATACAGTTTGGCAGTCACATGCCTGGGAATTTACACAACTCTTTTGTAAGCCTATGTCCACACATACGCATGCAAGGAAATGATTATATCAGCTTTCTTTATGATTACCAAGAATGTGGAAACAAAATATATGTATTAGGTCAGTGCGTCCACAGTTTTGTCAAGCTGATACATTCATATAGTGGAATATTATCAGTAATAAAAATAAGGACATCAAACTATAACTTGATAAAATCAGATTATCAAGCCTTGAGAAGTGAGAGAAACATTTTGGGGAGTAAAGAGGGTCTCTCAGAATGTGCTCAAATGGCCCAATGGCCTCTCCTGGATGGGGTGGTCTACTTAAGCCCTGTAATACCAGGGAATTCCTTGGTTGCCTCAATTACACTTAAGGACCACAAGAAGTTTTGAGGATCAAATCCAGGAGGGCTGCATGCATTGCAAGTGTCTTCAAGCCAGTACTCTTTCTTCAGCATAGCATAGGTGACTTAATGCATATTGATAAGTGAAATAAGCCAGTCTGTGAAAGCTAAATACAGTAGGGTTTCCAATTTTATGACATTCTAGAAAAGGTGAGCATTATAAAGGCAATAAAAATGAGCAGTTTCCAGAGAAATGTGAAAGAATAGGAACCTAGGGTATGTAAATAACAAGAGGGTTTATTTTTTTTTGGTTAGGTTTTCTTTTTTTTTGGCTATGCACAGAGACATTGCTCTTGACTCTGCACTAAATCATTCTTGGAGGTGCTTGTAGGACTGGATGGTAAGCTGGAAAATGAAGTTGGGTCAACTATGTGCAAGATAAGTGCTCTGCCCACTCTATTGTGCTATTATTATATTATATATCATATTATATAAACCACTCTATTATATTGTGCACCTGTATATTCTTCTTTGGAGTATGCATCTATTTGAATTTTTGTTCAGTTTCAATTGATTTATATGATTTCTTCATTCTATATTTGAAGGATATCTTTAACTACTTTAGATATAAATTCTCTGCTAGATATATGTTTTGTGCAGATATCTATCAGTTCGTAGCTTTTCTCCTATTAATGCTTTTTCCAGGGTACCTGAAAACATTTTTCAAAGTCTCATATATAGATATAGACTTTGTATCTCACCTAATTCATTTTCATTATTTCACTCTGGCTTGTGCTTCTATTTTTAATTTATATACAATTTTTGTTGTTTTTGTTTGCTTGTTTGTTTTTGAGGGAATAGAATGATTCTAAAATATGATAGTGGTTATACTATACATTTGCCAAAGTCATAGCACTGGGAAGAATAAAACAAATTTGCACATACTGGATTTTAGTGCTGTAACAGAGTTTTTGTAAAATTTTATTATTATACTATCATTAAGAAGAAAAAGTTGCGATTTGTTTATTAAGACATACTCCAAATTACTTTTTTTCTGATCAGGGAAAAATACTGTTAAGGTTATGCAATAATAAAACCTAAGGTTTCTATTTATAATGTTGCATACTAGATGACTGATGATTGTAAGAATTTTTTCAAAGTCTGGCTTTTGGACTCCTTTATTTCAAAACTTGTTTCTCCTTAATCATTGGCACCTGAATGATAATGACAAATTCAAAAAATGACAACATGTACCTTGGTTCATATACCTTGGGTCTTGAGGCCCTGGTGAATAAACACAGTGTTGTTGGAAGTTATTTTATACCATAACCAGTACTAATACCATAAAGATAAATATAAATGGTTTCCTGTTTTGCAAAACTCCATGATCTTCTGAATCATATTGCAAGCATCCCTCTTGAATCTTATACAGAACCTCTACCCATGAATCCCTATACTTAATCTTCAAATAACATCATGGAAAACCTGTCCATGTTATTTGTTCAATGGACAGTGGGGTGAAAGGGTAGGATTTAGGCAAGGTATGTTAATCTTTTCATTTTCATCCTGTGATGTTCAAGGTTTCTTCCTGGTTCAGTGAATGGAGGACTAGATGTGGTGCCAGGGAGCAAATCAGGGTAAGCCATAAAAGAGACATCTTAAACTCTGTATTGTTTCTCTGACCTGATTTTTCTTAAGTGAAAGAGCAAATAAGAAAATAAGATATCCAGCTAAAAATAAAAATGGGAAGGTTATATCTGAGAGAGAAAGCCATGTATGAAATACTTATCTAGACAATGCACAGCAAGTAGAATAGGGAAATATATAGCATAGTTGTTGAGATGCTTTAGGACTTACTTGTAACTCAGGGGAAGGAATTATTGAGAAACCAATAGGGAGGATGATATATTCTACTCCAGTTATGTTTAGCCAAGTAAATGTAGAGGAAAAGTGGATGGAAATTGGATTTGAGGAGGAGTGCTATTTACCATGCAAATACTAGGAAATGAGAAGATTCAAGGAAAAGATGTTTATAAGAGCATGATTATAATACTGGACCATGGATTTGAACCTTTGTAGATGAGATGAAAGAACATCAAAAGTTGCTACGGGTCAAGTGATAAATGATAGTCAATAGCATGAAAAGCTCATTAGGTTGAAGGGCTGTTAGGATTGGGACCATGAGGAAATTAACTACAAAGATACAAAAAGGTAAGAAATTATTAGATAAATTGGAGGCAGTTAATAGCAATCATTTCTTTTAGAACTTATTATTAGACTAATTGGTTGAATGGTATTGAGAATTGGGTCAGTAAGAGAAAAGTCCTGTCCAAATCTGAAGTGCTGAGAGGAATAGTGAATTGAGTGACTATGAACTAAGTGATAATATCATTAAGAAGTGAGGAACACATTTACGGATCAAATATATTTAGGCAATAATATGAGAAGACAAATAAATAAAAAGGTAACATATAAAACTGGGGACAAGAAAGATAATGTAGTGGGCAAACTATGTGTTTTTCTCACAGAGAACATGGGTTCAATCCCCAGCACTTCCTATGACTACATAAGTTCTTCCAGGAGTGATTCCTGAGCACAGAGCCAGAAGCCCTGCTGGGTGTGTCGATCCCAAAACAAAGAAAGCAAAAACAATTTCATATAGGAATTGAATAAGGTTGTGTGGTACACATGTAGGCATTTATTATATATTGCATATATTTTAAATTGCCCATAATTACCCATAATAAAATACTTTTCATAAATTATATATAATTACTTATTCATTTTGAAGGAAGGATTGGTTGGGCCATATTTGGCAGCACTGGGGCTACCAGGAATCCAACTGGGGTTGGGGTATTCAAGGCAAATATCTTAGCTCCTGTATTATCTCTTTTGTCATATACTTTAAAATATAATAATATAAAATACGCTAGTGAAGAAAAGTAAAAGAATACATTCATATAATATACTTTATCACTACCATCAATTGAAATTTATGTGAAAAACGTGCATAAGTGAATCTATGCAGTTCAAGTATTGGCTGTTCAAGGGTCAACTTGAATTTGATATAGTGGAATAAAAATTATATAACTTCCAGATTTGAAAAATGCTGCTCAAATGCCATAAACTTTCTCTGTTTTAATTTTGTCTTAGCCTTATAATTTGAAGTCTATAACTCTTCCATCATCCTCCCTGGTTGTATCAATGATCAATTTCTCCTTCCTGTATCACATGTTTTAAAAAACTTAAATACTTCTCAGTTTTGCATTTGGATAGTTAATTTTGTGAATCAATAGATATTAGAGTAGTTTTCATATCTTCTGAAGTAAACTCTTGAGCACAATCTATTAGTTTATCTTTATATTCTTGATTACATTATCAATTTTAGTAATTTATAAATATAAATAGAAACAACATGACTTTACATTCCCTATATTTAATTCCACAAAATATACATGAATTATAAAAGTTTCTTTTTTTATTCCCCTCCCCATAGATTATAAAAGTTTCTAAAGAAAAGCTTTATTTTACTTTAGAAAATGCTCAACACAGATATCTGGAAGATATCAAATAACAGAGCCAGCTGGTGAGAGTGCATAAAATTCTTTATTTAGAACAATAAAGTATATGTATATATAATGTAATTTAAAATTCAAACCTGTATAAAAAAAGGGTCAGGACATATACCTATTTTAAAAAGTACACGAACAGTATATACAATCCACATCACATTTTACAACCCTTTTTATTTAATTAAATTTCAGTCATAATAAAACTATTTAGAATAGTGTTGACATACATTTACATGACAATATGCAAACTCCAATCTATGACTGAACTAGGAATATATTTGTGCATTCATCTAAATGTCTGAATATTTCTCAAGTCCACTGATTTAAAAATTAGTGGCAAGGGACACTATCATCACACATTAATCCTTAGCATATAGGAGTTCTTCTTATATATTATTGATATTTCCATTAGAAATTTTAATTTAGAAGGCCTGATAGCTCAGACAATGGGTATTTAAAAATATTGTGGTATTTTGTTTAAACAATTTTACTTTTAAAACCATCATAAAGATGTTATTGGAGATGACAATCATACACTTACAACACTTAGAAAAATGTTTTAGGATCCTGAATGCTCATTTTAATATGGATCATTTCTAAAAGCTCATCTTGTTAGGAAAGAAAAGTACCATTATCTTCCCTTTATAAACCAAAGGGTTTCCAAACTTGTCAAAGCAAGGTAGCAACGTTGTCAAATGTCTGATCAAATACCACAGATGAAGAAGTTCAGGTTTTCAATCAAATATTCTACCAGGTAAGTATGAATGTTTATAGTTTAATGTGAAATATAATTATAATAGTTTTACAATAGTTTTAAAGAACAGCAGCTTCTTCAAGACTCACATCCCACTTTACAATTTTGAATATAATGTATGGATGAGCCCTTTCCAAATGGATTCTAAACGATCTTTTGGCATTCAAAAATACTCTGAGTACTTTTACATTTTTCTGCTTTAAGCTTTTAATAAAATGAGAACATTTAAGTGCTTAATTTGGTGCATTTCCAAATGTTACACATATCTTACAGCATCTCTTCCTGACTAAAATGTACTTGTAGTTTTCATTTTTGGGAGGTAATCCAAAACATTTACTCACGCAAAGGAAAAGCCATCTCCTGTATAAATATATCCAATTCACCTTACATTACTGTATTTTACTTTTACTAATGGACTATTTACATTAGAAACAACACCAGCAACAACTTTGATGTTCAAATTACTTATAAAGTGTTCAGAGAGTTCATTTTGTGTTGAATAGTTTGGGCTCGATTTTGCTTTTTCTGCTACTCATTCAGCAATAGGCTTCATACCTAAGGTGTGACCTCTGAGTTCACAATATAAGCTAAAAATGAAGATCCATGGGGCCAGAGAGGTGGTGCAAGCAGTAGGGCATCTGCCTTGTGTGCAGTAGCCTAGGACAGACTGTGGTTTGATCTCCCAGCATTCTATATGGTCCCCTAAGCCAAAAGTGATTTCTGAGCGCATAGCCAGGAGTAATCCCTGAGCGTCACCGGGTGTGGCCCCAAAACAAAACAAAAGAAAAAAAATGAAGACCCATAAGGTTTAATGACTGACCAGGAACAATCAAATGGTAGAATGGGGTCTTCTGATCATTTTTACATCCTAGTTTTATATCCCATTATGCCAAACTATCCCTTTGAAAATATAACTCTTTGCTTAGAAGGATATGGAATGAATAAGCCTTGTGTGGGAATAATTTTTTTTACCCAAAGCTGACAGGAAAACCTTAATATCTATGAAGTTTTCATAATATTTTTGTTAATTTAACTTAAGAGAACCAAAACATGCTACTGTTTCTTCTAGTCAAAGTGATTAATTCTAACCAAAGCAAACACTCCATAATTGACACCTTCTTTTCCACACATTTTTATTTTTCATAGGCCCAATCCTTTTTAAGAGGCCATTTTCTTAGGGCATTAAAAATTACATTGTTATAGGCTCATTAATAAAATGGCAGAGAAGGGCCAGAAAGATAGCCCAACAGGTTGGGTACCTACATTTTATGTGAGAGGCCCAGGTTTAATCCCTGGCACTACATAGTTCCCCAAAGCAGCACCAGGATTCACTACCAAACACAGAACCAGGAGGAACCCCTGAGCAATGCCATGTGTGGTCCCCAAACAAAACAAACTCCCCAAGATGGCAGTGTGGTGGTAATCATAGCAGTCATTTTTTTGGGGGGTTGTTTTTCGGGCAACACCCGGTGATGCTCAGGATAACTCCTGGCTTTGATCTCAGAAATCTCTCCTGGCTTGGAGAACCATATGGGATGCCAGGGATCAAACCCAGGTCCTTCTTGGGCCATCTGCATGCAAGGCAAATGCCCTGCCACTGTGCTATCACTCTGGCCCTCATGGGAGATAATTTATAAAAAAAAATTCAGGATCACTTTTCTATTGCTGTTTGCAAGCATTGTTCATCACAGGGCCTTTTGAAGATATGGTTTCTACCAAAGGGTGCAGAACTCTGAGTATACTTATTATATGAAGATTTCTGAGATCATCATAAAAGGAATTTTTGAAAAAGCAAAAGAGAACCATCAGATACATGGCACCAAATGAAAAGATAATTTTATGGTTTATGATGTACTAAGATGTTTTCCATGAGTTACGAAGGATATTCAGAACACATTTCAGATAAAATAAGCAAAGATATATATATGTGTGTATATAAATTTAATCTGCAAGCAGATATGACAGTTAATGCCCAAGCACCAGCATTCAAAATAATGTTCAGCTTTTTTTTATTATTTGTGCACTTTATTGAACTTCAGTGTTTTAAAAAACTGATAATCCAAGTAACTCTCAAGAAATGAATACATTTAGTTAGGCAAAACACCATGCCAGATTCATAACTTGCTGAATTTAAGTCTATTGATTAGGATCATGTCCTTGAGTGTTAAGACCCAGCATTGAGAACAAAAGTACATTTATTGTACTTTAAATTCAAGCTTCTAAAACAGCATTTCCACATGCCTAAGAAAATTTAAACCACTAGCTAAATAAAGCAAACTATTAGACTGAGAAGTACCAATCTTCTTAGTCTACACACACAACTCATATTCATTAATCTATATCTACTTCCCTCACAGCCATCAGTGTTACACATTCAGACATGTTCTTTTCACACTTAAAATGACCTCTAGTTTGATTAGGGAATATCCAAGGGCCTCGTTAATGTAGCTTCCCATTGTATCTTAGAGAAATCACTAGAAGTTGGAGACTCACAGTACATCAGAGAAGGAAGTGGTGGTAGAAATCATGTGGGCTCTTTAGTACAAAAAGAGAGCAAAGGCCACTTATGTATTTGCATTAGCTTTGAGCATACGCTAAAAGCTAACAATTCTAGAAATTGTTGGACTTTTGAAATCAAAGGAAAGGTCTCAGTTTTTCATGTCCCTTTGTATCACATTGAAATGGTCATCTAATAATATAAATGGAAATATTGTTGACACAAATAGTAAGATAGAATGAACAGGAATTTCTTTATGTGTATGATGATTGAGTGAAAAAACCTTCATCAAAATACAAGCCATAAAAAATCATTTTCTGTGTTTAGTCAAATGTTTCTTTGACTCTTGAAAATAATTGGCAAAGGGAACTCACATAATATCTGACATGTTCTAGTTTCCAAAGCTTAATGTCCACCTTGAGAATTCTTTTCAAGTTCACTCAGCACATGACAAACGCTGTGAGACATCTTAAATAACGAACTGACATGCACAACTACATAAAGCTCTCTTTTTATTCTTAATTCATAGACCTTAATTAATATAGAGTGCCTGATTTTTTAAATAAATGGATTCTTTAAACAGATATTGATGAATACACTATAAATAGTTTCCGATTCTTTGCATTCTTGTAAAAAGCCAAGTAACCTAGTTCTCAATACCCCTTTTACCATGGTTTGGTTCACTAACCTTAGTTATTAAATATAATTTATTTTGACTTTCTCCCATGGAAATGAAAAAGGGACTTTCAGATATTCCAAAATTTCTCCAAAGTCCCTTTATTTCACTCTGTAAGAACAGCTGTAGAATATACATATTTCATAATAGTGTTTTTTGCAAGCAGGAGTTATACACTCTATAGAGGTCAAAGGAAAAGGCTGACTTTGCCAGGGATGCCACATCTTTGCCTCAGTGGCTTGTCCTGCAGTTTAAGGGCCAGAACATCTTCCTGGGATTAATCTTTCAGAAAGACTTTCCACTTGGCAAAGTCATCCCTATTCTAATACTGGCTCCCTTGTAAGGACAGATAGAGCCATCACATCCATTTGTTTCATAAGAAATAGGGAAAATGAGAAGAGTTCAATATCACATCCAGATTATCCATCAGCTGCTTTAGGCTGATGAATCTACTCCAATCATATTGACCTCACTGCTCTATGGACAGTGGTTGATGCTATGGAGTTTCTGTGTTTATTTTTTTTTTAAACTAGATCCCTTTGAGAAAACTGTATTACCCACCCTCCCCACTATTCAGGCTGAAATCTAATTTGCAGAGATCCAAAGACCTAGATACTGCAATGTTAACTGAAAAATAAAGCTATGTGTTTGTTTGTTGTTGTTTGTTTTGTTTTTCAGCAATTAGACATTTCTGGAGGCATGCAAAATGGTGCGTGCAGTCAGCAACACAGGCTTTCTCTACCAGCATCAGTGGCAACTTGGAAATGACACAAGTTCCCCAGATCCTTAAAACAGAGTCTGCTCCATGCAAAGTCTTCTTTTTAGATGATGAATTCAGTGCCAGTTTCACAGTAAAACACTTGGTTCCAATTTCTGAATCATCCAAATACAGTCATGGGTAGCACGAAGAGAAGATGTGGTCTGTCACTCCAGACAGAATATGAATTGGTTTAAAGCGGCTTCATTTATGAAGCAAACATGAACTGTTACTGCCTAGAGACAAGAGAAAGCAAAAAAAGAGAGAAGAAATTATGGCCTAGTTACTTTGGGATCTGCCCTTTCATTCTCCAAAGCTAATTCATAAGACCAGAGAAGCACTAATAGACTTACCACGTAGGATGCAGCAGGCTTAAAGGAACAAAATAAATGTTTTCCTACATTCTACATGCAATCTCTTTGTGAGCTCTCTGGTAACACATAACATGATCTTAGATAACTATACTACTTATGGATCACTTCCTTCTATTAGAATATAAGCTCCATGAAGACACCAAGCCTTGCCTACCTTTTCTACCTTTTCTACTGCCATAGACAGTCTTCACAACAAGGTCTGGCACAAAATAAACACATAGCAAAGAGTTTCTTGAACATCAGAACTAGAGTACTGTGGCTGTCACACCTCTGGGTACACTAGATGATTTGTTGGTGCTAGAGGGTTCTAGTACCTTGTTGGGTTTTCCCTAAGAAGCATGAAAGATTTAAAAGACAAAGGCAGTTTCTAGCAAGTGTAGAAGACCAGGAAGTTGGAGGGGGCGAAGAGGTGGGAGGTAGAGGAACCTGGGACCATTAGGGAAGTTGGTTAGGGATCACCAAGAACTTTTGATCATTGAACAGTACTAGTGTCTTGGTAGGGGTAGAAATTGCTTCTCTCAACTGCAGATCAGCAATAGGAAGATCTCATTGGATACTGTCAGGCAGAAAAAGGAAAGACAAATGTTGGCACAACACCCCAATAGAGCCTCTGGGGAACTGCAGTTGGCCTCCTCACAGCTTATGCTTGTTGAAGCATGAGCAAACACAGACTTCACTGGAGCCCTTTGTCAATGGAATTATACCACTGAACTTTTAGATAAAAACTTTTAGGTTTCACATTTTTCAACTTTCAAGTAAAGCTGACATATTGCCATGTCTATTATTATTATTGATAATACCTTTACACATTTTCTTTAATCACAAGTCCTAAAAGATATGCTGATTTAGTGTTTCTTTCCAATCTCTTTCCTTTGCTCCCTAGCTTTGTCTTTATTAATCAATCCCAGATTCATCTATCACTGGTTATAAAAGATTTCAGGTTGTTGTATAATCATATAAAATCCCACAGTATGAGCAAACAGAGCTACAATATTTCTTTTGTCTTTCTAAATAGAATGTACTGAAAACTGCATCATGTAGCAACCTAAAATAGACCTCAAGAAATTAAGAAAATCTGTGTTTAGGAAGCAGATTAAATTCTGAAAGAAAAATAGACAGTTTCCGAAAATTTAAAATACAAGTCAGATATTCTGCAAATTAAGCTTGGTTAGAAAAGTAAAAAGAAATGCCAAAAAAAAAAAGTTTTTTTTTTCATTAAAAGCTATGAATAAGTTGAAGTTCTAAATTTAATGGTGGAAATTTAAACTTATAATTTTATATTTGGTTTGTCTCTGGTCATAGGTATTATAATAAAAATGCCTATACTTAAAAGCTGACTACTATTTTTCACAGAACTGATTTTTTTAAACAATAATAACCTACATTGTATTCTTACAACTTTATGAACTAATCAGGATATTATTTCCTCATTAGAATTAAAAAAAATTAAGGCCTGACAAAGACCTGTCTCATACAAGAACCTACAATTAATTAATTTGTAAAGCCAATGATTGAGCCTAAATCTCATTCATTAGATCAAAACATATTTTTCAAGAAGAAATCACTAAAACGAAACTTCCAAAATTCCAGAAATGCTAAAATCCAATCCTTAGTTTCTCCATTCTTAAATCTATTAGAAACTTCCAGACTATGGTGCCTTTTTTATTGTTATTGTTTGTCTGTTTTTTGTTTTATTTGTTTTGTTTTGTTTTTCAGGCCACTCCTGGCAGTGCTCAAGGGTTACTCTTGGCCCTGCCCCCAGAAATTACTTCCACTAGTGCTTGGGTGACCATATAGGATGTGGAGGAGGATAGAACATAAGTTGTCAATGTGCAAGGCAAATGCCCGACCAGCTGTTCTATAGCTCTAGCCCTTGAATGTGTTTCTTTTCTGAATTTCTTTACTAGTCTATCTTGTTAAGAATTATTTCTGAGACTGTAGAAATACTACAGAGGTTAGGCACTTCTCTTGCACTTGGCTGAGCCAGGCTTGGGCCTTGGCACCCTATATGGTCTCTCGAGTCCTGCCAGGAGTGATCCCTAAACATAGAACCAGAGATAAGTCTTGAGTACCACCAGATGTGGCCCAATACAAACAAAATATGTTTTACGATTCTGGGCTAACTCAATGCACACTGATAGGTATCTACAAACTCAAACTGTCCTTCAGACAAGACCTTTTCCATGACTAACTAGTCTTTTTCCTTATGGTTAAATCAAAATTCTTTGTAGCTGACTCCCAAATAGAACTTTATTATTTCTAACCATGATATTTCTCTGAAGATCTAGTCTTGGCCACTCATCAGTATTTCTTCCACCTTCCACCATTCACTGCACTGCTGATGAGTCCCTAGACTCCAAATCATCTTTGAATTCTGCTGGTGATGATAACCTCACATCCCATGAGTAATTTGGGCTATTGATTCATTTCCAAGTAGCGTTTCCAAAATGGCACATGATTTCCTGTTTATATGCTCCTGACCCTAGTTCAAGTCATCATTTTCTCTCATTTGTTGGAAAATTGGCTTCTAAGTCGACTTTCTGACTCCAGTACACCACTCCCCACCATCTGGCCATACCACAATCTGATCACTTTCCTAAACCTTTGCTTTTATTGTCTCATTCTCACTTTTTCAGAACCCTCCAGTGACTCCTTATAGTACTAGAGTGTAAATCCTAGTCCTGGAATTCAGTCCCTTTTATAAATAGATACCAGCTCTTTGCTCTCATCATTCTAACCCTTCTGTGTCAATAATGCAGAACGCCAATGGTCTAAACCAATTCTTGTAGCTGGATAATTCCTTCAATATTTTTTAATAACATTTACCAACCACCCAATACTTAGTTCAGTACAAAACCTACACCCTTCTTCTGTTGGTAGTGATTTCTCTCTTCAAACAAGTCTGAATGGCCAGCATCAGTATGTGAGATCTGTGTAGATGCACTTTGTTCAACCAGAGACCTATTCAACCTTCTCTTTGATCTTTTATTGTAGACAATTTTGGTTGCTTCTTAAATATTGTAAGCTTTAAGTTTCCTTATAAAAAGATTCTTAAGGCATATATCTTATTTATTTTTGTAGGTTATGTTATTTGGGAACATAACTAGTTTTCCATTCAACAATGTATTTGTTAGAATGCTATTTATGGGAAGAACAAAATGCTAAATTTCCTGATTTAGTATACTCAATTTCTTTCTCTAAAAAGATTAGGGGAGAGAGCAGATCACTGGGTCACACCTGGCAGAACATACTCCTTGCTCTATGCTCAGGATTACTCCTAGAAGTGCCTAAGGAAATATATGTGTTGCTGGGTCTTTGAAACATGTCAGCCATAGGGAAGGCAAGATCTGATCTCCTGTCTGGTATGACAACTTTTGATGGTATGACACAATGACTACTTGACATACATTAAGCTACTAGACTAAGTGGTTTCTGCACCTTGTATATGCGTACTTTTTTTTTTGTTCTCTACCAAATATAATAATTTCTTTTGGAATAAACAAAAAAAACCTTCCATTAATTTTATTCTAACATCATTCTAATTCTGAAAGACTCATAAAAGTATAGGTCCAAAATATAACCTATAAAATGTATTTGAATTCTTAAAAAAGAGAGAGATAAACACACTCTCTCCCCTATTAGCTTATGGTTTAAAGGAAGAGAGAAAGTGTGCTGTGTATATCTATCCTACTAAGAGTTATATGGCAGGTAAGCAGAGGGACATGAAGACATTGCCTTCATTTGGAAAATCAGATTTTGAAATATGGCAATATTAGAAAAAGCTTTGTAGAGATGAAAATTATGTAGACTTAGGAAAGAGAAAATCCCAATTTCATTTGTTCTTTCATTTATTTTGCACCTACTCCTTGTTTTCAAATAAGGCAGGGTTTCTTTAACTTGTAATATATTCATATTGTTCATAAATAGTACTTAATATTTTAAAAATAAATTGGTTATTTCTGATATGATCATAATGCCCCTTGCTATTGATCCAAGTATGCAAAAATAAGAAAAAAACAAATCCTATTGTTAAAGATATTTTAAAATTGCTTTATTGTGATAAAAACTTTTAACATGACCTTTACCCTCAACACTCTTTTCATTTTTATTGGAGGAGTGGAGCCCAATTATTTCTCCTGACTCATCACTGAGATTGACCTCAAGCCTCCAACATGTAAAACACACAGCCTATTGAATGATCTCTTGGCCCCATTCAACACGTTTTAAAGATAATACATAACATAGCATAATAACTATGGGCCTAATGTATATAGGTTTCTAAAATCTATGCATTTTTGGAAAAAAACCTACATCAAAGTGATTATCTTCCTATAATTTAATTATACTTTAATTTCAGATTTATTCATTCACTCAGTCAATGATTACTGATTGCCTATGAGACATAAACAACAAGGAACATGCTTAGGAGGAGATTTAGCAAGAACCAGAAGGGCTGAGGTTTGGTCCTGACTGTAGCCCAACTAGTACACATCAAGTGTAAGCCACCTGACTGTGGTGACATTAAAATACCACAAGGAAAAAAACCACATGATTAAAGAGCTGTGTGGCCAAACAGGAACCCAGTCATACAATCCAAAACCAAATACCAAAAGACATTACATTTTCCTTTAATACTCAATTAACCATTATATGTGTGGTTTGTAATGTCTGGCTTAGGGATACCAAGAAAACCAATAGCAAAGAAATAGTGAGGCTTGTATTTCAGCAAAAAGGCAAAGACCTAGAAATAAATTTCTAGGTAAAATTATTTCAGCTTGAGCAATGTTGCTCAAGATGAAGAAAGAAATGACCACATGGTCTTTTCATTTACATATTTTTTAAGGAAAGATGATCTTACAGCCTAGCGTAGGAAAAAGAGAGATGCAAGCTTTGGAGACAGAGGCAAAGGGCATGACCAAAGGACAAAAAGTTCTAAATTGAAGCATTAGAAAAATGGGAGGCATTGTTACTACAATGTTTTACCATGGAATGTTGAAAATTGTGTTCTATAAATAAAGGGAGCTCCTAAGGGAGGTAAGACCTTAATGACTCAGTTCTTCTACAAGAGTTTCTATCTGAAAATCAGAATTTGGAATATAGGATAGAAGTGAAAAGCAGAAGGATGCACAAGGAAAGAAAGGCAGGTTCAGCACAGGTCATGTGTGGAACTAGCTAAGAGGGACCATAATCTGTGATACATCATGGTCAAAAACGTGAAGATTTGGCGGAGGAGAACATTCCTGACCATCATTGTAAAAATGTGTGCTTGGGATACCAAGGGGGAGTTAGACCACTAACTTCTATTTAGCAGCCACTAACTCTTATTTAGCAGAAGTGATAAGAGCAGATTTCAATGTTGTTTGAGGTTAGCAGCTCTAGAGAGCCCCACAACAGTATTCAGATGTGGAAGTGGAAAATGATTGGAGATGAGGTATAAACATCCATGATGAAGACTGTAGTCCTTACTCTCTTTCATGAAACACATACTCCAAGTCAGTTCCCTTTTTGTTTTGTTTTGTAGTCCCTCCTGGAAGTGCTTAGGGTTTCCTCCTGGCTTTCATTATTGGAGGGCTTCAAGGGTTAGAACTCTGGTCAACTTTGTGCAAGGCCAAGTAAGTGCTCTACCAGCTGTAGACTCACTCAAGTACCCATCAGTGCTTTACATCCAGTGTGACCCACGCTCTGGAATGTGATGACACTAATTTGCTACCTGTTCCATGGCAAGTAGTACTTTTATCTTAGCAGTTTTTTTAAGATTTGTTTTGGGGTCATACCCAGAGATGTTCAGGGGATACTCCTGGCTTTACACTCAAAAATGACTCCTAACAGTGCTTGGAGGTCCACATGGGATGTCTAATCTAGACACCTGCTGTGTCTCAGACTCCAAGTGTGTTTTTCTTTCTGTTTCTTTCATCAGTCATACCCAAATGTGCTTAGGATCCTGGCTCTATGCTCAGCAATCACTCCCAGTGGGACCTAGGAACTGTATGTGATGTTGGAGATGGAACTTGGGTTCTCTACATGCAAGGTAAGCACATTACCCACTGTCCTATGTCTCCAACTTCTGCTAAGACACTTTGATTTCTTTATCTATTAGTTTATTGGCTCAACCTAGTGATACTCAGGGCTTATACTTGGCTCTGGGGTTACTCCTGCCTGTGCTTGAGGAACAAAATACAGTGTGGTACAAGGGACTTAAGTAGGGTAATCCTACTTAGGTAAATGCCTTAGCAAGTGTACATCACTCTGGCTCCCTTTTTTCCTTTTATAAAAAAAGAAGATAAGTAGTGTTGGTTTTCATTCAATTCAATATAAAACAAGTGGTATATAATTTCTATAATCTTAGTCATGTCGAATTAATATTTATTTTATCATGGTATTATTTTAGCTATAATTTTCTTTAGTCCCCTTGTCTAATTTGGGTTTCTCACTCCAAAATTAGTTAACACTCAGCAGTTAATTTTTTGTGTATTTCCCATAGAAGATAAATCCACTTGGTCAGGTCTAAACTGGCTTGCCTTTCAAAACTTGAAAAAAACACAATGAATTATACATGCACCATCTAGTTAGTTATGGAACAGCTTCAGTTAGCACACTGCCATCAACCTCATAGACTTCACAACTGCTCTTTCTAAATTTCTGTGCATATGATGCTGTTGTATTTCACTTTTTTGGCTTAAATCCTGAAAACTTACCAATGCACGAAAGCAACAGTGTTGATAAAAGCCACAATTACACTTCTTGAAACTCTCTCTCTTTTTCTTGCAACATACTGAAAAACAAGAGAAAAATCAGCTTATTTGCTTTTGGACAGAAGTACACCATGATCTGGGCATATCAAAGGGAGCTTTTCTGTAAATACAATAGCTAAAGATTGCAAAATTGAGTGGGAAGGTGAGAATACTTCCAATAAGTATTGCTATAGGAAAGTGGGAGCTACTTTCTGCAAGAGTTTGCCCAAGTATTAAGAACAAATTATCCTTCTACATGCAAAAACAAATACTAAGATGCTAACATATCTCTATAATATGCATATGTGTACAAACAGATATGATATGAAAAGAGCATTATAAATGAAAATAATCAATGAGTGGAAATCAAAGTACTAATGATAAGGTAATACAGGGCTAGGGAAAGTTACCAAAGATGGCTATAGTACATGGCAAGACATCCTAAGCAATTTTTTGTCCTTAGCTTTGAGGACAATATTGAATATGTTGAGCTGATTTTAGGTTAACATAATTTTATTACATTATATTAACTACACAAAGGAAAATCACTGAAAGTATCTTGGAGAAATCACTTCCATCATAATGTGTGAGCCAGGGTTCATACTGAAATAAAAGGAACCAGTGGAAAAAAGAGCAAGCAAAGTTTTGAAGGCTAGAGAAAAGCCCAACCCCATTTCTGCAATGCAGTCAAGTGCCAACAGGGACATGGATGAAGATAACTAAAAACTGCCAAAGAAAGAGGTAAATCTGGAAAGAAAGCCAACAGAGGAAGAAGGAAAATTAAACCAATACTCCTGCCATAGCTTTGCCACCAGGCATTTCTGCCAAATTCTATAAGTAGAACAATGAAGAAAACAATGATGATGAATTGGATACCTAGAAGGGACTATAAAAACAATTATGTAAAGGTCATCTGCAAGGAAATAGACAAGTAGGATGGAAGGAAGAATGAGTTCAGAAACTCAGACACACACAGAGTAGGTAAATGCTGCCTGGGAACTGAGAAGGTACTATGAGAAATGGTATCAAGCTAACATAGGCGGCCAATTAGCTAAACGAAATACCTTATCTCATTATCCTCTTCGTGAATCTGTATATTCTCAACTGTCCTTGTAAGATTTGGTTGTTTCTTCTAAAAAAAAGAACAATAAGAGCATCTGTAAACATATCAATGAATGGTGTAATAGTTAACATGTCTAATCTCTACCTTTTTGTGCTGATTTGGGGTCACACTCAGAAGTAACTTGGAGATTACTGCCACTCTATGTGTTGGGGAATGATTCTCAGTGGTGCTGGGGCAGACCAAGTGATAGGTACCTAGAATAGAATCTGGGGCTCTCATATGCGAAGCTGAACTCTAGCCCTCTGAATCATTTCCTGGCCTATTATGCTTTTCATTTTAGGTAAATAACTACAAAAATATTTCAGTAGACAGCAAATAAAATACTCTTAGAATTCAAAAATGGGGCCCGGAGAGATAGCACAGCAGCGTTTGCCTTGCAAGCAGCCGATCCAGGACCAAAGGTGGTTGGTTCGAATCCCGGTGCCCCCTACGGTCCCCCGTGCCTGCCAGGAGCTATTTCTGAGCAGACAGCCAGGAGTAGCCCCTGAGCACTGCCGGGTGTGGCCCAAAAACCAAAAAAAAAAAAAAAGAATTAAAAAATGATTAAAAATTGTACAGTATTACTAAGCTGACATTTGGGAGATGTGAAGCTGAGAGAATACTAAAGAAATAAAAGATTTAAAATTGAAGGGACATTTCCAAAAGTTGAGTCACAATGACTTAGCACATTGAAAAATTTTAGACAGGCTTTTAATGGGAAGAGTAGATATCCCAAATAGCAAGATAATGAAAAAGTCAACTCTATTTTATTTTAAGCACAGGATACAACTTTCAGCACATGTGCTTCCCCTTAATGTTCAGTTCATTCTATTAAAACCAATTTCCCAACCTTAAAGAATGCATTCTCAGCAGTAAAGTTATCTTTAGAGTGTTAACAAGAAATTGAGAGAACTTTCAAAAACCTAAAATTTTGGAGACTTAAATTTAGGTAGGTCTTAATATTTCTTATCATTTTTTTTGAAAATTATTTATCAGAACTGATATGTAAAGATAGTAAGAACACAACAGGTTAGACACAGAAAGGACCACTTTTACTAGCAGTCTAGGGGCAAAGTAGGGTCGATATGGGATGCATGCTGGGAACAAGGATGGAGGGAGGACAACATTGGTGGTGGGAATGCCCCTGATTCAATGTCACTATGTACCTGAAATACTACTGTGAATGATTTGTAATCCATTTTGGTCAAAATAAAAATTATTAATAAAAACAAAAGTAAATGAAATAAACAAACCAACAAAAACAGATAGTTAGAACAAAAAATTTCAGAATTATTGATCAAAGGAAGAGAAGAAGGGATACTTACCTTCCAGTATAAAGCTCCAAAAGCAAAGCCAATCAGAAGAGAAAAGAATGCTGGCAAAACCATGGTTGCCCATTGTAGGTTGGAGTCTTCTGAGAAATTTGATCCCTGCCCTATAATTTAAAGAAGATGGCACTGAGCACAGTTAACACAGCATATTTAGTGTTGCTTTTACTCTGTGGTTATTCCCAACTGTCTTCGCAATGAACTTGATCTATGTCTGAATAAAATATGTGAAATGCCGATTTTTCTGATTAGTACTGTTTTAGGGATGGCAATACAAATCGATGTAGTCTCAAAAAGATAAAAGGGGAGGCTGTGGGGGAGGAGCAAGAGGAGGAGGAAAGAGAGGGGGAGGAGGAGGAGAAGTATGGGCACAAAAGATAGAAGGATATTGGTCTTAGTTAAATGTTCAGACACAATGTCCAGAGACTTAACATATTCTTGGAAGAAAAATTATTAATGCCATCTTAAGAAAAGAGGTAGACTATGTCATGTCTTTTAATATGTTCTTACTTTATCTTGGTGAGAAATTTTAAAGATAGGGTTTTGAAACAACAGTGAAGGGTTTGTATATAGTAAAGTGATGTTTGGCTTGCCACAGTATATAGTTCTATATGGTAGTGAGGGTAATTGTAGGTAATCATGCTTAGAACTGTGACATTTCTTCATCACATCTTCAGTCCACATTGATTGGATGGCCAGTGGTATTTGATACTGTAATATGAACTAAAGGTTTGAATTTTTGACTTTCCAAGTTAGAAAGAAGAGGTCTGAGTATAATTTTGGGCACCTCTGATCCTGCTTTGCTCTTCCCTGAAAAGCAGAATGATTAGTGAATTAAAACAGGGTCTCTGACTCCCAACACAAAGCTTAACATTTAGAGAGCTTTTTCCCGCTCTATTTTTTTTTTACAAGGAACAACTTAGATACTGGAAAATGTCGACGCACATTGTAAAAATCTGCAAGAACTAAACCATCTGTTTTCTTCTGAAGATGTAATAAACTTAGGAATTATCCATTTTCAACAACTATGCAATTGAAAAGTAAACTCAGAGAAGATGACCATGTTGGCTGTATTTTACGGTGCTATTTGAGTTACCAAGTCAACCGTGAATAAAATAGTCGCTTCTTTTTAATGGCGGAGCCATACCCATAAAGCTTCAGGGGTCACTGCACTCAGGAATCAATTCTGGCAGTTCTTGGGGGATCATATGGGATACTGGGAATGGAACCCAGGTTGGTCAAATGCAAACCAAATGCCCCACCCTCTGTACTATCTCTCCAGCCCCAAATAGACACCTATTTAACATTTAAGTACCTAACGTACATAATATAAAAACATATTACTGTCTGTATAAACACTGACAAAGGATTTAATCTGAGGGGTCAAAACCAAGTCTATCTATGGTAAAAAGAATAAGAATGATCTATTTCCTAAAAAGTGATCAGACCTAAATAGCAAACCCAAAGTTAATGACAACATAATCAAAATACCCAATCTATAACAAGCTATACACAAACGGGACCTGTTACACTAGCAGTCCAGGGGCCAAAGCAGGGAGTTATGGGATGCATACCAGGAACAGGGGTGGAAGGAGGACAACACAAGTGGTGGGAATGGCCCCAATTCACTGTTACTATGAACCTTAACTATAACTGTGAAAGACTTGTAATTCACATTGGTCACAATAAAAATTATTTTTTTAAAAAAGAATTATCCGACGTCAAGCGGAGCCACCGAGGCCGAGAACAAGATGCTGGTGGCCATGGGACCCTATGGACAGTCCCAGCCGAGCTGCTTCGACTGCTTCAAGATGGCTTCGTGATGGGCTGCGCTGTGGGTATGGCGGCCGGGGTGCTCTTCGGCAACTTGTCCTGTGTTAGGATTGGAATGCGGGGTTGGGAGCAAATGGGCGGCATCGGGAAAACGATGATGCAGAGTGGAGGCACCTTTGGCACATTCATGGCTATCGGGATGGGCATTCAATGCTAATGGTTGCCTGTTACAACAATCCCCTTCCATCATTCCCAACCCATGTACTATAATAAAAAATGTGGGTATTAGAAAAATAGAATTATCCATTTCCCACATAGTTTTTAAAATAATTGTTTTGGCTTTGGAGCCACACCTGGTGGCACTCAGGGAGCTATACCTGGCTCTTTGCTCAGAAAATACTCCTGGCAGGCTTAGGGGACCATATGGAATGTCAGGAATTGGACCCTGATTGGCTACATACAAGGCAAATGCCCCAAGTGCTGTGCTATCGCTCCACCCTCCTGTTTCCCACATCTTATACTTTGGAGTAGAAATTCCATTAATTTTATGATTCCTGTATTTCAAAAGAAGCTCTAATAATAGGGACATGTGGGGTGTGTGTGAGAGAGAGAGAAAAAGAGAGAGCAGGAGAGGGATAGAGATAGAGAGAGTAACAGAGAGAGACAGAGAGAGAGAAGAGAATGAAGATCTGGGTCAATAAATGGTGCATGTATAATGTAAAGGCAATAGAACCAGGTCTTTAAATAGAGTTTTCCACTCACATAACCATGATTTAAATCCTTAAGACCAATAGTTTCATGGCCCACTCCATAGTCTACATTTCCAGAGTAAGTTTTAAGCATCATAAATTGGAGCTCACCATTAATTCTCTCACTGAAAGGAGACTGAGTTAAAAGTTAGATTTAGCAAAATAAAAATAATGCTAGTCTTACAATGAAATGATTGTTTTAAGTTTATATGAGATTATATATAGTCTAGCATAGAGCTACCAGTTGTAGTATAATATATATATAGCATACTATAAGAAAATGGGTTCAGAGATACAAGCAATTCCTATTATTTTAGGCATCTTTATAACACCATCTATAAATAATTTGTCTATTAAAGTTTAAATGTTCCTTGTCAGTCAATCTGCTTGGTTCTATCATGTCTATTGAGATTGATGACATGTAATTCAAATAAGATCTCCTTTGGGTCCTCAAATATATATAGAAAACACAGGGGGTCGGAGAGATAGCACAGCGGTAAGGCTTTTGTCTTGTATGGAGAAGGACGGTGGTTTGAATCCCGGCATCCCATATGGTCCCACGAGCCTGCTGGGGGCAATTTCTGAGTGTGGAGCCAGGAGTAACCCCTGAGTGCTGCTAGGTGTGACCCAAAAGTCAAAAACAAACAAACAAACAAAAAAAGAAAAGAAAAGAGAAAACACAGGAACTCAATGGATATTATGTCCTCAAACTCTAGAAGCAAGCTAATAAGCTGGGAGAGAGCTGTGGAGAATCCCATCACCTATGCGTTGGTAACCAAATAACTGAGATTCAAAATATCCAAATATCTTGTTCTGTTGGTCCTCTTCAGAAGCAAGATGGTGATTTGTTCTGATCAGAGAAAAAAACCACAACCACTAGCAACAAGTAGAAGGTGCCCACCAGAGCAATAGTTTTTGACCACAGGTCTTTAGACGTAAACTGATCTGTAAGATAAAAAGGTCCAAAAGCACTGGACCAGAGAGGCATTCTGGGATTTTCCAACTCGATATCTTTCTCATATAGGGAAACATTCCCCAAGAAAAGCTCTCAAACTAAGTGAAGGATTAGCCCTCTGTGCTGAAGGGCAGATTCAAGGAAAGCTCATCTTTCTCTCCCTTTTAAACTTTCTAAGCACTACCTTAGCCCAGAATATTGGGAACTAGACTAACAACTACAATTTCCCACGCACCCATGATATGTCCATTCATTTAGAGAAAAAAAGAAAAATAGTGCCATCAGGAAAGAACTGTAACACCAAGCCTGATCAATAATATTTAATACTGCTGCCTCCAGGAGGTATTGAACCATATTTCTTAAGGTTTGTATGAATACAACATAGTACTTTAGACCAAAGCAGAAAAGAAGTTTTAATTTAATGTAAGATATTACCCACAGTATTCTTACATGGTGGGAGAGCTCATCTGGAGATTTGAGTTAATCCCAAATTCCTTAGTTTTTATTTTAACTATACCTTATTATTACAAAGTATGTAGTAAGAACTGACTTGTTTAGCTTTACTAATACCCAACATCTGTACAAATACAGGACAAACACAATGTTATGATTTCTTGGCTACTATTCAGACTAAATTTTCTGGATATCATATCTATCAAATGGAATCTATCTAGGAATATGAATCCAGATAGTTTGGAGAGGGATTGGATCACAGTTGGTATTACTTCTGGCTCTGCACTCAGGTATCACTCCTGGCAGGTTTAGGGGACTATATGGTGTGCTGGGGATTGAACCTGGGTCGACCATTTGTAAGAAAAAGTGCCCTATCCTTTGTACTATAACTCTAGCCCCTCTAATAAAACGCTACTGTATTTTAGAAGATATATAAGGTTATAGCTAAGTGAGGACTTCTTTCCATATGTTTTCAATGCCATTTGTAAGAATACCAAACTTAAGCTTTTTCAATATATCCTAGTAGCACAGTATGAAGGACACTGCTTTGAAAGTATAACTTCCTTTTGACAATGTGTATGCTTTAATATTATCCTATAAATCTCCTATCTGTAATCCAGGAAGTAGGATATTCATATCTCTGAAATACTCTACACATACGCCAACCCTTTGGCTAGAAATAGTTACTTTTATAATCTTATCTCCGATAACTTACATGTTTTCTTTTTAATTTCCTTGATTTACTTTAAAGGAGCCTCCATAATTATGTTTCCAAGATCATCAACAGGATCATGCAATCTCACTTAAAGCATAAGAAATGGAACTGAGGGGCCGGGCGGTGGCGCTGGAGGTAAGGTGCCTGCCTTACCTGCGCTAGCCTAGGAGACGGACCGCGGTTCGATCCCCCGGCGTCCCATATGGTCCCCCAAGCCAGGAGCGACTTCTGAGCGCATAGCCAGGAGTAACCCCTGAGCGTTACCGGGTGTGGCCCAAAAACCAAAAAAAAAAAAAAAAAAAGAAATGGAACTGAGGGAGACAGAGCTGGAGCTCATGCCTTGCACTCTCAGATTCTGACTTGATCCTTAACACTATATAATCCAAATTTAGAAGCAATGAATGTAGCTTTTAAGTCCTTGAGCATCTCTGGATGTTTTTTCCCCAGGAAACTTAACTCAGAGTTCAATTTCCCCACCTCAACAAAAAAGGAATCAGACATTGAATTTCTAGACTTTTGACAGGAAAAGGGTGTATGGACAGGACAGGATTATTTTACTGTGGGGTGAAATTTGTATAGAGAGGAAGAACTTTAATTCACTGGAGAAATCTTCATAAGTCAGTGGTTGAATAAAGTTTATACACACATGGACAAACTTCAATAAATAGACTGTCTGATTCTAGAAAGAGACCTTGGCCATTTTTCAGAGTCAAAGGAGTTCTGACAAGCAAAACCGAGGGACTAGGGTTAGGGATAGAGTTCAGTGAAAGAGTTCATGCTTTGCATGAGGCTCTGAGTTAGCTTCACACACAGGCAAACTCTCTCTCTCTTTCTCTCTCTTTCTCTCTCTCTCTCTCTCTCTCTCTCTCACACACACACACACACACACACACACACACACACAGAATGGAGAGACTTCTTTTTTTTTTTTTTTTTTTTTTTTTTTTGGTTTTTCGGGCCACACCCGTTTGATGCTCAGGGGTTACTCCTGGCTACGCGCTCAGAAATTGCCCCTGGCTTGGGGGGACCATATGGGACGCCGGGGGATTGAACCGAGGTCCTTCCTTGGCTAGCGCTTGCAAGGCAGACACCTTACCTCTAGCGCCACCTCACCGGCCCATGGAGAGACTTCTTAAGCATTCAAGAGTTAGTTTCATTTCATCTATAACTTAGGAAAAAAAACTACTATTCTCTCCAAGAAGGCAAAACAAACTTGTACTGGGAGATTCTGATCTATCAATAATTAATTTGACTATAAGAAAAAAATTCAAAAATCTAGATACTTAACAGCATAGTATTTGTACTATCTAGCACCGAGTCACAAAAAATCAGTTATCAAAAGGGAGATATAGTTCATAATCAAAAACAAACAAAACCAGACAATATAAGCCAACCCTAAAATGAACTACATATTTAAATTAGGAAACAAAATCTTTAGAACAGCTATCCAAGAGATGAAAACAAAATATGGTCACAAAAGGTATGTGATAGGAGATTTCAACAGAAAAAAATGTATAAAGAATAAAATGGAAAGCTGATAATGCACAGCATCCAAGCCATAAACTGTATTCTATCAAGAGAAAATTCTAGATCATCTATGGGTTTTCGGTAATAATTTTATGTCCTTGTATATTCAGAAGTTGTACTAAATTAGCTATCCATGTTGGGCATGCAGGAATTTATACATGCATAGGGAGAATGTGTAGGAAAAATCTCAGTAGCTATTTCTATCAATCTTTTTTTTGGGGGGGTGGGGCCACACCCGTTTAATGCTCAGGGGTTACTCCTGGCTATACGCTCAGAAGTCGCTCCTGGCTTGGGGGAACCATATGGGATGCCGGGGATCGAACCGTGGTCCATCCTACGCTAGCGCTTGCAAGGCAGACACCTTACCTCTAGCGCCACCTTCCCGGCCCCTATTTCTATCAATCTTGCTGTGAATTTAAGTGCTCTAAAGGATGTTTAATTAAAAAAAAATGGTTAGAAAAATGGATGAAAATTATGAATTAGAGAAAGCAGAAGAGTATCAAAGAAAACAGAGCCTGATAGATAGCATAAAGGTTAGGACACTTTCATATGTTCAGCCACTGTTAGATCTCAGCCACTGCATATGGTGTCCCCAAAAATGCCAGAAGTGATCACATTGTATAGTCCAAAAACAATAACAATTTGAAAAAAGAATTAAGGAAGAATATAAAAAAATTCAGTTTTTTGTTTTGAGGAACACATAAGATAGATTATCTTAAGAAAGATAAAAAATATGAACATGACCTCTGTGATCTATGATACACTACTAAACAGCTAAATATAAGTGTTTTGGGTGTCACAAAAGAAGAGAGAAAACGAAGAAAAAATACTGAAAAAGTTATAGCCAATATCATTTCAAATTTGAAGTAAATTGAACTGAGAAATCATCCCAAATGTGACAAGGGACAAGAAAGAAAATTGCAAAGATAACCACTCCTAGGTGGATCTAAGTTCAACTGCTTAACAGAAGGAAATGTTCAAAGAAGGCAGGAGGAAAAGTGAGCCAACACACAGTAGAAAAAAAACAAAATACAAACATTAGCTGCCTTTCTGTCCCAAATAGAAAAAGGAAGGCGATGACTGAAAGAAAAAAAACCTTACTACCTCAGAATTGCATATCTAGTAAAAGTATCTATAAGACTAAAGACAAAGATAATATTTTGTAATTAAAAGATCAACCATTGGGGCCGGTGAGGTGGTGCTAGAGGTAAGGTGTCTGCCTTGCAAGCGCTAGCCGAGGAACGACGGCGGTTTGATCCCCTGGCATCCCATATGGTCCCCCAAGTCAGGGGCAATTTCTGAGCGCTTAGCCAGGAGTAACCCCTGAGCATCAAACGGGTGTGGCCCCCCCCCAAAAAAAAAGGAAAAAGAAAAGATCAACCATTTTGATCAATATAATAATTGCATATACATAAGTCTCAAAAATTTATAAAAGATTACAATTCATGCTCCTTGACAAAAACAGAATTTAGAACCAAGATATCTAGAAAAGCCACATTGTATCATGGATGTCAGTCCAATTTTATTGATTAATCCTAGAAATTACAAAGAGATTTTTAAAGAAATGGTAAGGGAAACACATAAAAATGTGTGCGATGTAGCTAACTATATACTTTTAAATTCTTCTATCAGAAAAGAATACTTTAAAGTCAGTCAGCTATTTTCCTATTTAATAACATAGAAAACAAGAAAATGTATAGCTAATTAAATCCAAAGTAGGAGAGAAGAAATTAAAAA
This sequence comes from Suncus etruscus, assembly GCF_024139225.1. Classification (NCBI taxonomy): domain Eukaryota; kingdom Metazoa; phylum Chordata; class Mammalia; order Eulipotyphla; family Soricidae; genus Suncus; species Suncus etruscus. Next base: position 42,566,196 of record NC_064858.1, read on the forward strand.
AAAATCAATAAACTATAAGTAATTTAAGAAGCTGCAAGTTGTTTCTTTCAACATGTTAATAAACTTTGGAGTTAGAAGAAACTCAATTGGCTAACATTTTTATAGTCCTTTTTCAAAACTTTATGAATCTGATATGTCATGTAATTAGGAATTTGAGATTATAGTTGTCATGAGACTTGAGGATCAGAATATTTATCAATCCAATGACCTCATAGTCTACTTTGAAAAGAGGATAAAAATATTCCTAAAAATCATTTATTGAGAAGAAAACAGAATTCAGGAAATAAACCATTTTTTCTGAAATATATAATTTTGTAGTAAAAAACAAAAATATATTTTCAAGCAAACAATAGTAAATAATGAAATATTACAAAATGGAGAACATCTTTAGAATTGTGTGCAACCAACATGTGTTCTTTGTCCATTTTGAAAGTGCCATATTTTTGTTAAGAAAATTTTACTTAAATTTTCATTTAGCAAAACAAAACAAAACAAAAAAAAACAAAACATGGGCCCGGGGAGATAGCACAGCGGCCTTTGCCTTGCAAGCGGCTGATCCAGGACCAAAGGTGGTTGGTTCGAATCCCGGTGTCCCATATGGTCCCCCGTGCCTGCCAGGAGCTATTTCTGAGCAGACAGCCAGGAGTAACCCCTGAGCACCGCCGGATGTGGCCCAAAAACAAAAAAAAAAAAAAAAAAAATTTTTAATTTAGTGGTACCATAAATTCACTTACATCATAGCTCTAAAAGTAATTCATGCCTTATTTCAAATAATTTAGCAGAACATGTATTGACTTCATTCTCTAAACATTATCTCAAGCTCTTATCTCAAGCTAAACATCTCAAGCTATCTCAAGCCACTCTAGATTCCTAAGATTTAATTTTTCCAAAAGATCATAGGAGGAAGAACAGTAATTGAATCATCTCATATTGATAATTTACAAAGGTGCCATTGAAGCCCATGCAATACTCCCATAGAAGCTAATTGGAGCCATGCATGCATTAAATCAGATATATGTACTTACTATTACTGCTACTGCTGTCATTCCTAAGGGAGCTGGCTGCAACAGGGGGTAACATAAATGGTTTTGTGACACTGACTCTGGAATCTAAATAGAAAGCAATAATGTGTCAGTGTTGGATTGGTGAGTTACAGATATTACAGAGTCCCCAAAAGGCTAAGTGCAATTGCAGAGTTAGGTTCCAGATCTGCCTCCCAAATGGAGATTATTCAGATCCTATTTATTTCATCTTGGGTCGCCTTCTAGTCACCAGAGATCAGAGAATAAAGATTTATTTTGCCTATAATTGCTAATAGTCATGCATAATGTGAAGTATTGAAATTGTTCATTAAAATCATGAAATTAAGATTTTGTATTATAAAGATCTTGTGAAGAAAAGAAGACTCTAAACATAGAGTAATTGGTAAAGGTGAGAATTCATGACTAGTTTAGAGCCTTAAGGAAAAGGTGTGAGAGGAGGACATTAAGAAGATGGGAAATAAAGATAATATAATTTGGTCCATCATAAGCAAACATCACATTAAAAAGAAATGAGCAATTATCTCATTTTTATTTACACACACCATTCTTTAATTCGAAGATGATGAATATTGATTTGACAAACCAATTACCTATGACCTTTTTTGTGCCTTTGACATTTGATTTTTATGTTAGACATACAAAAACATGCATCTTTCTCTAGCTACACATATATTTGAGAGAGAGATTTTTCTCAACACAGACACCATTCTCATTTGCTTTTCCTATTTTAATTCAAATGACTATTACCTTTTTCAGGACTTGATGTTGAGGAGAACACACATTCACTAGCTTTAAATGGCCCCATCTCCAAGTCCTTGAAGGCATCGATGGATATATTAAAAATTCTAAAGAAATCTGCAGGAGTAAATTGCTTGGTTTCTGAGATCTTCAATGATTTCTTTACATTCTAAAAGAAAAATAGTTTGCATTTCTCAGTCTACAGACATCACTGACACCAAAACATTAGACTTTAAACATGTTCTTCAATGATTCAAATGATCCTAACACTTTAGACAACTTTTTAAACATACAGAATCTAGATGAATATTACATTAGAATGAGCTCATCCAATTCAGTCTAAGTGTCAATAACAAAAGGAAAGGGATGGCAATGGCAATGAGCAATGGTGAAGACAATGGTGTTGTGGGTGTACCTATTTAAGACCCTAGACCCACCCTTTTCTGGGAGGGGTCTTGGGAACCGGATAATAGGTGTAACTTTACCTGCGAGCCCCTCCCATTCCTGGGAGGGGTCTGGGAAATGTTAGATAAGGCGGAACCAAAGGGATTCGGGCCCTTTTGGCTCTTGGCCCTTTCTGCGCTGCTGGGCGCTCTGAGGAAGATGGCTGAAAGGAGTTTAGATGCAGGGCCAAGAATAACTAGTGCTTAAAAGGTTATGAGATAGGCCACACACATGTGGTGAATAGGGTATAAATAAAGTTAATGCTTCCTGAAGCCTGCCTGTGAGTGAGTCTTGATTACGCCGATCACCTGGGCCTGGAACCCGCCAGCTGGATGGGGGATAAAGCCACGTGGCTGGGGCCTAAGCACAAAGGCCTCCATCCATCGCCATCCAGCCCCATCGTTAATTATTTAATACTACAGGTGTAAAAGTAATTCTAACAACAAATTAGATCCTTTCTCTCCCTCCTTCCCTCTCGTCCTAATTCTCCCTCATTCCTTCCTCCCTCCTTCCATTCCTCCCTTCATCTTTCCTCCCTCACTCCTTTCCATCTTTTTCCATCCTCTTTCTCTCCCTCCCTCCCTCTTCTATTTATTCCTTTCTCCCTCACTTCTTCCCTCTGTTCTCCCTTCTTCCCTCCTTTCCATATTCATCCATCTTTCCTTCTCTCCTTCCCTTCTTTCCATTTCCCTCCCTCCTTCCTCCATTCCTCCCTCCTTTTACCTCTCCTTCCCTTTTGCTTTCCCACCCTCCCTCCCCTTCCCCATCCTCTCTTCCTCCATCCATTTCTCCTTTTCTCCCTTCCTTCCCATCCTCTCCTTTCCTTTCTTCCTTTTTTCCCTTCTGATTCTCCCTCCCTCATTACCTTCATCCCTCTTCAGTTTTCCCCTTCTTCCTCCTTCCCTCCCTCCTTCCCTGTCTCTCTCCCTTACTTATTTCCTTTTCTTCTGTGTGAGGGCCTCATACATGCAAGGCAAATGTTGTACTATGTACCCATTAGCAGCAGTGTTTATAAACACATAGTTAACAGAAGAGTGAGTTAATAAATAATGGCATAATTAACCAAGAGAATGTTCTTTAAGCAATAAAAATTGAAATTGGATAGCCATGTACAAATAGGTTTATAAACACAATGTTGAGTAAAAAATGTTTTAAAAAATGATTTGTTTTAAATCAAAGCTATGCTTAAGGAATTCACAGATTCAAAATTATATTTAAAAGTAGGTTTAACATCTATATAACACCATGTGCTTTTTAAAGTATATTATGTTTATATTTTAGAGATAAATAATGATAAATATTTATATAAAACTCAAATGTCCAATACAACTGAGAAACACCACATTATGTCAATTTCGGAGGCCTGGCCAAAGTGACATAACTTGTAAATGAACACTTTTCTATTTGAAATTTTCATGCTACCATTCTCATTTACTAAATATCAGACATTATTTCTTTCCTGACACCTTACCTTATAAAACCTATATTTTTGTGACCTTTCCTTCTTATCAAATATCATCAGCATAGTATATGTACTAATATATCAGAAGACATGTTAACTGCAGCAAAATTATTGATTATAAGATGTTGTTTGTTTGTTTTGGGCTGCACCTAGTGGTACTCAGGGATTACTCCTGTTTCTGCTCCTGGCAGAAATTGCTCCTGGCAGGCTTAGGGAACCACATGGGATGCATGGCATCAAACCCAGTTTGGCTGTGTGCAAAGCAAACATCCTACCTGCTGTACTATTGCTCTGGCCCTGATAAGATATTTTTGACTCATAAATTAGAAAGCAAAACAATAGACCTGATCATATGTAGTGATTAGACTCACTAGCATGATATGAATTTTGCATTCAGAGAACACAAATAGAATTGAAGCTGGATCTTAGAAGAGGAGCCAGAATTTGGACAAGGATAGTGGGGTTGGATACAATACTAAATCATATTGAATACCTTGAGGTTTCAAATTCTAGAAGACTACAAGCTATACCTTGGCTTGTAAATGCAAGGTAAAACATGTCTCGTACAACAGTGTTATAAAATAATAAATCAAAAAATTAACATTTGTTTGGCCCAAATTTTGTTTTCAACATGTTATTTACTATAATCCATGAGATGGAGTTTTCACTGTCCTCATTTTAAGCATAAGGAAAATGAGCATGAGGGGGTTATGGATGTTGACAGGGGACTTAGTGAGAGGACTGAACTTTTGAATCTTTCTCTGGATTTCTGTGACCTATTGCTTCTTCTGTGTAATCACTGCCTCAATACTGCTTTGTTGAGATCCTGAAATCGGTCACAATTACTCACCACACTACTTGGTGAAGATGAAATGCCCTTTTTGTGATAGAGTTACTGGAGATCAGATGTCAAGTGTAAGTGCTCATCATACACAATCCCTCATTTAAAGATAAACATTAGAAAATGAACAGGAAGGTTATGAAAATGTCATGTATAAAATAAAAAAGACAAGCAGGGCAGTGTTTGCTCATGGTGTACATAAATTTTATTTTCCTTTTCTTATGAAATAACATGTAAGTCCTGATATACATTTCAAATCACAAGCATTTATTTTTTTGTGTTCTTTTTTTAATTTTTTTAATTTAATTTTTTTTTAATTTTTTTGTGTTCTTCGTAAGCCTTTCTTATTGTTTTATGGTGGTATTGGCAGGGATTCAATGATGGAATCTAGGTCTCATGCATGCACAACTCACACTTTATTACAGAGCTCCATCTCCAGGCTATGAATATTCTTAAATTGTAGGTTAGAAATAAATAACCACACAAATCCAGATGCCCTCTCTTCTCCCACCCTGACCACACAGTGTAGTCCATGACAGAGTAACACCCAAACACAATATTACCTTAAATGAGGACCTATTCATACACAGCACAAGGTCGTCCACAATTTTTATAAGTTTGTCGATGATAGAATAATTACTCAGGCCTTCAGAAATATTTGAAAACTTCTCCAGAAGGTTAGTCAAGCTCTCTGACAATTGCACCACCATTTCTCTTATCCAACAATGACTAGGCTGCAAGAAATTCAAAAAACAGAGTTAAAGCGTCTATTTTAAGTTCAATCCGCTTGGTGTAGCCTTCAGTCATCTGTGACTCAAGCACTGACTACTATTTCCTTCTATCTTAGCAGGTCACTTCTCATGTTTTAACTCAAATCTCACATCCTGTTTCCAAAGATATGACTGCAGAAGAAAGCACTGATGGAAAAAGATTTGGTCCTTCCATGGACAGAAATCAAGATAAGAAAAGGACACTCTTACCCTTGACAATGTTCAGGTATTCCTGGAATGGAATTCTCTACAAGATTGTTTATTTTTGTACTTAAAAGAGCTCTAGACAGAAAGATGATACTGAAAATTTAGTGTAGAAAGAAGTCCTTGTTCTCAAAAGAGAACTTGCCATAGTTTGATGAACAGGATTACCAATGGAAATGTCAGATAAAAATCAGCTTATTTTTATCCGAAAGGCTTGATTAATTTCAAGACATTTAAAAATGAATTAAAAAAACAATACAAAATAAAAAAGAATGTCTGAAAGAGCATTGTATTTTTGGTAACAGTATAAGATATATATCTTATACATATTAATGTAAATATATATTTATATTTTTATATATGGTTGAATTCAACAGGTTATTAGAAACAAAATTCTTACTGGATTAGAATGACCTAATACTGTAAGGTTCACATGACCATATCAAAGGTTCACATGACCATATCAAATTTATATATATACACACACACACACACACGCACACACACACACACACAGTATATATACTATTAAAAAAGTTGTTCAAAAAATGGTTACAGAGTTCAAAATATTTGTGAGCTATTAAATCATGTATAAAAGTTGGCCTTTGAAACCAGAATTGTCCATAGGTTAGAAGTTCAAGCCAGGGAAATAGAAATGGCTTCAATTCTGGGCCAAGATACTCCAATCAAGTTTCATATAGTCTCTGGATCTCACTTTTTCTAGCTGCAGAATGGGCATAAGAAAATCAGGCTATTCAAAGGAGATAATGTATATAATTCAAATAGGTCTGATGAAATATTTTAATAAAGTTTTTATATAAAATCTGTTCCCCACCATATCATTACCAATGGTGGTAATTCTATGAACATGTAGAGTTGCTCAAAACTATTTGCCAGACTAATGTACAGTGAATAAAGCAATGAATAAATGAGAAAAAAAGTACTCTATCAGGGATCCACTTTCTAGCCATGCAAGGCCAGCTATAGTAAATAAGCTAAGCTTGGGGCCGGCTAGATAGCATGAAGGTAAGGCATTTGCTTTTCATGCAGAAGGTCATTGGTTAGAATCCCAGCATCCCATATGGTCCCCCGAGCCTGCCAGGAGTGATTTCTAAGCGTAGAGCCAGGAGTAACCCCTGAGCATTGCTAGGTGTGACCCAAAAACCAAAAAAAAAAAATAAAAAATAAAAAATAAGTTAGGCTTAGCTCACCAAGAATCAAGTCACAAACATCACATAGCTGTATTTATAGGTAGGCAAGGACAATTTTGCTACAAAATGCAAAATGTAATAGCTAAAATAATTTTTGTGTAATGTTTAAATATAATTTTCTGTGTCATAAGAGCCTACCAGTTAGAAAATAATTCTTTATTACTGGTCAACCTTTTGCTTAGCTTGGTTCAAAGTTACCCTTTACCATCAAACAAACAGATTGCAAAGGTTTACTGACAAAAAGCCAGTCTCCATTGTGGTAGCCCATATAAAATGAGGTAAAGAATGAATCTAACTTGACTAATTGTAATTTGAAGATTTTCTATTCTAAATGGCTGAGATCAACAGAAGATTAGATGATTAGGAACAAAATTCTAACTAAATTAGAATGACTTTGAATTTTGTAAGGTTCACATGACCATATCAATATTTGTATGCTGTCATACATTCCCATTTGTATTTAAATTTTTTATTGCTTTTTTTTTGGGGGGGGGTGCACACCCGGTGTTGTTCAGGGGTTACTCCGGGCTATGCACTCAGAAATCACTTCTAGCTTGGGAGACCATAGGGGATTCTAGGAGTTTCAACCACAGTCCGTCCTGGATCAGCCACATGAAAGGCAAGCGCCCTACAGCTGTGCTATTGCTTTGGCCCTGTATTTTAAATATTAAGTGAAAAAAAGATTTATTTGAATGCTAAAGGGTTACAGTGAGATAAGAAAAATTAATACTAGGGACAGCTGAATAAAAATTGACTTGGCTTTTTCATGTCCTAAATAAGTCTAATGATAATAAAATATAAAATCAAAGAATAATGAATAACATAAAACAATAAGACACCCTTGTAATAATAATTTTCAGACACAAAAGAGAAAAGAGCTGGAAGTTCCAGCTCACCTCAGGAAGCTCACCACAAAGAGTGATGAGTTTAGTTAGAGAAATAACTACATTTTGAACTGTCCTAATATTGAGAATGTATGAGGGAAATGTAGAGCCTGTTTAGGGTACAGGCGGGGGTTGGGTGGGGAGGAGGGTGATTTGGGACTTGGGTGATGGGAATGTTGCACTGGTGATGGGTGGTGTTCCTTTTATGACTGAAACCCAAACACAATCATGTATGTAATCAAGGTGTTTAAATAAAAAAAAAATTAAAAAAAAAAAAAAAAAAAAAAACAATAAAACAGAATTCTTCTGTAGGGTGTGATCAAGTAATCTGTTTATCCTAAATGATAAAAAGTGCATTTTTGTATTCATTTCATTGAGCAGTCTTAATTAATATAATACTGCCCCCAAAGGAAACTGGTTAATCTACAGATAGGTAAACCTCAATTCCTGGAAGCATGAAATGCCATTCAAAACTGTTGGGATTGTTGGCTCTGACTTCAGATAAAAAAAATAAACAAAATCTCAAATTGGAATTACCGTAGTTCAATTACGCCATTGCATTCAACCCCTCAACGAGGCTCTCAAAGACTTTGTGTTTCCAAAGACAGTTTCCAATGGGTTCTTTGTTTTGTCAAACCAATGCTTATCTCCAGTTCTTATATTTGCATCATTACTAGGGTTTTTTTTTTTTCAAGCTGTCAGTCTTTCCTTTGCATTGATCTGCTTTCCAAGAACCCCTCCTTTTACACAGTGATAATTTCTTTTAGATAATCCTATCAGCCAGGGCAGGTTTCCGAGGCTGTGGGATACTGGAAATACGGTTTGAATGGTATTTATGTGAAAAACCAGCCTCTGTCAATTACTTCATGCCTTGTTGTGCAAATTTCTCAGTGAAGAGCAAATACACATAAATGTTGCAAGCCTTTGCCTTGCTCTACTCATGCCTAGCCCTCTCATTAGTCTTCCAAACACAAAAGAAAATTCTTCAAAAATCTTGTTTTATGGAACTAGCTTGATAGTACAAGAGGTTGAAGTAGGGCATATGCCTTGCATGTGGCTAACCTGGATTTGATCCCAACATGCCATATGGTCCCCCAAGCATTGCCAGAAATAAACCCTGAGCGCAGAGCTAGGTGTAACCCCTGAGCACCACCCGGTGTGACCCCAAGCTCCCCAAACAAATAAACAAACACCTTTGCTTCTTAGAGTTAACGCAAGTAAACCCCACAGTCCAATAGCCAATATCTGTCCTTTTAAATCATGACAATTGCTGATGCTTTATATGAACTTTTGCATGACCCTGATCAAAAATATACACTGGGAAGAAAAGTCTTGGAATCATAGCTCATTCATCACTCATCCTTACCATATTTCCTTGGGAATAACTACTTTCAATATCAAGTTTTATTGTTTTTCTTTTTTGTTAAAACAATAGTGTTTGCTTTTAAGGGTTCCAGAATGAACTGGGGAATTTTTGTGGTATTAGGACTGATGTCGGGGCCTCGAACATGTGACGCATGTGCTCAACTAGTCAGCCACTTTTTCCTCTAAGCCCTAAATCCTTCTTGGATTTTTTTTTTTTAAAGATAAAACTAAACTGAATAATATTAAATATCAGCCAGTGCTGACTTGTCTGCCAGCAAGAAAGGGAACCAGTTTTAACAAGAACATCCAGCAGTTTTGTATTTTCTTTTAATTAAATCTAGTCAATGATTTGCAAGGAGAACAAAATACTGTGAATTAAATTATTTCATTTCTGGGATAAGAGGTGTTTCTGTTTTTCAACTCTTCAGAATCCCAATTAAGATATGGATGATTAATGGTCATACAATTTACAAAGTGTTCTTTCTTTCTTTGTCTTTAGAACATTTGTAGTTAGTGTAATATTACTGTTGTTTCTTCCTAAGATTGTTATTTCTTATCTTTAAGAGCCCATTTCAAATTTAAATAGTTCTCTGTAAATATTAACTCACAACATTCATTAGAGAATGTAAGATATAAGTAATGTTCTCTGTTGTGCTACTAGAAGAATGCAAATTGACAAAAGAAGGATGTCGAAGAGGTGATACAGAGAAAGAACTTTCTAGATATCTGAAGTATGTAACACTTACAGTTTCATTTACTCAAATGCAGTCTGGCTTTGACAGGGATGCTTCATTTGGACTTTGCTTAGCTCCATATTTTCAGTCCCTTATTTTCTTTCTTGGAAGCTTTTGTTAGATTTTATTTTTCTTAGTTATTGAGTCACACTCTAATTCTCAGAGCTTGCTCACTGCTCTGATACAGATGTCACTTTTGGTGGGACTCAGGGAATCCTATGGGGTTCTGGGGATTGAACCTTGGTCAGCTGTGTGCAAGGCAAACATCCGCACTATCTCTTTGGCTTATCCTGGAGTATTCTGATTTCTTACCTTCTGTGTAATTAAATTTTAACTAGGATGACTAGAACAATGAACAATTTCTCTTTTTACGTATTTATAACAGGTATTACACTCTAGAAATGCTCACTCAAACCATGATGCTGTTGACTCGATCTCCTTGACTTACTACTATAGCATGAGAATTAAATAGTTGTAGATTCGAAACTAGTGCCTTAGAAATTTTAAAAGATCAGGGAGCCAGAGAGATAGCACAGTGGTAGGGCTTTTGCCTTGCTGGCAGCCAACCCAGGAGAGACAGTGGTTCCAATCCTGGTATCCCATATGGTCCCCTGTGACTGCCAGGAGCGAGTTCTAATGCAGTCAGGAGTAACCCCTGAGAATCTCTGGGTGTGTCCCCAAAACCAAAAAAAGAAATAAATTTGAAAAGATCAAAACCATCAAATTATGAGTTATCTAGATGACTAAAGATAAGAAACTAAAACTATTATAAAAGTTTCTAATAAATAGGACTGCTTTCAAAAAGCAAAAATAAATTATTAATGCTCTAAAATTCTACCTAAGTTTAGGAGAGATGATACCTGACTTTCCCAAGTTGTGTGATACAACAGTCCTGTCTTCCCAGAATGAGTAATGTCCATTTAAGACACTGGCTGAAATCAGTTGTGTAGTTGATACTCATTTTGTACAGTTGGCATAAGAACCCTGTTTTTTCACTCTTTCACCCCATGCTTCATTCTATAAACCATTCTGGTTTATTGGCTAAAGCATTTGATTCCTCCTTCCACTTTTGCTTTAAGAGAAGAGTATCAAAGAGCACTCAGCATTAGCTCTATAGAATTAAAGTCAAAAGCAGATAAAAACAGACTTAAACATACACACACACACATATATTTATTGATTTAATTGCCATGATTTTCCTTCAGTAGCTCTTGCTTCCTTGGTGGCCCAACAGTATAGATATTCACAAAGAATTTTCTCTCTACAGAGGACTTAGAGTAAATTATTCATTAGAGACTATAAGGGGGAAAAAAAAAAAAAAAAAAAAAAGCTCATACCCTGTGAGGCCACTGAGGCATATTCACAAGGACTGTTTATTTGTCTTCTAATCCAACTAATCTAATTATCAGCAATACCGCCCAGCTTGATTGTTTTTGTTTTGTTTTCTTTAATGTGTTTTAATCCTCAGCCTTGCCAAAATTAGAGGTATGAATGCCCAGGGCACAAAGCATTCCTTTATTTTTCTGAGCTTTTCTAGCTATCTCCTGGCTGAGCAATCAGAAGAATCGAGAGCCAGAGCATTCCCCAGGATAGCTTGGTTCTGGAAGCAACACCAGAAAGGCTCCCAGCCCTGCCCCACCAGTTTCAGATATGGGAAAACCAAGCCTAGAGCAATGAATCGGGTTCTCAAAGGTTGCACAATCGATTAAAAACAGATACAGTAGAAGCCAAGTTTCCCAAGCACTTGTCTATTTTTCTTTTATTTCTAAAGCCAAGTGCTAAAGAATTTTTTTTTTCTATTTGCCCACCATGACTCATTTGGTCTCAAGTCTGAACCAGGCACCATGGCCCTTCAGATAACTAAGGGAATCAATGGCTCTTGGCCTCACTCCAGCAAGCTCAGAGTCAGGCACACTTCTCTAAAATATGTCTCATATAGCAAGTGTAGGCTGCTATTAGTGGGCTTTGTTTGCCTCCTGGCTTTGACTCTTAGGCCTAAAATATTGGTATTCCCTTGGACAAACTTCTGATGGGCAGGCCAATCTAAAACAGTCCTAGAAACCCTCCTTCCCTTCCATCCCACACTCTTTTCTCCCTCCATCTCTTCCTTCCTTCCCTCTATCCCTAACCCTTTTTCTCCCTTTTTAATCCTACTCAGTCCCTCCCTTTCCTCCCTCCCTATCCCTCCTTGTACTCTCTCACTCTTTATCCCTTGCTATCCCTCCTCCATTTTCCTTGCCCCCCTTACTTCCTTCCCTCCCTCCCTCTCTATCCCTCGTACTTCCCTCCCTCCATCCTTTTCCCTTCTACCACTCTCCCTATCCCTAGTCCCTCCAAATCCCTCCTTCTTTCCCCTCTTCCTTCTTCCTTCTCCTTCTTCACTCCCTCCCTTCCTTCCATCATTGTTAAGTGGTTATCGCTTATTAGTAGGCACTGAGAATAAAAGACAGAGCCAAAATGCACAATTTCTGTTCTCTGTTTATAGATTAGTAAAACATCATCAATTAAAAGTTTAAGAAATGGCAAACTGCTCTTTAAGTTGAGAAAAATTTTAAAATTGGCTTTCCAGAGAGGAAAGGAAAGATGTCCTTCAAGTCCCCAAAATCAAGAGTTTTCTAAATAAAATGAATGACCAGCATCACAGATACAGAGAAAGTCATTTGTGGAGAAACACAATAAAGAATATAAAGGCTAACTAAGAGAGTGTCTGGAGTGACTCTCCATCACAGGATGCTTGGGGACCTTGTGGAAGAAGTACTTCCTGGTTCTGCCATTCTTCAGCACAGAAATAAGGAACAAAATGATCAGGTGTATGCATTTGTTTAAAATATATATTGTAGTTTACTGAAGTCAATACCTCACATTAGAAGACATGGCAATGGGGTAAAGCTACTGCAGATGCCCAAGCCTTGCAATGAAATTGTGTTGTAGGCTCTCCTACAGCACTGTGTAGAGGCCCATTTGAGAGTGACAGTCCCCAGCTACTCTTATCCGTTTCCTCACTTCAGCCTTGAACAAGAACAACTACCGGTCTACAACCATGACAAAGTGGGAAAGGGCCCTTACCTTAAACTTGGCTGGTCGGGGTCACCCAGCATCCCTAGCACAATCAGGAGGGATCCCTGAGACCAGAGCCAGGTAGCAGTCCTGAGCACCAGTCCCAAGCTCAAGAATAAACAAATTAAAATAACTATAAAGAGCTGGCATGACAGTAAAGACCTGTTCAGGTGGGACTCAACACTAGACACTAAATCTGTGATAGAATCAAGAAGTATCTAAGACATGATCTTGAGGCATCACTCTAAACATATTACTGAGTTACTTAATGATAAATCCATAGAAATAGCTTCACTACTTAACTAAGTAATTAAAAAAAGTGCTTCCATGAGAAGACTATAAAAACTGTACCTTGGAATGAGGCTACATCATCATTGTTGTAGCATCAATGACTTGGATTGCATAATTGGGGCATTATTGTAAAGAAACATCCATCAAGAGAGAAATATTTATCTCAAAAGGAGTGCTCTATTATTCAAAACTCATTAGTTTCAGTAAGACTAAGAAAGCTTTAAAGCAGATGGGATGATATATTAATTTTCCTAAATTTATTGGGGTATCTATAACCGAAAAAATGATCCAATGCTATTATTTTACACTTATTAGAAATCAAAAATCCAAAATAGTTCTTACTAGAGAAAAATTTTTAAAAATCAGGAGTCTTATCTACAGGAAAATCTGTTTCTAAGTATTTTCTAGAGTCTTGAGGCTACTGACATTCTTTCACTCGTGACCTCTTCTTTCAGCCTCAAAGGCCTCTCGTAATGTCTTCAAATCCATCCATATGGCTCTGACAGTTTGCATGTTTCTCAGGATTTATATGAGTAGGCTGGTCCCACCTGGATAATTGAGACTCATTTCTCTCTACCCATACCCTTAATTACACACACGGAATGCCCTGTGCCTTATGAGGTTATATATTCACAGCTTGAGACATCTTTGAGGAGTTATTATCTCACCAGCCACACATGACATGTAAATGCGAATCCTGATCCTAGATGGAATCTTGTACTAGAGAAACAGAAATGCAGAAGAACATCTTTTTGCATCCATTTGAAAGACAGCCAATGGACTGAAGTATTTTAGACATTGCTAAATTTATCGAAGCTGGCAACCACACCATGGTTATGTAAGAGAAAAATCCTTTACTTAGGAAATACACATTGAAGTATTTAGGAGTAAACTCAACAGCCATGGTTTATACACTGTACTGAACAGGCTTGAAAATAACAGTCACATGCATGAAGAGGAAACACATCTTTATAAAGGCAAATGAGGTAAAATGTTAAAAATACATGAATATGAATTAAAGGATATATGGGTAGTCTTTGGCTATTCTGACTGTTGAGTCTGGAAAAGAGGTGACTTTTGATTTTGGGGTGTAACCTTTAAACTTTGGATTTCGGTGTGTAACTTTTGATTTTCAAGGATCTTGTGAGATTTTTTTTTTCAGTTTGATTCAGAGCTTTAAAGAATATAGTTTATAGGAAGCTGTGTTTTTTCCTCTTATATCTTGTTTTAAAGATTTTTTTTTTTTTGCAAGTTATTTCAAAACCTCTGACGGGCAGGCAGAGCCACTGCCTGAGGTGGACCTCTGAGTTAGCGGCCTGCTGCCTCACAAAAGTAGTTTTAAACATCAGAACACAATGAAATATAACAAAACAAATATGGGGCAATAGTAAACATAAAATAGTACACTCAAGCATTAAGCAGGTGCCCAGGGAAAACAGACTTGAAGTTTAGAATTAATGCTAATTTTGCTTCTGTCACCAGCTGGCTGAAATTCATTAATAATAAAATAACTCCATGACCTCCCGCACGGCCAAGCCCAAAATCCAAAGTAGCACCTCCACTCTGACACAAGATACCTCCGCCCTGTCAGCAAGGGACATTCCCCGAGCTAAATCAGTACACACCCAAGGAATCACCTGGGAGGACTATCTAAAGAGACATCAGGCCCCAGGTGGGATCCCTGTAAGGTCATGAAGGGGCTGAACAGATGGTTATCCACGCTGTAGATTAGGAGACCACCTGAAGGGCTCAACCCATATCTCTGCATGCCATCAGTCTAGGAATTGGGGGTAAATTATGTCAGGAAGAGGCTGAACAGTCAGAAAATTGTGCCTTTTCTGTAAAAAATCATTGGGTGATTCAAACTGTATAAACCTATGAAATGCTTTGACCTGTATGCTCATTATCATATGAATTCCCTTAAAGGTTTGTAAAGTTTGATGCTGGGGGTGTGTGTCTCAGAGCAGACAAAATTCCTGGCTTGCTGTGACATCCAGAATTTTGAAAAGAAAATAAACCTGCGTGTGATTGCATCCTCAAGGTTTGTGGTTCCTCATTCGGTGGCGGGCGTTTTTCTTCCTGGGACCCCTGGCATCCCTGAACCCTGGGACCCTCCCTGAGATCGAGGGATCTCCAGCCCCTGATCCCATTCTGGGGCTAGGCCAGTTAGGTGGATTTAACATTACAACTTCACTTTAAATCTGAAAATATTTCTAAAGAAAAGTTAAAACAGTAATTCATTAACATAAAATTTAATTTGATTACAAACTGTTCACGTTTCATCAAAAACAAGTCAGTCATAGTCTATATGATTTTATAAAGTTTATAATCGGGGCCCAGAGCAATACCACAGTGGATAGGGCATTAGTCTTACACGTGGCTGAGCCCGGGACATCCTCTGTGGTTCCCCCAAGCCTGCCAGGAGTAATTTCTGACTGCAGAACCAGGAGTTATCCCTGAGCAGCAGTGAGTATAGCCCATAAACAAAACAAAACAAAAAAAAAGGTTATAATATTTTCAGAGGTGTGATACAAATCAGCAATCAAATTTTGGCCTTTGTATAATATTCCCAGTAAATGAAAAGAATCAGATGTTTAAGATTTCTTAAATCTAGGAACTTTTAAAGGAAATACTAACAGCCTGGCAATGTTAAAGTTTGCTGGAGTTGAAAATAGTTGGTTATTATCCCTGGATTTAAATACTAACTGGCCAGTCTAACCCAGCTATTTGTGAGAGAGGTAAAGAGAACCTTTAGAAAAGCAGCCTTCTCTTTTCAAGAGTATTTTGCTGCCTTTTAAAATCAAAGCAGAAAAGAAAAAGAAAAAGAAAAAAAAAAAAAAAGAAAATCAAGTACATTCTATTCAAGAGCTTTCTTCTGCCCAATGCCTTGGGCACAATTTTATTGCTTTGGCCCAAGTGAAGCTTTTGGTACCCAGCCTGACTCCCACTCCACCCTGTATTGTTCCAGACAAAAGATAAAGCAGCTGGGACCTTGAACAAATAGTAAGCAGCCTCTCCACTGGGAAACTCCTGTGGTTTTGGCAGAAATGAATATTTCAAAATGAGGTGAAACAAAGCTGAAGACCCTGCTCTGCCCAAAGTGCTGTGCACGGGCTTGTTTTTATTGCCAACTGTGGTAGCCAAGAACAGTTCCTCCAGCTATGCCAGGACAGTGTGCCAAGTTTAAAAAAAAAAAAAGCATAGTGGACTTTTCTCAATTACAGAAACAAGCAAAAATAAATATGTGGCAATGAATCAGAGTGTTTTTTTTTTACAAGTTTGGCTCTTACTATTACCAGTCGATACTCAAATCTAGGATCATACCAGCACAAAATAGTCTTTTTTTTTTTTTTTTAGAGCAGGGTAATATTTGTTGAATAAACCTGGAAATCTTAATCCAAAAAGGATAAGCCTTTCTTACTTGGATCCTTTATTTACAACACTTTCTTTTACTATTGTCATTACTTAAACCCATAATCTGTGACCCCAGGTTAAGAATAATGATTTAGAGTTTTCTTGTTAAGACTGTCACTTTCTAGTTGGAGAACCTTGAGTCAATTTTTGTATAGAAAAGAGCAGTATGTTATGTCTCCCTAACTCAGAGGGTTTTACTAGTTGCCCCAAAGGATAAATATGTGAAACCTTTTTGAAAATGGGAAAGTGTTATAGAAAGAGCAAATATAGTTCCTTGGTTTCAAAAGTCAAAGAAACAAGCACACATCAATTAGCCTGATCAACAAAAGTTAGTGCTGGTTCCCTATATTTTTCCTGAACAAAAAGATTTGTTGATAAAGTGATTGATCATATGAATTATTTTTCAGTTTGATTTATATACATATATATGTAGACATGTCTATCTATCATTTAAATATTGTTTTATGCTACATATATGTTCAATTTTAAGATCACACCTTGTGTTGCTCAGGGATCAATACTGATAGCACTGATGGTTCATATGGGATACAAGAGATTAAATCTAAGTCAGCCATATTCAAGGCAAGCACCCTTCCTGCTGTACCATCTCTCCCAACACCCAGCTATAATTTTGTATTTCTATTTTCTCCACTAAACTTCAATAGGATCGACAGTGAGCCAGACTTGAAGATAATTTCTTCAGCACAAAGAGATATATATGCTCTAAGGAATTATATATAAGGAACTTTACATAGGTCACAATGAAGTGCTTTTAAGCAATAAAAATAAATATACCATTGTTATTAATTAAAATTATAAAAATATTTACATCATCTAAAGTCTTTATGAAATACAATAACAGTACCAAAATAGAGATATTCCTAAAAAACCTGACATAGGAAACATGGTGATCGGTTAACTCACAGAAATAATGCAAAGTTTTAAAAACATGAACAAGGTAGATATAAAATAAATAATTTGGTATTTTATGAAAAAATATGGACTTGCAGAACAGAGAACAATTTAAATTGCTTTAACTCAAAGAACCTGAAATAGTTTATAAACTTAAATCGATCATATACTAGTATTTTGTACCAAAGGCACGGAACAAAATACACACAAGAAGTTGCAAAGTGGTATATGAAGCATATTGCTAGCAGATAATATAAAATATTAAAATTCATATATCAGGTGTATATCACAGGTAAAATTATACGGTTATAAGAGAACTATCAATCATAGCTACACATTTGAATACGTTCCTAAGAAGTAACATATTGCTAAAGAATTTGGAAATAAATCATTTTGTGTTCTCAAACTAACCATGAAAGAACCATGTGTTACCTTTTTAAGTACAAAAAAGAAAAGTTATATAAGTTTTTATGAAGAGTCTCTTAAAGGGCTAAAGTAAAAAGAAACTATAGTTAGCTCTAAGGACTATGACACTGGCAGGGAATACTGTCTGAGACATATAAGCTGAAATGTCAATCAATACTTAAAATTTAGCTGTATGTTCAAAGAAAAATACAGTTCAACTCCCAAAAAATATCCTCTTCAAATAGTGACATTAAGTAAGCTTCTAAATGTCAATATCCTTACAATTATAAATAATTCTATTTCTTTTGTAAACAATTATAATGAGCTCAAAGTGTACATACCAAAACCTCCATCCCGGGGACATATTTGAGGTTTATCAAATAGTCTTTTGGAAGATTAGCCACCTACGGAGACAACAAAATAAAAGAGAAATATATATATATATATTTAAGAAAGTCCATACATATAAAATAATCATATTGTTTTTAGTGATCTAGAAAAAAAATAACCTGTTATGTTTTTAAGTACCACTAAATTTCAATACTAATATAAAGTTTTTCATTCTTGACAGCTTTTATAATCCAAAGTACAATCCAAATATAAAGTGCATGAGAATACAAATTTCATGAGTTTCAAATTCATTATGAGTATCTCAGTACAATTTATTTAATTTTGGAAATCATCTGAATTTCAGTTTCCATCTGTGGTCACAGAATTCCTTCCCAGGACTGTCTTTCTATCTTCTTCTCCTTACTATCATAATACAATATATATTCCTTGTCAGTACTTCTTAAGGTAATGTCTCAATATCACCAAGGAGCCACTATTTGAAACGCCATGACAGACCTACTAAACCTTCTTAATAATTCCTAGAAATAACTGCAATGCATGTTCGTATTTGGGGTACATATACATTTTGATGTTGGTCCAGGAGGAAAAGATGCCGTGAAACATCAAAACAACAATTCTGTATTTGAAATAAAGGTACTTTCTCATTCAATAGCTTATATCTGGCTCTGTATTATTACTCAATCCACTTACTTAAGACTGAACTTTATTTGGTGGAGGGGGGGTTTGCTCTTCACTCAATGCTCAATGATCACTCCTGGTGGTGTTTAGGGACTATATTTGGTGCTGGAGGTTGAACCCAGATCAGCTACATGCAAGGCAACTGCGTACATGCTGTACTTCTTTTGTGACCCAAGCCTAAATATTTAAAATACCTAAAATGTTTGCTTCATTACTTAAAGAATTAAAAAATATATATCTAATGTTTTCATCAGTTATTGTGACATAAAGTGAATAAGCACCTGATTCTGAGATTGGATTGTGGAACAATTTCTAAACTCTAAGTCCTAGTTTCCCAAATATTGTAAAAGAAAAATAAAATTAGCGATGTAAAACAGTCATTTTATAAATAAAATAAAGGAAGGTGCCCAATAGATTCTATAAATACTGAATTCATCAGGTACTCAAGCTATACTGGCAACTGATTATATATATATATATATATAGGCATCCCTCCTTCTAAGTTATGGAATTCTAAGGTCATTTACTTCCTTTCCTACACACACCACCCATGTCATTCTACCCTTCTAGCATTGCCAGAATTTCTATCCAAATAATACAACCCATGATCAATTTAGCTTACTGATTCTCAAAATAGAATGTAATGTCAACATGTGGTTATACTCTTGTCTTTATTGTGCCCACCACATTTTTGAAGATTTATTTTTCCTCTTCCATTTAAATTTCTCCTGTCCCCATAGTATATTGG
Source organism: Suncus etruscus (assembly GCF_024139225.1). Lineage (NCBI taxonomy): Eukaryota > Metazoa > Chordata > Mammalia > Eulipotyphla > Soricidae > Suncus > Suncus etruscus. The sequence goes on from NC_064858.1 coordinate 42,585,748, forward strand.
AATCTTGCACATGTTGGCTGCAGTATGTCATCTCCAATGACACATCATCCATAAGTTTCCCATTACATAGCACACTTTTTAAATTTTTCTTCAGCCTTGTAGATAGTTCCTTGAGCCTAGGAACAATTTGGGGTAAAATATTGACACAAAGACATAAAGTCAACAGGAGGGAGCCAAGTAAATCATTCTTTTGTGCTTTTACTATGCTTCTCCTTCACTGGCACCATCTAACATCAATCAACTCAGTCTTGCACCTATGAGTGACTGTATTTAAAGGTGTCAGGTAGTATGCAGATGAAAAGCTTAAATGCATAATCACATCTGATCTTGGAGCCTTGCTGAAGAAGAATCCAATAATGCTTAAAACAGTGCTTAACCATGGCAAGTGAATAAGGACAAACATACATTATACATTACAAGGGAGTGGGACATAGACATATACAAAGAGGAAAGCATATAGTTTGTTTGGGAGAACTGGGGAAAGATAAAACCGGTTCTAGAGGATAAGAGGTAAGAATACACACACATAGCTGTATCAGAGAGGGTTAAGGCAATCTGATGGGTGAAAGTTAAGTCCAGTGCATAGATAGCATAAACACTATAGTTCTGAGTCTGCCTTCAGGATATCATCAATTTCTCTTGGTGACTCTTCTATTCATTCCTCTTTCATCAGCTAAAGAGTTAACTAGGAAATTATTGTAAAGTTTTTAGTTGGACTTTCCTTTCTCAAAAAAAAAACTGCTTCACTTATTATGTTTAAAGTAAGATGCTTCACTGATTTTGTTTAAGCAGGTAGGACAGCTACATAGGAAGGTTAGTGTAAATTCTGAAAGCATCAATTGAAATAAGGGGAGAATAGAGATAAGGAGTAGAGATATCTAGAAAAGTACTGCTCTTATCTTTATTTTTGGAGGGTGTAACACCAGGCAGTGCTCAGGGGTTACTCCTGGTAGGCTCAGGGGACCATATGGGATGCCAAAATTCGAATAAGAATTAGCCGCATGCAAGGCGAGCTTACTCTTGATGACTCTGTGCTCAGGATCAACTCCTGGAGTGGGATGGGGGACTATATCTGGTGCCAGGGATGACTTTTCAGCTATGCTATCATTCTGGCCCTGTTCTTGTCTTAAATTATATCTAAAAACTAAGTTTGCAAAAGCAGAAACATAGTGGAGTTTCCTACACGTAGAATGAAAGGGCTAAGCAACCAAGGCTGTAAGACTGAAAAGGAGGTACACCAGCTCTGTTCAGAGTTTATTCCTGGTTCTGTACTCAGGAACTATATCTGATGATGTTCAGAAGACCATATACTGTCCCAGGGATTAAACCAAGGTCAGGCAAATACCTTACCTGCTGTACTATCTCTCTAGTCCCAAGACTACCAATTTTGAAAACAAGCAATTCTGCTGAAATGATCAAATAGTTCAGAACTTAAAAAAATGTTAAAGCCTCTTATCAGATTCCACTTTATTCCACTAAAATTTTTGGTTTGGTGTATGAGAATACTGATATAATGTATGATTGATAAAAGTGTGTAGAACTATAGAAAATCTTTTGGTGATGGACTGACTATCAAACAGACCTAATTTGCTAATTCTTTGTTGTAGCTTCAGTATTGACCATATTCAGTGATACTGGAAAGAATCAATAAGGGAACCACATGTGGAAGTGGTGAAAATTGAGCCAAGAAAAGCTTTTGCAAGCCAAACAGGCACTGATTATAAACCACAGCTTGAAGGAATTTGGACTGAGAAGAAAAAGAACTTGGAACACTATTAGCATCAACCTTTATTCGCACCAACCTCTGATCTATTCTATTCGCATCAACCTCCGATCTAGAATTCTATTGGTATAAACCTCTGATTCTATTCACATTAACCTCTGATCTAGAACCAGGCATACATCACTTAACTGTCATTGACATCTCTAGCTCTTAGGAAACTAGAGGTTGCTTGGACATACTTGATCAGACATTTAATTATCTGCTTTTTCTCATACATTCTAGATATGAAAAGAAGCAATGTAGTAGAAACTCAGGAGTCCCTTTTACCACTGGTTCATAAGATGTTGTGAACCCCTCTGGGGAAAGATTTGCAGTCAACAGCTTTCAGTCTCCTCAGACTCAGAGAAGTCTAAGAGAAATAAACAACCATGATGCTGGTTTTAAATATCACAGTTGACAAATGTGTAACTGCTTAGCGTAATGTTGGTAGTTCTGTATTCAGAAGCTAACCCTGGAGACATTTTCTGATAGTTTTCCAAGTCACCTTCTGTAAATACTTTATATACTAAGTAGATTAATTATCTTTAGTCTTCATATGATCTCACTGGGTTACCTTCTGTCAGTGAAGAATTTCCACATAAAGTAAGACGACCCTTTTCTCTCATAAAATAGAGTAAATCAAAACATTTTTGTTTGTTTCATAGACATACCTTATGAGAAAGATCTAATGGAAAGTCTACAATATGATTAGTTTCTAATCATTAAGTGACTACTGCCTAGGAAATCAAATGTAAAGGTACTATGGTAACTTAAACTGTAATTGATATTTAACACCTTACATTAAGGTGATCCTGCTCCAGAGACAAGCAGTTAGGGGCTCAAACTCTACTCAGCTTCCTGTTTCTAGGTTAGGATAATCTTGTCATCACTAGATCCCAATTTCCTTCCAGAGGCAAAAGCAATCGCCTCCTTGTAGAATTGTGAGGTTTAAAGGAATTCAAAGTAAATGCTTTGCATGGTGACTGGATAGTCACTCAATGTCCAATAAGTCCAGAAGCAGGAGACAAGGGATCCTCTCTCTATAGGAATAAGAACTATAAAGAAATAAAAATGTTTTCCTCAAAACATTTATGTACTTGACAATATAACAAGTGATCTAGTTGTCTGTGTTTAGAAACACTATATTTGATATATATACATATATATATGTACACATCTGTCCTTTCTTTGAATATTAAAAGTTCTAAAATTAGGTTCAAACAGGGAAAGAAATGTCTCTTGATCTCAGGAGAAGAAATAAATATGCTAAATATTGCAAACAAATAAAAACAATTTGGATCAGATGCCTCAAAGAATTGAGCTTATGTTTTGCACTCAGGGGCCCTGGATTCAATTCCTGATATCGCAGGCTCTCTGAACAGTGCCAGGACTGACCTCACACCTCTCAACACAGAGCTGAGAGTAGTGCATGCTCATCACTGGTGTGACCCAAACACCCAAGGACTGTGCTGGCAAGATAGCTGAGTGCATGCTCTTCATGCAATGGGCCCAGTACCGAATGATCTCAAGGGCACAGCCGTGAACGAAGCCCACCTTCATCCCAGCACAGAGCCAGGAGTGGCCTCAAGGCACCCTAAGGGATGTGTCTCAAATCAAACAATATATGTTCAAAAATATTGTACTATATTATTATTATTATATTACATTATATTATATTATTATAATAAGTACTAGTACTTCTTCCTTGCATTGGCTGACCCAGGTTTGATCCTCACCACCACATCTGGTCCTCAAAGCCAAACCAGAAGTGATCCCTAAGTGTTTAACCAGTAGTAAGCAACCTCTAGTATAACTGAGGGGGACTCGAACAGCAACCCCCCAACCCAAGAAAAAAATATCCCAACTATCAAATCACTGCCCATCCAAAGTCAGACAAAGCTAATACCTATGCTTGCAAAGAAAAGATGTCCTTAGAAATGCTTAGATTTCACCTAGCAATGGAAAGACTCAGAATCTCCAAACTTAATTTTAATGTAGTGGTAAATCATCTAAACCATATTCTCTATGAAGAATTTTTTTCTTTAAAAAAGCACACTGTATATGAACCATTAGTCTAATGTACAAAGACTTGTTATTGACTTCTTATTGGGCACATGTTATATAATTTCTTATCCTGTTAAACTACAAGAGTTGTGTAAGAGCTACTTAAAATATGAGCCTACCACAAAACCAGAAAGCCATTTCTTAGTTTTAATTCTATTCTACTGACTGAAATACACACACACACACACACACACACACACACACACAGAGTAATTTCACTCTTACCAAACTCTGAAAGCTTGGCAATCTGCCTGAAGCATTTGGAGGAAAACAAATAATTACCAGTGGATATTTAAAGATTAAAAGAGATTTAAAAAAGCAACAAAGTCACATTTAATTAATTCCTTAAATGAAAGAAAAGCATGGCAAATGGAGAGTATAATAGAAAGAACAAAAGGGGAAACTGATTTGAAAGGCTTCAACAAGTGGGTTCCTCCATATATTAACAGAACCATTAAAAGCTGAACCCTAGTCATTCTCTGGATAACTAGTTTCAAAAGTTTGATTCTTCCTCTCCTCAGCTATTAGACCTTTTCTTTAGGTAGAGATGGCTTCCCATCTAAAACAAGTCTTGCAACATTTTTTTTTTAGAAACAAAGCAAAATGTTCTGTAAATAGATGAACCATTATGCTGAGTAAACATACCAGAATGATTTCAAGGGAAACCATGGGGATGAGAGAGGCAGTACAAAGTGTTCAAGGAGAATTAAAAAAAAATGACAGTAAAGTTATAAATCATGTGCCTTTGACATGAGAACCACCCCCAAGCAAATAAACTTGGGAATTTGTGGGCCTAGTTCACACTACCCCCTAATGTAAAGGCCACATTGATAGAGACAGCAAATAAATGATGGCAGAAATGATGGTGAGGGCCAAGGCAAATAGGCAGTGTCAACTGACTGTCCTCTCAAATAAACTATCAAGATCATCCCTACAAAGCAAATCCCTCTTATTTCAGTCGAAGCATTACTTTAGTCGAAGCATTACTAAATTCTTTCAAAGGAGTAATCTGAAGAAATATCATTATGGAAATTAAAATCAAAACTTCAGAGCTAAAAAGAGCCTTCACAGTTATCAAATTTACTAGCTCTTATCGTTGTGGGATATGGGAATGGTAGACTTTTCTGGGAAGCAGATGAGCTGTAGGTCTTCTCAGAAATGCGTAGAAACAAAATTTGGTGTCAGATCTAGAAGGGGTTGATGTTTGGGAATTGTAGATTAAGAATTATTGATCATGCCCTTGGTCCTCATTTTCAGAAACAAACAAACAAACAAAAAAACCAGGATGAATCCCAAGAAGGTTCAGGGATGATTTATCTGTGGTCATCAGCTCACTGCTTAGCAAAGCTGGTCTTTGAACAACCCAGGGTTTATGTTTCGGAGTTTCAGCCCACATGCCCAACAGAGGAGTGGGAGCATTTTCATCTGGAACTCTACAGTTACTTACTTTCAGATTAGTGACATAAATATTAAGCTAACAAGAGACATAGTTAGCTTCATCACAAACAAGAAAATGCAGAATAGGCACCATCGACAAAAAGGTGCTACTACCTCCAGGCAAATAATTATCCTCCTGGAATGGTGCCTACAAAAAACAACAGTTTCTCGAGCCCATCTCTACACGCTATATGCTGCTGATACTGTACTGTAAAGTACAGCTCTACATTTAAAAAAATACCTTAACAGATTACGATTGGACAGTATTCAAATGATGATGACCCATGCATGCTGGTTGAAAACAGTGTCTTTCCGATAGTTTTTCACAGCCTTCATTCTGTTTTTAAGCCAAGTCTTCTTTGGAAACCAGGAGACATAAACTAAAGGCAAGCAGCTGGGTGGACTTTAGGAGCTAGTTTGAGAGAAACCATAGTTCTAGGAGATAAGAAGCACATGGATAAAGTCCCATGCACCTTCAAGCTTCACAGTTCTTTGGCTTGAAATTCCTTATTTATAAAATACTTAGTCTAGATTGTCTCTGAATTCCCTTCCAGCTCCAAAATATTTGAGCAGGCACTTACTTTGTTCTTGGCATTGCTCCCTTGACTTACTTACTTACTCCTTATAATCACTTTATGAAGTTAGGTATAAATTTTTTTGTTGCTGTTCATTTTGGTTTTAGGCCACACCCAGCAGTGTCTGGCTTTATACTCAGAAATTACTCCTGGTAGGCTCAGAGGACCACATAAGACACAGTGGGGGAGCGGGTTTCAGAGCTGGGTTGGCCAAATTCAAGGCAAATGCCCTATCCACTGTGCTATTAATCTGGCCCCTGAGGTTATTAGTCAATAGCTGATGAAGGAACTTTGGCACAGACATGTGCTGAATTAGTATATGATAAAAATTAATACTTATGATTATATAGATGAAGAGATATGCACATAGATGCATAGATTAATCTGTGGCACAAAATTAAGTAGAAATTGATATTTAGAAGGGAGTAATAAGACAAGGTCCAAGAGCTGGGATTTAAATTCAAGTCTGAGGATGTGGGCTGGAGTGATAACACAATGGTAGGGTGTTTGCCTTGCAGGCTGCCAACCCAGTATGGACCTGGGTTCAATTCTCAGTATTCCATATGGTCCCCGGAGACTGCCAGAAGAATTTCTTTTTTTTTTTTCTTTTTTATTTTTGGACACACCTGGTGATGCTCTGGGGTTACTCCCGACTATGTACTCAGTAATTGCTCCTGGCTTGAGGGACCATATGGGGGATGTCAGGGGATACAACCACAGTCTGTTCTGGTTCAGCCACATGCAAAGCAAATGCCCTACCACTGTACCATCTCTCCAGCCCCAGGAGAGATTTCTGAGTGCAGAGCCAGGAGTAACTCCTGAGTATTGCCAGGTGTGGCCTCCCCCTCAAAAAAATCCAGTCTGAGTATACTCAAATCCCTTCTCTTCAGCAAGGTATTGACACAGTCTAAGTCTCACCTTATATCATGAAATCTTGAAATGACACCCATTCGTGTGTTGCTATTATGGTGATAGTGACCCACAAGTATTTTCTTTACATAGATGGGTTGTTTAGGAAACTATAAACACACCCATATCAGGGATTATTTTCTAATTTTCATTTTTCCAATTCATTGAAAAATGGGCTGAAAACCATGAAGGACTCACGTCACTTAGAAGTAATTTTCTCAGTAAGTTTTTGATTAACTTGATATTTGGAGGAGGTTCAGTAATCCCTAAAAAACATACTAATATTTTTAGTCACTTTTGAAATTGAAAATTTCCCTTAAGTCAGTTGCTGCAAGAGAGGGAAAATTTAAAATGTTTCTCATGAGTTGACATTTTTCCTTGGGGTGAAGAACTACAGTTTAGTGTTAATATTAATCAGTATCCCTTTCCAGGAACCTCTTTCTCATTAACACTTGTGGCTATTTCTTGTCTCAATTGACAGGTAAACACAGAAAATAAGCAGAGGGTCAGAGATACTGGAAAATTCTTCTACCTTATTTCTGCCATTAGCTTGACATTCCATAGAAAGAGGAGCTATCATTAAACAGCATTTCTCAAACAACACTTAGAGCTTACTAACATGCTACTTGAATATGCTTGATCAATGGTCATACATTTTATATTCTTTAAGCTAACATCATAATTGAACCAAACTCCATTATGTCTTCTGTATGTATTAAATGTATAATTCTATGTATCCCACCTCAGCTCTGTGGTTATACAAAATGCCCCCCAAAAAGCTGGCATTGTCCAGTGATAACCTACTATAAGAAAATTTTGAATGCTACCATTAATCTGACATCTTTATGTAGTGATACAATCATACATAAAACTGCTCATAGTGAAAACAGGTTTTCAAGATAGGCAAGATAGGCCAGAGACATACATTATACAGAACTGAAAGCTTATGCCTAGCCTATGCTATATGGTTCCCAAGCACCTGTCAGCGTGATTTTTGAGCACTATTTTGTCAGCCCCAAGCAAAATTAAAATGAGGGCAAGACACTTAGGCCTCCAAACTTTGACAAGATGGATTATTCAAAGCAAGAGTTCTTAAATCTTTTCTGAAATGTCTTTAAAATAAAGATGCCTTGGATATTCCTTAGAGCTACTGAGTCCATTTCTTGGATCAGAGCCCAGCTGCTTGTAATTTTACTGTGTCTCCTCTCACATTTGGAGGCTTAGGAAGAAGATATATATCCTCTGCTTGCACAAGGTACAGGTTCAATCCCTGGCATGCCAGTGCTTTCAAATAAGGCACCACTGATGACTACAATGTTGGGAGCACATCATTATTTGACTCATCAACATGTAATGAGTATTTTCACTTCTACAAAATGTAGAAAGTAAACATATTGTCTTGTTTAAATAAACACATTGCATCACAAGCCAGAAAGTCTAGAAAAGGGTAAGGGATCTATGTTTAAACCAATACTTTATCCAACATCTACCTGACTATATGGTAAACAAGTGTTGAAAAGCATTGGTCACTAGCCCCTCATTTCAAATATGTCCCTATATTTCAGATAAAAGTCACCAAAATTATGTGTGTGGAGAGGGGGTGTCTTCCTAAATTCTGCTCTAAGACTATGTTGGCAAAACTGATGATCTTAACATTAAAAGTCTATTTGTTCATTTGGCAAAGAACACAAAAGAAAATATAAAAACTAGGTAAGGTGTACCAAAAACTAAGAAGATGAACAAAGCCCAACCTATTCCATTATTATTATCTCAAGTAACACACATGCCTTTATTTTTTGTTTCATAGAGAGCCTTCACAACTCTTTCCTGTCATCACATCACCTGTATTCTCTACTCAATATTCAGATAACTTTGGCCATCAAATCTAAGCTAAGGGTTTACAGATGCTTCTTTCCTCCTAGATTATGAGGTGGCCAGAACACATTCCAATGGGAACATGTTTCCTTCCCTTCTTCCTGCTCAGCACCACTAAGAGAAACACAGCATGGAGCTGGCTGTTACCACAGGATACCAATGCAAATTGCTTTCACTGAGGAAAAATTTGCAACATGACCTATACGGGTGATGAGTCTGTTGAACATGGGGACAGCAAATCACACTCCCAGTCATGAACACTCTCAGGTTAAACCCAGACACAACACTTAGAAAGGAGAGAAGAGCCATCTCTTATTTAATTCTTTCCCTTGGGATTGTTAGAAAATAGCAGGGAGGCATAAGGAAGTGGGGTTTGAATACTAAGGAACCCACAAAAAAAGATCATGGGGGAAAAGTACAGCAACACCAAGAAAACCCTCCAACCATTCCCACACATTTGTGCTCTGGGTAAGCCTCACCTACTAATTCTCATCTCCCTACTTTTAATGTCTAGAAATAAGATATAAAGAAATATCAATGATCTGAAAAACAGACCAAAATCCACTGAGTTAAGACAAGATAAAGCAAAAATTCATTTCATCAAAAAAATTAAGAAGGAACTAATGATAGATCTCAGCAGAGTATTCAGTACCAACTTCCATCATCAGCATATTTTCCCCTATGTCCCCCCACAGCATTTCTGGGGTGACCTCGATAGCTCCCAATACTGCTAAGCTTGTGCACTGAACCCTCCAGATGAACCAAGCAACCAAATATCACAAGGAATAGCCCCAAGGGAGCCAGAGAGATGCCTGGGAAACAGTTCACTTACCAGCTTTCTGATGTCTTTCACATCATCAGTCACACTGTTCTCACAGATCCCTTTAGTTTTGACAAGAAGATTAAATAGGAGCAGTTGAAGATAAATGCAAGTGATAATCCAAGTCTACATGGAAACAAAAAAAACCACAAATAATTGGTGGGTGATCAGTTCAAATCTATAATCAAAGGGCTCACACTAATATGAAAAGGCTCATCAACATTATTGTTCCTACTTACCTAAATCTAAGCAAGGGTTAAGCATTTCAACTATACTCACTGGTGTTTTGTTGCAGTTGGATTTTTTTTTTTTCATTGTTAATTCTCAGTTTAAATTCTTTTTTTTTCTCACTTCAATGACATTATTATTAACTCTGGTCAAATCATTTTAACAGTCAATTTCCTAATGGCAATTTGGTATGAACTTGTAGCAACAAGTAAAGGATTTATCACTGAGACTGTTTTCTAAAAACTCAAAAAAGCATCAAATTCATGCCTCAAGGTACAGAAAGCAAGTTTCTCTACTTTACACGTGGATTCTGCAAGAGGCAGCCTCACCTCAGCCAACCTTAAATCCAGTCTCTGACACTATCCAACCAAGTGAAGGTGAAGGAGAGATTTGAAAAACCAAAAGAGAATTTAACCTAATTTGTGAAACATCAAAGAATCAAGACATTGAGTCACAGCCTTTAACCATTTAATAAGGAAAATTATTTCCTTAGCCAAAGGGAAGGCGTTCCTTTCTGAACCCTAGCAGAAATCATGCCAGTACACCCATGCACGCACGCGCGCGCGCACACACACACACACACACACACACACACACACACACACACACACACACACCCCTCATCAAATATAACACCTTCAACCATCTATCAATTACTTTTAAGCATGTCTTATCTTATTATAGTATAGCTTAGGTTTTAAAGAATTTGAATATCTGAGTTGTTGTTTCTTTCTGAACCCTAAATAAAAGAACCTGCATATTAAAATAAAGAAATTCTTTAGCTGTTGGGACAGTTCTAAGGATAAGTAAGCATGTTTTGCAGGACAGAAACTTGGGTATGAATCCTGGAACTAGCATGGCACCAGTGGACCCCAGAACAGTCCACAGGAAATAGCCTCAGAGCACAAAAATAGTGTAAACCGCCCCCCCCCAAAAAAAAAAAAAACCCAAACCAAAAAACCTCCAATAAACCTTTCTGAATAGAAAAGCAGTCTAATGTTTCTAATTCAATACCAATTGACCCAGCACATATTCTGAGACACAGACTGAGCCAATCACTGGAAAAATAAAGATGATGAAGTTGCCCTTGAAACTCTGGGGCAGGCCCATCAATATTGATAAATGCTTTGGGGACACAAAGGAGGAAGCAATATATCGATAAGCCTTAAGCAGGGAGAAATTCTGGCAGGAAGACAGTGTGCCAGGAAATACAGAGAAAATGTAACTTCAGCTGAATTTTGGAGGGCAGAGCAGAGTTTGCTAGAGAGAAAAAAAAGCAACAGTCATTTCAAGAAAAATAAAGAGTGGAGCAGATTTGTGGAAATGTGAAGGTGTATTTTAATATGGGTGAGATTTCATTTAGGAACTAATATTTATGATTCTCATCTAATAATTGTGGAATCTCATCTTCAGGACTAGAAATTTGTCTTATTACTGTGGGTAGCCATGTATTAAAATCACTATATTCTTTTTTCAATTCATATCTAGAAGCTAACTTGATATTAAACTAAACCAAATTTGTTAAATTTGTTAAACTAAAATTTGTTACAATTTGCTAAGGCTACAATGTGACCCACACAGATTTACAAGTTTTTAAAATTAAAGTCCTTTAAATTTCTTTCTATTTTCATCTTTTAGCAGTTATCCTGCTTAATTTTATTTAAGGCTACTTTCAACTTAGTGGAATCAGATTTTTCATAGCACCATCTCTCTTGAGCCAAAACAAAGACTAAAGTAGACAAATGCTTTGTATTGTGAGGTTTCTTTTTTGAACAATCCCAACATATAAAATAGCCTCTATTAAAAGTCTTCCTCCCGGAATAAAAATATGATTGATTAAGACCAAACATCCTTTCACAGTATAGTTCCCAAGACATGTGGCCATAGCAATAGTACAACATGTAGGGATTTTTGCCTTGCAGTCTGCTGACCAAGGTTTGATCCCTGACACCCTATATGGCCCCTTGAGTTTGCCAGGACTAATCCTTGAGTGTAGAGCTGGAATTAAGTCCTGAGGACCTCCAGGTCTGGCTGAAAAACAAAACAAAAATAATTGCGAAGACCTAAGCTCTCTTGAAATATAGTTCTCCCTAATTATTTGCATTAAAAGCCAATTTCACTAATAAAATTTTGCACACTGTAGGATTTACAAAATATTAAAGAAGAAATTCTGTTACTATTCAGGGAGCTGCAGTGATAATATAGTGGGCAGGGCACTTGCTTTGCACATGGCCAACAGGGGTTCAATCCTTGGTATCTTATCTGGTCCGGTTAGTTCTGCTGAGAGCAATCCTTGAGCACAGGGCCAGAGTAAAACTTGAACACTACTGGAGGTAGCCAAAAAAAATTTTTTTTTGGTTTTTTTTTTTTTTTTTAAATAAGGAAGTATTACCATTCTAAACTCAAACACATTCAATGCTTAGTATAGTACATCAAAGGTATATCTTGTTCTTTACAGAAAGTTCTCTGAAAACATTATAACATAATTACAGGATACACACAAAATTAAATATATCAGCCTGATGCAACTATTCAGTACTGCATACAATGCATTATTTATAAGACACCACAAGGACACAATTCTTATAAATTAACATGGATTGTTGTTCTCAGGTTTGTGCTATTTATACCTGTTAGTGATAGTGACCATTAACTTTTTTTTAGGTTTGGAGTCAAAGGAGCACTGTAAGAAAACAATGTTAGTATGGCAATTATCGTTTGCATGGGCCCACCAAAGTATGGGGGTCATGGAAAGGAAAAACTCTGGCCTAAGTACAAGGAGACCCTACCCCTGAAGTTTCCTGACAGAAGACCATTTCTAGGCTCCAGGCAAACCAGTTTGTCCAATCCCGGTCATTGTCTGGAGTGCCCATACAGTTATATCTTTCACAGTCTCTGTTGTTGATCTCACGCCTCTGCATTAAAGGTCCTGGAATCTGTACATCCCACATTGAAGTCAGGATGGTGCAAAGCGGCGTCTAATTTCATCTCATAATTAACGAGCAATGCAGAAAGCCCTGTCCAGTATGCAAGTCGTTGTTGTTGTTTAAATCTTCTCAGCGTTAAGGGAAGACTGTCTTGAGTAAATCGATGTCAGAGCAGCAGTCGGGTCTTCCCCGGTAGAGGATTGCTTCAAGGTGATGTCATAAACAACGTTGAATATTTCATAGATGGCTTCCTTGGTTCAGGGGTGACTGGAAAATGCCCAAACCTCTGAAGCCTGTTCCAGGTCATCATGTCAATGTTCAGGGTTTGTAAGGTTCCACTGCACCACAAGATTAGTGTGTTCCCATCTCTATTAGATAAGAACTTATTTGTATGTATAGTATTTTCCATTTTAATGTGCCCATGCAAACAAGAAATAATGCCACCTGGCGTTATCAGCACATAAGGGGGCTGCAAGAACAAGTCCAACAATCCCCGTGACCTGGTTCAAACATAAGCATTAAACTGAGGGACTCTTTCACCAAAATGTCTTATTGAACAGTTCCCAGCAAGATTGGTGCCTATGGGGATGCTAGAACAAGTCCAATAATCTAATTGACTTGGTTCTTATATATATGTTAAGTGGAGGGACACTTCTACAAACTTCCTTATTTAACAATGAGCCAGGTCTTTAAGACAATGTTTAGGGTGTAAGGTCCTACTGCATTACAAGATTTGTGTGTTCCCATCTCTATAAGTTAAGAATGTGTTTGAATATAATTTCCCATTTTAATGTGCCTATGCAAAGGAAGAACAGTATCACATGGTGAAATTGGTGTCTATGGGGATATTAGAACAAGTCCGACAATCGAATTGACTTGGTTCTTATATAAACTTTAAATGGAGGGACACTTCTACTAACTTCCTTATTTAACAAATAACCAAGAGATAAAAAGTGGGGAAAATAAGCAATCTAAGACAGTGGACTCAATAGTCACCGTATATGGGAACTAATCAGAAACCTAGTATGGTAGCAAACACAGTTACACAGTGAAGAAAGGAAGAGGCCAAGAAGCCATTGAGAGTGAATTCCTTTCCTTAATCTTATTTTATGCCCACTAATAAAGAGAAATTAACTAAATATTCATTTACTTATGTGTCAACAAAAATTGATTGTGCAGTACCTAAAACAATAGTCCAGTCATAGCTTATCTACTTTGCAAGTATTTTTGCCATGAGTTCAAAGCCCCATGTGGCCTGAGCTCAATCTTGGCAGTTCAGCTCTTTGAACCTGGTTAAGTCTGTAGACTGTGAGCCAAATTCATCACCCTAGATTCGATTGATTCCCCACAGTCCCACATCCAGGGGCGTGGCTCTTGGTAAGTGCCTCAGCAACAAATATGTGCTATTTTAGGAGCCAAGAAGCTGACCCAGTGGATCACACAGGCGAGACACACAGCAACACCCCACAAGCACCATAATGATGACTTTTTCCCTCAACGAAGTTAGCAACACCCAGAAAGCAAGTGTGAGACCTCTACCACTAAAGGTGGGCATATCTTGGGTGCACTATGGCAGAGTGTGCACGGATTAAATCTGAATGTGCGTCCTGCAGTAAAGACCCTCGTCAGGGCTTGTTTCAAGCTGGGCCATCATAGCAGGATCCAAAACAAAAATTCAGGAGGGAATAAAGGAAAATATACTGAGCTGCTGGGGTGTGTGTGCTGAGCATTGGTGTAGAGGTGAGGAGCATGTTTACTTCTGGAAAGGCGCAGAGCCCCACCCTTCCAAAAATGATCTTTCTAAAGAGCAAAGTTCTCAGAGACTCACCTGCAAACAAAAGTGACTAGGTTCTATTGCTTGTCCAAGGGTGTTAACATGGAAAGAAAAAGGATATGGTATGAAGAGGATTGAGGCTCTGATGTTTTAGGAATAGCAGTGATGTTGTTCAGGTAGATAGTTGCATGCACAAAGCAACCTAGCCATCATGCAGAGCCAAGCAATTAGTGAGCGCTGAGGAAGTTGAGGCAGGAAACCAAAGAACTTTCAGGCAGGCAGTGGTCTGACAGAACCATGTACTAGCAGTCTCAAGTGTCCTCACAGCACTGCACAGTTGGGGTGCAGGGCAGTGAGAGATGATGGTGGTGGAGTAGGACCATTTTCTTGGGTCTAAGAAGCTACACGCTGGCTGGACAGCATCTTCAGGTACAGGTACTAATGAGTTAGTTCCCTCTTACTTCTAACAAAGCCATCCTCCAGAGTTCTCAACCTCAATATTTAGGGGAGAGTTCTACTAGCTAGTAACATTAGCAGGACTCTCTTTGAAGCAGCAAAAAGTATATTCTTCTAAGTTGCTTGAGTTCCAGTTGCAAAGAGGTTTAGAGAAACAAATCTCTGAGCCATTTTGAGTCTGGATATAGGATCTCAGAACTAGGCTGAATACCTTTTCTTTATTGTAGGGCATGTGAATGGCTGGATGCAGTTGCAATTGTCATCTAACTGGTGTTAGAGGGTTCATTAAGGAAGCAGTTATTTGAGCAAAAATGTCAAGAGTTATGGCAGTGATCCACAGAGATACCCATGAGACACATACTGCAGACAGAGAGAGAATCTAGTGTAAAGTTACTATAGTTTATTTAGAAATGGATTTGATCTAAAAGATCAATAATAGTAACTAATGCAAGAACACTGGAGGATAATGATGTCTGAAAGGAAATGGAGAGAGCAGTACTCGAAGAGTGTTGTTTATGTTGTTGGGGTTTTTTTTGTGGCCACACCCAGCTGTACTCAAGTTATGTTACTGGCTCTATACTCAGGAATCACTCTACTCCTGGAAAAGTTCATGGGACATACAGAATGCAAGGAATAAAACCCAAGTTGGCTTTATGCAAGAAAAGCCACTTACCCACTCTAAAATTTTCTGGTCGCTCATATAGATTTTATTTTTATTCCATGTTATAAAGTTTTGGATTTCATCTCTAATAAACTATAAATATATTTGTGTTCCTACTTCTAGGATTCTGAACAGAGGAGAGACATAAACATTTAAAAATTTTAAAAGATGACATGAAGGTCTGGGATGTTCCACAGAATTAACAAACCAATATTTAAAGTGTGAGCTCTGGGTTTGAGACTCAACACTTCACACAGATAATCCTGTGTTTCTTAAAAAATCAGAGCACCTTTACCATTTTCTTCTTGATGTCTACCCAAAGCAAATGCAACATGTTGCCACAAAAGCTTCTATTCTGATTTTTATTGCAGCCTATTACCAATTGTCAAAACTTGGAAACCTTTGGTAGGCGAATGGATTAGACTCTGGGAGACAGAGACAGTTGAGTATTATTCAAAACTAAAAATAAATAAGTTATTGAGCTATGCAAAGACATGAAATAATTTTAACACATATTAAGTGAAAGAAGAAAATATAAAAAACTACATGGTATATGATTCTGAGTATACATATATAGAAGATATGAAGATAGGAAAATCTATCAATGGTTCTATGGGCTAGAAAGAAAGTTATTAGTAAGATAAATTTTTTAATCAGTAAAAATAGTGCATGTGTTTCTATAAAGGTGGAAGCGTCACTGTACCAAAAGAATATACCAAACACCAAAAGTGAATCCTAATACAAATGATGCTCTTTTGGTGATTCAGATGTTACCAACATGGGACCAGTATGATAGTACAAAGGGTAGTGCATTAGCCTTGCACATATGTGGCCAATCTGGGTATATACTTGGTATCCCATATGGTTTCCTAAGCACTTCCAGGAGTAATTCCTGAGTGCAGAGGTAGGAGTAAACCCTTAGGACTACCAGATATGCCCTCTTCCCAAAAGAGATGTACCAATATAAATTAATCACATTAACTCAACCCAAATGCTCACTATAGTGAGGGATAAAAGAGGAAACTATATGTAGAGTAAGGAGATATCTGGGAAATATCTGTGCCTCAGTTTTCCAGTAAAACTGATTTGAAAAATGTCCTATAAATTAGTTCTTTAAAATATCTCTCACTGTGGTAAGAACAGACTTTAGGGTATATATAGGTAGTGGAAACGGATCAGTGAAGGGTTATTACTGTAAACCAAGTAAGAAAGGTTCTATCAATGCTTTGATTAGCCATGATTAGATTTGGGATAGCTTCTAAAGGCAGAATCAATAGCTTTTTCCATTAGTTTCCCATTGCTTGGAGTCTGAAAAGCATAAAGACAAGTCCCAGGATATTGGCTTAGGAAATGGAAATGATGGCTACCTCAGCAGATGTAGGGAAGGCTGAAGGCAGATCAGGAGTTAAGTTCTGGGTATGTTAAGTTTACAATGCCATTGGCATAGGACTGTGGAGAGACCATCAGGATATTTAAATCTAGATTTAGGAAGGCAGTTTTGGCTGGATATAGGTTGATACCCTTTGATATATAAATGGAATTTTTAGCAAAATAGTGGATAGGACCACCCGAAGAGTGAGTACAAATAGATAAAAGAACAGAAGATTGGGTCCTATGGTGTTCTAACCTTCAGTGGTCTGGCAAAAGATCTAAAATTCACAAAGGAGCCTGAGACAGAAGCCAAATGAAAAAAGAGGAAGCCAAGTGTTTTTTGTTGTTTGTTTTTAAACACCTTAAAGAGGAAGAGGTCAAACAATGACAGATGCCAATAAAAAGTCAAGATGAGAAACAAGTACTTGCCATTGAATTTAGTAAAAGGGGCGTCAGTGGTGTCTTTATCAAGAATATTTTTATGCAGATATGCAAGCCAGACTGGAGCAGGCTTACAAATAAGAAGAGCATGAATAAAACATTAATTAGAAACACTGAGTATAAGAGCTCTTTAAAATCATTATCCTTCAAAGAGGAGCAAATAAACAAACAAATTAAAAAACCAGGGTGGTAGATGGCAAAGAACAAGAAAGGTGAGAAAATCCTATTAGTAAATTGGTAGAAATTACAGGAGGCTCATCTATATGTCCATCTCTGGGGATGATTCAGTAAAAAAAAAGGCAAAAATCAGTAAGAGGTATAGAACAGAAACTGGTTCTTTTTTATATTTTTGTTCCATTTTCATTTGTTTGATCTTACGCAATGCGCTTTATGAAGTTGTTGATGGTGGGTTTTCATACATAACACATTCCAGCATCACAGTCTCCGTGCATGTTATTTCCCTCTACCATTGTCTCAGGGCCCCCTTTGCATCACCTCCAAGCTTCCACACCCCCAAGTAAACTTCCTTTTGAAGATTAGTTTGCAGGAAACTGCTTCTTGAGCCTTCTCAAGGCAGGCTGAGACCCACCTGAGTAAAAAGGGTCTTGGCTTTAATGGAGAACATGTCTAGTTAAGAAAGTATGCATCCACTCTGAGTGTATCGAGGTATGGAGCACTATTTTTCAAACAAGACAGTGTCTCACAGGCACAATAAACAGCATGACTTTTCACACATTTTTGTCTATTTCATAACAAATAAAATGCAAGTTTCATCCCTTCTCAATGGAAGATGAAGAAATTGAGATGCCAAGAGACTTAGGGACTTTCCCTCCTTTTATTAGCTTTAGTGACTTGTATGTGATGAAAGCAGGATTAAAAACTCAGGGCTGTTCAATTCTACAACCTTCCCTCTTCACCACCCTAGTCTATCCAGCATTATTAGAAAACCATTAGATCCTGAGTAGGAATTTCTTTAAATTTTTTGGCATAATTTTGTAAATGATTTTGCAAATAATATGTCTTTTATTTGCAAAATCATTTACAAAATTATAACTTTCCCATTAGTAAGATTTCTAATATTTGTTCTTTGACAGTTTGTTTAAAACTCACTACTGCAAGTATTATGGTATTAGCCAAACAGTTTCACCTGGGCAACAATATCTAAGAACACCTCCAAAGAGGAGTCTACCAAGTTTTAGGAATCTATTTCATCAAGATAAAAATCAAATCTAACAGTCTAATATCCTCGAAGTGTCCTTAAATTTTAAAAACTTTAACATCTTGAAAGAAACTCACATAATTGAACTTCCTCAGTGTTTTGCTCCTGGTATGGAATCTGCTTTTCACAAAATTAAGCAATTCACTCTAGCATCACTCAGCAATAGCACAGTGGGCCAGCATGTCACAGCCCCCAAATTATCTGCAAGAGTTCTAAAAGTAGAGCTTACTTCTTTATATGGAAAAGTAACTTTTCAGGATAAATGATTCTATACAAAAATATTTCTATTTTTTTTCATCTATCACAGACAGTCTCCTACCCGCTTAAACAGTAGACAGATAAAACTTTACTTTTCTTTGAGGATTCAGGTTTATCAAATAAAGTGGAAGTGAAATGAAATAAGCCAGACATATAAAGACAAATGTTCCATGATCTCACCTTAGTGGGGAATCTAAAAAATAAATAAGTGAAACTCCATAGTAACACAGAAGAATAGGCTGGTAGTTACCAGACATCTGAAGGGGAGAGAGACTTATCCACTTTCTGGACTTCTGAATCAAAGGATACAAATATCCACTTGTATAGTAAGAATTTTTGAAGACCTACTGGAGAGTCTAGTGAGTATAGACAATATACAATATTGTATACTTTAAATTGTTGAAGAATAATTGTGTTCTATGCCCATCCTATCCCAGACACATGGGTAACTCTGAGATATATTTGGGCTTTGAAGATGGTAACCAACTCAGATGTACGCATATCAAAAATCCAAGCTGTAAAATAATAACTTTATCTTCACAATAAATAATAAAAATGCAACTACTGTAAAATATACAATGTTTGGTGAACCTAGCTCTCTAAAGCTGGGGGAAAATGGAATCTCATTATATCAAACATCTTATTGTACATGGTGACCTAAAGCTCCCAAATCCTGCCCTTGTTCAAAGGTCTGGTTTTCATTTTTCCTTTGACATTTCTTCTCTTTGTGTGCCTATTACTTCCAGACTGTCAGGTCATAACTTGTCATTTATTCTGATCACTAATTTGATTATTTCTAGCAACAACATATGGCCTACTGGGTGCTTCTGGATGGCAGAATAAGGTTGATCAAAGCCCTGTGAATTGATCACCTTAGATGGCAAAAATGGACTTAGCCTTCATGCACAAAGGTTCTGAAACAAAGAGATTGGCCTGGGTCTTTTAGAGCTAATTTGATAATAAGGGTCTTAGAAAAAGACGAAGTGGAGCAGCTTAAGTCAGAGGGTTGTGAGTAACTTGGGCAGGACTTGATTTGTAAGGCCAAGCAGTGAGGACTGAGAGTAGGCCCAGCAAAAGAGGATGCAGATTCAACCCTCCTTGGAGCACTGTGAAAGGGAAGTAGTTCCAGTGACAATTGGGCTTTGAACTCCAGCCCCAGTTTGGACTTCTAAATCATTCCCTCAGAGTGGAATCATTTGAATGATCTGAAGTAGATACCTGCATGGCAATTGGGTTTACCAGCAATAGAAAAATAACTCAGAGTTCAAGAAACATACTTTCTAAAGGAATCCTTCACTAGGTCAGACACTGTTGTTATGTTGGCATTTTCCTGGTTAAAAAAACATGGGGCAGGGGAAAATTGGGGGCCGGAGTGATGCATAGTGATAAGGCATTTGCCTTGCATGTGGCTGACCTGGGACAGATCCAGGTTTGGTCCCCGACATCCCATTTGGTCCCCGAGCCTGCCAGGCGCAACTTCTGAGTGTAAATCTAGGAGTAACCCTGGAGCACTGCCTGATGTGAACCAAAACCCAAAATAAATAAATAAATAAATAAATAAATAAATAAATAAATAAATAAATAAAAATGGCCTAGGTAAGAATTCTAAGCCCCCAAACTCTAAATGAAACAAGTTTTTTTTTCTTTCTGTTCTACTTGCTCATGGGGGAAGATTCTGTTTGAACAGATGTTTTCGAGGGAAAGTGATTAGTGATGTGAAGCATTTTTTCATGTGTGTTTTGGCCATTAATATTTCTTTTTTGAAGAATTGTCTGTTCATTTCTTCTCCCCATTTAATGGAATACTATGCAGCCATCAGAAAAATGAAGTCATGAAACATGATACCAACAACAGAGACTGTGAAAAATAGAACTGTATTGGCACTACGGACAATGACTTGGATTGGACAAACTAGTTTGCCTGAAGCCTAGAGTTGATCTTGTGTCAGGAAACTTCAGGTGTAGGGTATCCTTGTATTTTGGCCAAGGCTTTTCCTTTCCATGTCTCCCATACTTTGGTGGGCCTATGCAAACGATAATTGCCACTCTAACACAGTTTTTACTGTGTTCCTTTGACTCTAAACCTTAAAAAAAAACCACTTAAACTTTTGAGGTTAACTTAAACTAATATGCATGTGCATGGAAATATAAAAAACTAGTATGCCTTCAAGTTTAAGGAGTTACACAAATTTTATGGCTTTAGATTGCTTTGTGTACTGCTAAGAAATGTTATAATGTACTACAGTCTGGGGTCTTGAGGGAAAAATTAATTGTACATGGGTTCTGTTTCATTTTTCTTAATGTTCTTTGACTGTAGGTTCAAAATTGGGGTGTCAGCAGGAGGATTTCTTCTGAGAACTCTGTTTTTAGGTGATTGTCCTTTCACTGTAACTTTACCTTGTCTTCTTTCTTTGAATCATTGTTCACATAATTAAAAATTAAAAAATACAAAAAAAAAAAAAAGAAAAATGAAGTCATGAAATTTTCCTACACATGGATGGACATAGAAACTATTATGCTGAGTGAACTATTATGCTATCTCAGAGGGAGAGAAATAGACACATAATAGTCTCACTCATCTATGGTTTTTAAGAAAAATAAAAGACATTATTGTAATAATACATAGAGAGAATAAAGATTAGCGTTGAAAGGTCTGGCCCACAATAGGAAGCTTACCACAAAGAGTGTTGAATTCAGTTATGAAATAACTGACAACTATCATGACAATGTTAGTGAGTGAGAGAAATAGAATGCCTGTCTCAAGTATAGGCAAGGGGAGGGGAGGAGGGACTTGGGCATTGGTGGTGGGAATATTGCTGGTAAAGGGGGGGGTGTTTTTATTCATAACCCAAATTCAACTACAAACATGTTTGTAATCATGGTGCTTACATAAAGATATTTTAAAAAGTAAAAAAAATTAAAAAGGTTGTAATAAAGAACACAGAATACATGCCCAGAAAATCTGCATTCCTGTACACTGTGTGATCTGAAGCTAGTCAGTGATGACCCTTAGGATCTGCTTACCAGTGTAGAAGATGAGTAACAGAATCATATATGTTTCTTTTTTTTTAGGTTATTCATTTTTGTTTTGTTTTGTTTTAGTTTGGGGCCACATCTGGTCGCCTCAGGGGTTAAGTCCTGGCTCTGTGTTCGGGAATAACTCCTGGTGGGCTCGGCCGACCATATGGGATACAGGGGATCGAATCTAGGTTGACTATGTATAAGGCAAATGTCCTAAATGCTGTGCTACAAGTCACTTCTTAGTGCACACAACTGTGCTGAGTTGTACATATTGTCAGTTAACAGGCAATGCCATCTCTATTAAGTGAAGCACGGTGTTAACAGGATATTTTTCTTTGTTTTCTTTCTCTTCCTCTTTCTCCAAATGTGGGACTCTCCAACACGAGTGCCTGTGTAGGATCCATGCATGCACACGCACACAGACACACACACACACACACTCATACACACACAGTGCCCCAATGGAGACAGAAGACAGAAGCAAACTGTCCCTGGGTTTATGAGTTCTGCTCTCAAATGTATCCTTTCAAAGCTGGGTAATCTTGTCCCAGTGGCTCCTGAAACAGTCTCTGCTTCTGGATATGACATTTTTTTCTTTAGCTACTTTGTTTTCAAATCGTACAACTTTTCTCTCTAGGTCACGCTCATTGGATGATAACCTCCTATTTTCTGATAACCTCTCACTGCACAGACACATCCAACTAATCTTCTTGTCAACAGTTCTTGATGTTTTTATTTAGAGGCCTGCGTCAATGTGTCCCCTCACCCCCACCACTCCCCAGCACACACAAAAGTCCAGTAACACTTTCATTGCTGGAAGTTTCCTTTAGATACTTTATTATCTCAAAGACAAATGAGAAAACTGGATACATGACTAGACATAAACTGAGCAACAGAAACAGTCTGAGGGAGAAGATTCATGTCTAAATGTCACTTAACTGTGAATGCCAACAAGTCTTTTACTAAGAGTTTGTTTGAACAGTGACTAGAGCTCAGTAACAAGTTCCTCTGGAGGATGAGTCAATAGTTTGAGAAAGACCCTGAAGGAGAAATTCGTAGTTTTAAGAAGACAAGAGTGGATATACAGGGGGGGAGGGGGGGAGGGAGTGATCTTGCTCCAAACTTACTTTTGTAGTGAAACCATCCTCACAAAACTCACTGAAATATTCAACTGGGCAGCAGTTCTTCTTCACCTTAACTACCTTCCTCAGTCATAAGTGAGAAAAAAGCAAACTACATACTTGACTTGAACATGTGTCACAACAGGAAAGTTAAGTGGTGAACCCTTTACCTCAGCGAAGATTAATATCATGTAGCTCCAGATACTTGGGAGAAAAAGAAATGCTCTTTAAGAACATTTCAATCACCTTAAACTGAAGGAAAAAAAGACTGATCTCCTGACTATGAAAAATAGTATTAAAATCTGCTTTCCAGGGTTCACATCACTGATTGCCCAAAATCACAAAGGTAGGAGTGTCTGTCTAGCTCTTTTTGGATGCAGAGACCTTCGTTAGGATTGTCCTGCACAAAACAGCAGTGACAGTCAAAAAAACAACAAATCATCTTTCCTTTAATCTCCAAAGCCTGCTCCAATGTTCTTCAGGAAAGAACCAACTGGCTCAGCTTTCTGAACTAGGAAAGAGAGCTCCCTAGACACATGGATCAAAATTTGTTGTGAGTCCAGGTCTTAGCTCAGGCCTTCCAGGGTCCTAGGAACTAGATTCTCCCAAACTCCATCTTCACTCAAACCATCAGCAGGTTATTCTTTCTGAGAACCATTTATTCTAAGGGAACTTCTTGCTTCAGAGTCCTTAGTGTTGACCAAATATAAGAGAAATATACCAAATATACAAAAAATATATACAAAAATACTTCCACCAAATCAACAGGAAAGACTTTCAATCATTCAACACCCACTGAAATTCCTCAGTAGAGAATATCCAGTAATCTCAAAAAGCCCCAAGAAACTCGAAGTAGATGTGTTCATCTTTCAAACTTAACTGCTCTCAGGAAGCCAGATGTTAACAGTAATAATCACTCTATGCAGCTTGAATTCCCATCTGGGACATTCAAAACTTGTAGATGATCATCTTCAACTTCTCTCCAAGAGGGTTCTTTTTGCAAAGTAAAACTACAAACATGTTTGCAATCATGTTGCTTAAATAAGTATGTTATTAAAAAATTAAAATATTTTAAAACTGTAAAAGCTAAACATACCCTTTAATCCAAAGCAAACATCCTAGAAAATAATTACTCAATATAAACTAGCAGATAAATGCTTTGCTATAAATGGAGAATTTAAGGATTACAGAGTATACAATGGGGAAGAAGTAGGAGGGGTGAAAATAAGTAAAAATAGTCCTTCCCTAAATATATAAATGCTGATCAGAAGGAAATTAACTCTCCTATATTGATTCCTAGACTAAGGAAAAGAGGTTAGTGGATACTATTTCATAAAATCTTCACACCAACCAGGTGGCTAATATTACCTTGTTTTACAGATGAATAAAACAACATTCAGTGTGACTAAGTCACAATGTTTATAACCATATTTTTCAGTAAATCCATGAAGCAGGGTAATCTGGTGGCTACAGTAAAAAAAAAAAAAAACTATATAGAGCTAATGAACAAATAATTTTTATTTCAGATACTTTTGCTTGGGGTCTCTAAAAGGCAGCTTACATAGTAAAACACAAACTCTACATGTGTGAAAAGACGTAAGTAAGATCTTTGATATCACATGCTACCACTACCCTTCCTCAGTACCACCAGCTGTGATCCCCTAGGAATGAAAATAAATAAGCAAAACAAACAAAAAAATGAAATAAGCTAATATTCCTAAGCTGTGGAAAGCAAGCTTCTAGGTGGCTGGAAGTGCATCGAATTTCTAATTGAAACCACAATGTCAAGTTATTATTGGGCTGGGCGAACAAGTAGGGCAGGTAAATTAAGTTACACTTCCCCTAGGCTTAAAAGATATCACCTAGCTAGAGAAAAGGAGCGACTCCAAAACCAAAGTCATAAATGCCTTCATCAAACTGCAGTTTTCTGAGAACTTGCAATCCTCTAACAAAAGCTTCCTATCCAGTCAGCAATTATATTTGAGAGAGCTGGTCAACTTCAATGAACCAGAGGCCTTGGGAAGAGCGGGGCCCAGGGAATGCAGGATGTTCATAGAGGCCTGGCAGGGACAAAGGTCTCTGGAGAGCAGAGAAGGGAACTTGAAGGCCAGACTCAGAGTGATTTTCTTTGAGGACACTTATTTCCAAGGTGAGGTAAAGGGAGCCCAGTGAGAGGGAACTGGTGGTGGGAGAGCCCCAATAACAACAGGTGCAGATTCCCCCCTTCTCCAAAGGAAGGAGCAAGACTTGTGCACAGAGCTATATGACCAGGATCAGAGTGAAAATGAGTCTCCAGGAATAAACAATCAGGTTTGAGGCAACTGTGATCTGGAAGGGGCCCTAACCTGGTCCACATATTATCTTCAAGGTTCCCTAGGAGTTGCCGAGGGCTTTAGGCAGGGGTGTTTCAAGTCTTCCGTGTGTCTGAATAAGTTACTAGTCTTCAGAATGAAAGAAAGACTGGAGTGAGGGGAGCAGATGGCAATGAAGAGGACTCTAAAGACTCCCATTGGTGATAAGGACTTCAACCAGGGGTCCTGACAGAATAGAGAGAAAGGACAAGGACAGGAGGGTCCAGAAGGAGAATGTAAGGAACAAAACTAGGTAGAGTAAAAGGGAAGTTACTCATGACTGGGGCAAAAGTGAAAGCACTGACTGAGCCCCAATATAGTAGATGAATGACAGCTTGAAATGACCAGCCCAAACCCTACAGAATCTGACCCTCAGGGAGGAGAAAAAGTATCTGTAAAGACAAAGGAGTGAAAGAAGGGCTGGAGCCCGTTTTGCCTATAGGAGCTCTGGGAGAGATTTCTGGGTATATATGGGCTCTGAGCACCAGTGCGAGCATCTGGAGAGAGACAGAGTGAGAGAGAGACAGTCAGAGAAAGAGACAGACAGAAAGGCAGAGAGAATTGGGGTACTGGGGCATAGGGAAAGAAAATATAAATACAAGACAGGTACTGCAATATGCCAAAGCCAAAGGCTGAAGAATAATAGCCCCACTCAACTATGTGGAGAAGGATAGTGCCCATGGAGCAAAAGTCAACATCAGGCCAATGAGGATGGACTGTGGGGGCAAAGACGTCAGATGAAATTTTAAGACACCGAAGTATCACTGTTAGAGTCTAACAGACACAGACATGACAATATAAACATTTGTGCCAGAAGAACAGATGATTTCACTGGAAACAGTGGTACTAGCTTGTCATAGTTTTTAGTCACACTTATTAATCATAGTTAACCATTCAAAGGCATATTATCTTTAGTAGTTATATATAGAAGCAAAAGGAAAGAATTCCCTAAACTATATACTCTACTCTTTCCGAGAATTGCTTGCTGATGACTAACTGTAGTCGATGGTATGTTACATAACACACCAACGTTGTTTAGAAAATTAGTGAGTTTAGAAAAATTTAAATCACGGTGAACCTAGATTTAAATCTGTATCCAGTTCTTTTTGCTTTATTTTCAAAGAAGATGGAGAAGCAAGCCATGGAATGACCAAAGTATAGAAACATAACAAAAAGGAAAGAAGGAGAAAGGAAGGAAGAAAGGGAGGAAGGGAAGGAGGGAAAGAGGGATGGAAGGAGGGAGGAAGGGATTCAAACACACCCCAAAACCTCTCTGCTGGTTGTTTTGGATGACACTGTTCACTCTCTTACAATAACTGCCCTGAAAATTCAGCCACCTTGGTATATCACTGAATAGCTGGGCTTTCCCCCAAAGAGTTATGAAAACTGGAATCACTTAGAATCTTCCAGCAATGGGACGCACTTCGAAAAGGGATAAAAAAACTCAAGCACATCAACAAAATTTACAGTCTTTGAAACTTGAAACAATTGTGCTGGAATATGAGTGGAGGCTCCAGTGATTGCCTATTTCTGTGCCAAACTGATTGCACAAACTTTTTAAAAACTTCTTGTGCTTTCCCCCACCCCCCAGTTTTAATAAAGTGTGTTCAGATATCTTGTCAGATCAGTGACGGGTGACTGACAAATCTGTTCTCATTGGGCCTTTGAAATCAATTAATTTTTTAAGAGAGTTTAATCTGAGGAAGTGCTCAGGAAATTTCAAAAAAATAATTTCCCCTCCTTCCACCTGTGTTTCTGACTCTACTGGAATAAGCAATCTTTATTCTCTGCTTCTTTTTTTTTTTTTTTTTGGTTTTTGGGCCACACCCAGCGATGCTCAGGGGTTACTCCTGGCTGTCTGCTCAGAAATAGCTCCTGGCAGGCACGGGGGACCATATGGGACACCGAGATTCGAACCAACCACCTTTGGTCCTAGATTGGCTGCTTGCAAGGCAAACACCACAGTGCTATCTCTCCGGGCCCTATTCTCTGCTTCTTAAGAGAATCCAAACTAGTGGCATTATGTGTCTAAGCTAAAAAGCAAAACAGAAAAATATTCACCATCTCAATCCCTCACCAGTCTATCAAATAATGACAAGCCTCATTTGCAAAGGACACAGCAAGAACTTTCCTAATTATGTGCTGGACACAGCAAACACCTTTGCTTGAGCTCAATCCATGTAGCTCCTTGCACAGAACCTACCCCAATGGAAACAGGAGTATAGATTTAGGATGCAGGATCCTGGGGTGAGTGGGATCCCCATGTCTGTGTTGGAGGTATCTCAGGCATGTGATGGCTTTTCCGTAATCCCTCCCTGTGAACCTCAGGTGCCTCCTAAAGTCAGAGACCTACTACTTTAGGTAGTACTAGCTTACCGACACTGTATCATTAGGAAAAACCAGTGTCTAAAAAGGTTATTATGGAGCTCAAGGGCGCCCAATTTAGAGTAAGTTGGAAAAGCAAGAAAGTTAAAGGCAGGAAAAGTGGAAACCACTGTGACCATTGTCTTCTAATGCTTCCAGAATATTCTCTCCTAGTCTATTTTTTCTAACCAGGATAGCTAGAAAACAAATAAAGAAAAAAAATCTCCATGTTTCAGAACAACTTTGCAATTAGTTACAGTTGCAGTTGGGCATAACTCTGTAGGACTTGATATGAGGAAATCCTTGAGCCTAAGATGCTGGGAATGCATTTTTCGAATTTGGGGGTGTTGATTTGAAAGCCCAAAGTCCACAGAATTTGTGCACTGGCTGTCATGGTTTCACAGACTGCTATGATCTTAACTGGTTTCTGGGCAATCTGCATGTTTAGGAGCCCAATTCCCCTTCTTATGGTTTCTATAAAATATCCAACATGCTTCACTGTTTTCCTTCCTACACAAACTACCTCGGGTGGACTACATAGTCTGTAAACTGGACTTCAAGCAACATTAGATGAAAAGAACCCAAACTATGAAGGATTGAAATCTTTTAGATGTTAGCCAAAACTCTTTTGATCTTTTCCATCCATAACTATTTTTAAATTCAAATTTAAAATGCAAGTTGATTAAAAATTTTTCTTAATAAAGAAGGCAATGTTTAGCAAGGCAGGAGATGCCTCATATAATTCATTCTACCTCTGGAACCTGGCAAAGGTATTTGGCATGTGAAGTAGCAATATTCAATGGGAAAGTCACTGCTTCTGAGCTTGATGTTTGAAAGAATGTCAATGAAGAAAGACAGACATTCAGATCCTGGTTCTGTTACTTATGTGGGAAAACTTGGAACCTGTTCAAATCTCTCTGGTCTTCCCAGGTTGATAGCACTGTTTGATATTATGGAAAAGGTTAACCAGGACAGCCTTATGTAAAGAGAACTGGCACACAACAGACCATGACAAGACAGGGAACGCCACAGTTATTATGTTATCATTAATCCTAATCCTTTTAATGTTGGCTGCAGCACAAAAGACAGGAATGTTACAACCCAATGTATAGTTAGCCTACTTTTATAGATCATCAGAGAAAGGTTATAAAATGGGGGAGAGCGTAAGAGAGGGAAAAAAAAGAGGGAGAGAAAGAAAAATAAGAGGAGAGAGCTGAAAAGACACAGGATAAAAAAGAGAGAGCTAGAAAGAGAAAGGAATAAAGGGGGAGAGAGCTAGAGAGAAGAAAGAGAAAGAGAGGGAGACCTGGAGGCAGACAGAAAAAGGAAAAGAGAGGGATACAGGGAGAGACAGCTCTTGAGAGGGAGAGAGGCAGAGAGAGAGTGAGAGTGAGAGTGAGAGAGAGAGAGAGAGAGAGAGAGAGAGAGAGAGAGAGAGAGAGAGAGAGAGATTAAGAAACTTCCCCCAAGGGCTTGGAAAGGATCAGCTCTCTAAGAGCAGCTAGGCTCACCTCTTCCTGGTATAAGACTGTTTGGCAATGAGTGAATGTTAACCTTAATTGAAGTTTCCTTTTTTATTTTTTCTTCCTTTAAATTTGTTTGAATCGGAAATCCCACATCTGGTGATGCTCAGGCATTTCTCCTGGTTGTGTGCACAGGGGTCCCTCTTAGCAGGATTTAGGGGACCACAAAAAGGGAGACCATATAGCCTTACCAGCTCTACTTTCTTTTTGGCCCCGAGCAGAATTTCAAAATTCAACTTTAACTCCTATAATATCCATAAAGTTAAGTGTTTTCCCTCCTGCACAGAGAAGAAGTTGGGATAGCTAGAAGGCCAGGGAGGAACTGGATTTTTTTTTCTTTTTGTTTTTGGGTTACACCCAGCAGTGTGAGGGGTTATTCCTAGCTCTGCACTCAAGAGTCACTACTGGTGGGCATGGAGAAATATATGGAATAACAAGGATTGAACCTGCCGCATGCAAGGGCAATGCTCTACCCACTGTACTACCTACCTGCTCCAGTTTAGAACTGGCTTCTGAAGTATGCCATTCACTCACTACCACAGTGGCATTTGGAAACTCCTTTCATCTGCCTTGGCTTTTGCTTCCCAATCCATAATCCAGCCATGACAATAGAATTGGACTCAAGTATGGTAAGGATTCAGATGTTTCCCAAGGAACTCTGTCTAGGACCTCCCCAATGCACCTCACAAACATTACTCAACATGATCTCTACAAACTTGAAAGATGCCCATGAAAGTCCAAACTGCAACTCCTGGATTTTTTCTGTGTCCCCACCTCTGATGTGTAAAGTTGGATTTTGTCTGCCAGAAATCCACCTTGAATTTTTTCACTCTATCCCTTGTCTCCATGTCCGTCATCCTGCAACTAGGGTCAAGTTCTTGCCTGAAAGAATGGAAAGTACCCCTGAAATAGCTCTCTGAGTCCTCACACTCCTAGCCTTGTGGGAATGCAGAGAAATCGTCTCTGCCAACATTTTATATGATGCCCCTCCACATTGCCATACTAAACCTCCAAAGGCCAGACCCAGGCTTACATTTCTTAGGCAACATAGACTTGTCTGTAGACTGGAATTAGCTGGACAGGGAAGAAGCTGAGATAAGAATAAACCCTAGATGTTGTTTGAGTCATATGGATCTAGACTTCAGTGGCTGGTGTCCAAGTCCTCCAACTGGAATTGCACAACCAACCATAGCAGGCCCATTCTATTCTATTCTATATCCCCCCAAATATTTTTACCTTAAGTCTTCTGCACTTGACCCTGCAAACTCTACTTCCCTGAGTCTGCAAAAAAGGCAAGTTCTTCCCATCATTAAGGATAAACTTGGGGGTATCATCCTCTCAGAGTAATCTGTCTTTTGCAGAGGAGGGTTGGGCCACATCCCGTGGTGCTCAGAGGTTACTCCTGGCAGACTCAGAGGAGCATAAGGCAAGCCGAAGATTGAACCTGGGTAGACCGTATGCAAGGTAAATGCCCTACCTGCAGAACTCTCTCTCCAGGCACCTTTCTTAAATTACTCCAACATTCTATCATCCTTTCACATCCACAGAAGACCTTTTCCATTCTCAAATAACAGCTTGGGGGGTGGAGAGATAGCATGGAGGTAAGGCGTTTGCCTTGCATGCAGAAGGACAGTGGTTCGAATCCTGGCATCCCATATGGTCCCCCGAGCCTGCCAGGAGTGATTTCTGAGTATAGAGCCAGGAATAAACCCTGAGCACTGCTGGGTGTGACCCTAAATAAATAAATAAATAAATAAATAAATAAATAAATAAATAACAGCTTGGTACCCCATTGAGTTTCTTCTTTTATCACTTTACCCTTCCAATTAGACTGCAAATGGAAGCTTAACAAAGCTTTAATTCTTTGTTTTCACTTGCCCTGCTCCTCACTTCTGAGAATGTACTTGGTTCCATTTATGGCTTTACTGCATAGCTAAATGAGATTGAAATATCCTTGGGACAGAACATTAGTAGTGGGAAGGTTGCACTGGTAAAGGAGGGTGGACTTTTTAATGACTGAAACCCAATTGCAAACATGTTTAAAATCATGGTGCTTTACTATATATATATGTATATTTGGTTTTTGGACCATACCCGGTGATGCTCAGGGATTATTCCTGACTATGAGCTCAGAAATTGATCCTGGCTCGTGGGGACCATATGGGACACCGGAGATTGAACCCAGGTTTGTCCTGGGTCAGCTGCTTGCAAGGCAAACACTCTACTGCTGTGCTATCATTTTGGCCCCTTTAATAAATATTTTTAATTCGCATTTTTATAGTAGTAGTGGCCAGTCTGGTATTAGCTGAACAGGGAAGAAGCTGAGATAAGAATGACGCCCTAGATGTTGTCTGAGTCATGTGGATCTAGACTTCAGTGGCTGGTGTCCAAGTCCTCCAACTGGGATTGCACCATGACCTGCCAAGTCTTGCTGCTTTTCCTTGAGCTTGAATTTGAACACCCTAAGAAGGGTCCCTTCAGTCCCTCACTGTTTTATCATGAATAGGTATGGCAATGGAGAAGTTTCTCATAAATAGATTTCTAGCAACTGAATGAAGGCTAAGAAGTGCTTTGCTGAGTAGTTGGGAGAGGGCCAGTTCCATAGACACTCTTCTTGAATGAGATGTAAACAGAGCTGTGAAAAATTATGGCTACACATTGGTTCATGCAACAGAAAGCTGGCCATCTTAGGAGGGGAGGGCGGGCCAAACCCCTGCCTTTCAGAAGCCATGATTTCTGCCTCCATTACACAGAATCACTGTTTCCCAGATGGCTTTGCCTCATCATTGACCCTCTAGGAATCTCTTGGGGAACAACAATCTGACCAAACTTCAGGAATGCTGCTTTTTGGGCTGATAGCACCAAGGTTTTTTAAAGTGAGTGTGGGCATCCTCCCCCATATTTTCCTTCTTCTGGGAAAACTGGCAGCTGAGTACATACCCCCTAAAAGTCATAGTATCAATAATAATGCTTTAAATGTCTGGACAACTTCATTTGCTTAATGTTGTCATCTAAAGGAGCATCCCAATTTTTAACATTAACAGCTAAAAGCAAGAGCTTACAAATTGTCTGCAATGTATAAATGATTTCATTGGAGATATAATAATTTTCACAAATGTGCTTGCTATGTGCTTTTTCTTTTCTTTCATTTAATGTTTTTATTTTTATGGAAAATATGCTTTAAACAAATACATTTTAAAGAAAAAATAAATATGATGAAGAACAAAAATCTAATGCTTCAACTCACTTTATACCTTGAGCTGTGAATATAGTGCCTTGCTTGCAGTAAGGCTAAATAAACTATTTCAATTAAACTATCCCTAGAAAATCTCCAAGCAGATGTGTTTAAGGTGTTATTGTTGCCTTACTCTTGACCTGACAGTAAAAATCCCCAGAACTCCTTTCCTTAAGGAACTAGACATTTTTCTTTATTGATCCAATAGGAGACTAATAAACAAACAAAAAACAACTAAACAAAAAAGCAAAGCAAAAACCAGTTCTGGAAGAGAGATACTTTCCTATAAGGAGTTCACTTGAAATTTCTCTACGATCCTAAAAGGCACTGAAATATGCAGTGAACCATTTTCTCCCCTTCTCTCCAATGAATAGCCATTCACTGAACATCTAAAGCAGCCACTGATTGGAAATTAAGTCCTGGATGTTCTGTAACAGAAACACAAACTGGATTATAACTTCACTAGGGAGCAGACATATGCAGAAGTGATGACACCGATTAAATCTTTAAAGCTAACCTTACAAGTTACAAGTTTCCTGCCAAACAACTCATTACTAGAATCCAGTAAACATACATACATACACACACATACAATGTACATTCATGTTAAGAATAAATGAAAAGTTCTTTTATTCCAAATTTTCATCAAGATAGTCATAGACAAAATTGAGTATTCTGCGGCTGGAGAGATAGCACAGCAGTAGGGCATTTGTCTTGCAGCCAAACCAGGATGGATGGTGGTTCAAATCCCGGCATCCCATATGGTCCCCCGAGCCTGCCAGGAGCAATTTCTGAGTGCAGAGCCAGGAGTAACCCCTGAGTGCCACCCGGTGTGACCCAAAAGCAAAAATCAAACAAACAAAAAAAAGAGCATTCTATAAAATGCCACTATGTAGTAGACTATAAATTCAGTAGGGAAAAGACTATGTAAATGCTGGCATTAGCCTTTTTGTCATTATTTTTAACAAAGTTATACAAATACAAGGATATGGCTTGTGGGACTTGCATTTGTCCAGCACCAAAACACTGGTAGTTCTCACAAGCAGGAAATTGGATTAAGCTCTTGGGCATAGACAGCTATGGCCCCAAACCAAAAATAAATCATACATGTTTCTGAATTTGAAATCTTCAAAAAATGTAAATCATTGTATGTTAAGACATTCTTCCTCACTGAAAACTTGGGAAGATGTCCAAGTAAGTTTCCAACTTAAAAAAAAAAGAAAGAAAATATAGAAAATATGTTTTATCCTTTTGGTCTCTGAATAGTGCTAGAGGAAGAAGAAAGGAGCAGAAAGGAGTATGAGTGGGCAGCTGTAACAGCATAATCCTTTGAATTTTTTTCTCAAAATATCTACTTTGCTAAGAAATCAATGAGGGATGAAGGAGATCATTTACCAGGAAATGGCTTGCAATGGCAAAGAGATTCTGTGTTTCTATGGGCGAGAACAGAAATCTACTTCCACAGGAAATGCAGAGAGCAGTAAATCAGCTAGCTGAAACTGAGAGTTATGCATTAGCTGCTATAGGATTTTAGTGCCAGATTTTGCACATACAATTATGCCCATCTTTCTCATTGCTCAACTTCTGTACTCTATCTCCTTTTCACATATATGGTACCTCTTGGAGTAAACCAAAGTAGGAGTTAGACATTATGGTAAACTATTTATTTAAAACATGATCATTTTGAGAGTCTAAGAAATGTTTTACATTATAAATTAATAGTTAAGAGCATCTTATTAGCACGCAATAGGAATAGTTTACTTTTGTATAGCAGGGAAAACCTGTATTTCTTCTTTCTGTCACTTTCTAAGTAGAGATTATACATATCAGTGTCTGAAATAACACAACAGCCTGCTTCTCTTATCCTCTGCACTAAATATTAACCAGGCATAATCTGCAAAAAAGAAAATCTGAAAAGAAGGAAGCCTCTTAGATGTGAACTAGGGAGGAAGAAGTCATTTATGGAAACAGTCTTAGTTTTTATTCTATATAAAGATAAACACCTCTTCTAGGAAAAACAAACATAAAACCATGATAGCAGTATTTAGTTAGACCCAGCTGAAAATAATTAGGTGTTTAAGAAAATTTGGTGTAAGTGGAGAAATGGCAAAAAATTTGCCCAACCTCTTAAATGTACATTCCTCTTTTGTAAAATGGAAGAACAGCATTCTCATGTTGGGAGACAATGCAAAAGATTCCAGACTTG
The DNA here is from genome assembly GCF_024139225.1 of Suncus etruscus. Classification (NCBI taxonomy): domain Eukaryota; kingdom Metazoa; phylum Chordata; class Mammalia; order Eulipotyphla; family Soricidae; genus Suncus; species Suncus etruscus. The sequence continues at coordinate 42,620,345 of NC_064858.1, forward strand.
GCACAAAGAATGGGCATCAAAGCCTAATTTCCATCATCATCAACAGGAGTATGTTTAAAAGCCTTTCTGGCTCTTCAACCCACTGTACATTTGGAACGAACAAGCACCAATTGGCACTTCCCCTTCCACCTATTAGATCATTTCCATCAAGATGGCAGATACATATTTCTTTTCTGAATCCATTCCCTATTCTCTCCCATGACCCAACGGCTTTCTTTAAAGTTCTCTCTTCAATAAAGCATTTACTATTGAGCACCATTTATATACATATGTGTGTGTTTATGTAGTCCTCAGGATCATACTCAGGGTCTCACATATGCAAGGCACAGTCCACTGCTGAGAAATCACAACTCAGTTCAGCCCTCTAGGTCTTTCTTAAAGGCATCAATAAGTTATTAAGATTATCCCTTTTTTCCAAATCACCTTCTTGGCAACACTTTACGTATCCACTGAGGTCCATAGATAACATCAACAAATAACCCAGATTCATGCATATATAGCCATGCTTCAAGTACTGAAAGAAGATATTTCCCTCCTCAAAGTTACAGTTGGCAGGATTCTTTTGCTTATAGTTTGGTTCAAAAATTCTTTACCAATATCTTTATCATTTTCTGGAAATGTCCACATAAGGTGATTTAGCCAGACAAACTAGCAAGTAAAGAGATTGCTTCAATTATTATTAGTTTTCAAACTGTGTATAGCATGTTTACTACAGCAGAAGTTCAGGTTAAATGACATACTAGGGGAAAAAGGGAGGGAAGAAGGTGAAGAGATAGCTGGGAGGGTTTTTGAGAGTTCGATCCACCAAAGTGAGACAGGGAGAGGAGGAAGCGGAGGAGGAAAGGCTGAAGTGCCTCTTGGGAGTGCCAGATGGTGGCTATATAACCATAGATGTAGGTGGTAGACTTGGCACAGGAACAGAATTGAGTGCCCAGGAACTAATCATGAAGATAAGCAACAGCCAAGTCACAGAAAAATTTGCAGGGTGTGAGGAAGTTTTGGACTTTAACCTGCAGGTAAGGCCAAGTCAGTGGAAGGTGTAGTTTAATTTCTGCTAGGGAATTAGATTCTTGTCTTTTGTTGCCTTTTGTTTTGCTTGTTTGGGTGTGTGGTAGTGGAGTATTTATGTGCATTGTTTGCACACCTGTTGTGGAAGTCCTAAGACAAGAATGACTTCTTTTTTGTTTTAAAGTTGTGATTCTTTGCAGACTGCACATTTTGTGGTAGCATGGGGGAAGCCCAGAAACAGTGTTTAGCAGGATCATACTCTGGGCACAAGCTTGCACTTCACTGACATTGACCACTGGGCTATCTCCAGGTCATTGGGTTAGATCTTTAACCAGGTGACTTATCTCATCAGAACTCTATTACTAAATCTAGATTGTGTAGATTAATAATGCAAGAACACTTTTAGAAATTTAAAAAAAAAATTGGGTCCACCCCTGTGGTATTTAGAACTTTTTCCTGGTTCTATGCTCAAAGCTTTAGTCCTGGTTCTACGCTCAGGGTTTATTCCTCAAGCTTTGTTCAGGGCTTATTCCTGGTTCTAAGATCATATAAAAGCAGAATGTTAGAATCAAGTGAGAGTCATTAAATTTTATTTCAGTTCATGTGTTGCCAAATGAGCACAGTGCTTTAATTTGAAAAGATGACTCCAGATACATAAATTTCCAAAGGATTTAAGCCCCATGTGACAAACAGCATATTGGTGCTCAGTCTGGAAGACACTAATAAACACCAACTTTTGCTTCAGGAACTCTGAGCAGATGGTCTGGCCCATAGGACACAGCTCCATCCATGACCTCTGGACTTTCACAGTGTGTGAAAAAGCTGTGACATGCACCAGCACCCTTAGTTTCAAAGTGCAAGGCTGCTTCCCCCATCCAACACTTAACTCATCTCAGTTCTCCAGTTTTCCACAGTCCCATTTCCACTACTATAACTTCATTGTGTTTAAAAGGTAGGTTGAAGATCATTACAAGAAGCCCCCCCCCCAAAAGAAGCAAAATAGGAAATTAACCCTCTGGAGATTAACTATGAATCTGCAATCATAAAACTACTCCCAAGGGTCAGAGGCCCTTTATTGAACATTGAATTTAGATAAACAAATGTCTACAAACTGCCTCTTTTATTATTTTCTTAATTTTCTTAATTTTTTATTAATTCTATTCATTTTTGTTTGTTTTGAGGGCCACACCTGCCAGTGTTCAGGAGTTACTCCTGGCTCTGCACTCAGAAATCATTGCTGGCAGCCTCAGAAGACCATGATGGGGATCGAACCTAGATTGAGCACATGCAAGGTAAAGTGAACTACCCATTGTCCTATCTCTCTGGCCCAGAACTGTCTCTATTAATTTGTGTATCACCCCAATTATGCACTATTTACATGTACTATTAACATAACTATGCTCTATTAACATGCATGATTAAATTCTATGTATGAGTAACATATTAACATGTTCACATGAGGACATTAGGCAAGGCCTTCAAAATAAAACTTGTAGCATGCTCAGGATCATGTTAAATAATAGAGCTAAGATTTAATCCTCCTAACTAACTAGTTCTTCTGTGTGTCTACATGAGACCAAATTGTGCAACAATACTCTTTGCACAAACTTTACCGTATTTACCAGTATAGCAAGAAAGTGTGAAAAGTCAAAATTCTCCTTATGATGGTACAATTCTGAGAGTGACCTTCACAAAGGAAGTATACAACATATTAGTATTACTAGTTTAAAAATTAGAATAGAAAAAAAAAAAGAGGGAAAGGGAAGAGATAGAGAAAGCATCAAATTATGACTGTATTTTTTAAAGAAGGAAAGTCAAGATAAGAAAAATCCTAGGCATAGTAATTTCTAAGTGCAGAGCTATAATTCCTGAGTGCCTCTAGTGTGGCCCCCCCATAAAGGAAGGAATGGAAGGAAGGAGGAAGGGAAGAAGGGAGCAGAGGAGGGAAGGAGGGAGCAGAGGAAGGAAGGAGGGAGCAGAGGAGGGACGGAGGGAGCAGAGGAGGGAAGGAGGAAGGAAGGAAGGAAGGAAGGAAGGAAGGAAGGAAGGAAGGAAGGAAGGAAGGAAGGAAGGAAGGAAGGAAGGAAGGAAGGAAGGAAGGAAGGAAGGAAGGAAGGGGAAAAGCCTTAGATAAAGTTAAATAATTTGCCCAAGATCTCGACAGGCAAGAATCAATAACCAGGGGCAAAAAACTCGGGTTTTCTGACTCACAAATCAGGCCCTTTCTAATTTCTCTTTATAAGTGACTATTTCTGAATTTCTGATGCTGAAAATGACCTGTCCAGATAAGAGAAAATAGGAAATAGTTCCTGGGAAGGATGCATAGTCTGGCCCCCTCAATTCCAGGTAAGCACCCAATTTGAAAATACAGGCTTTGATTCCAGCAGCCTGATTCATAAACCAGCTCCATCCTATATGCATTTTGTAATATTGGGCACAAGATAGTAAGAAATAACATTGGGGCAGAGAGCGAGATAATACTATGGAACAAAATGCTTGCCTTGCATGTGAACAACTCAGTTTCAGTTCCTGCAACATATCTCGTACCCTGAGCACTGCCAGGAGTAATCCCTGAGCACAGACACAGGAGTAAGCCTTGAGTGCACATGAATGTGGCCCAACCGCTCCCTCAAAGCCCCAACATAGGAGTAACTTTGTTCTATGCAACCTATCTTGCAGATATCCACTTAGTTCTCAGTATTTGTAGGTCATGAAAAGAAATGAAAACTGAATTACTTAAATGACTTCCACCCTAGGAGACTTTGCAGTTAAAGTCACTTTAAGAAAAGATTTGTCAAGAACTTAAAGCTTAGGATCATCATGGGCATTGATAGTGCCAGACACGAGAGTAAGGGCTTATTTCTTGAGTACTTCATTTTCGTTTTATAATTCCATCTAATCTTCAATACCTTCAAATTGACACTGACTTCTTTGTTGGGGTGCTGGGGAAACTAAGGCTCAAAAGCATGACCTGCTTAGCCCAGCAAAGTACACTTCAAAGCTGAAGTCAGCCAGAGAGTAGATTATAAGCACCTGCCTCCTTCACCTGCATACAGGTGACATCAGGGCTTTGCTGCTGACGTTTCTTTTCCACCAAACTGCCACTAATAAAATTGAATAGTAATACTGCAGCTGAGGTGTACTGCCAGTTAGTCCCTGGTTTCAAAAGTCCTAATAGCCATGCAGAAAATAAAGTGTGACTATGAATGTAGTTGCACCAACAAGGAATGGAGAAAAAGAAAAGGTCACCACCATTTTAGCAGTTTTAAGATCCAGCCATGCTGCAATTGTTTTCTAAGATCCATGACAGGCCATATAACGGTCTCCACAAACATCCTGTGAGTCAGGTCAGAGTGAACTGATCAAAGCCATATCTGAAGCATCTGCTTTTCCAAAAAGTTATTTGGAAATGCACTTTTCAAATATTTTTGCTTCTGCACTTGGCTAACAAAAGAACTCTTTTTATTTGAAAGGCATCAAGGTTTTGGCAGTTCTTCCTAATTCCTGGGAGTCAAGTGGCATTCTGACCGCCTTGCAGGAGTTTTCATCACAGCAGTCAAAGGGGAGAGGAGTGGTGTTCTCCTGGGACATGGTATTAAGAAGACAGAGGTTAGAGAGGCTGCAATAAAGCCCAGGTATCTTGACCTGAAAGAATGAAGATGCCAAGAAAGAGCTATTGTCACATATGTGTGGTTCTAGTAGTTGGGCACAGAAACAGACCAATCATGACAGACCCTCAGATGAGTATACGCTCAGTCTCCCGTCTTCTCCACATGTCAAATAATGTCTTACAGGTTGCAATAAATATACTCACACATATATTTTTCTCATCTAGCTAGAAACACACTTGGGTATAGTGGTTAGGAGCAATCATATTTTTAGAATCAAAAGGATAAAGCAACAGAACAAAGAGTATGACACTTGCCTTGCACATGGCTGACCTGGCTTTGATCCCCTGCACCCCACAAGATCCCATGGGCCTTGCCAGGAGTGACCCTTGAGTACAGAAGAAGGAGTGAGCCTGAAGCACTGCCAGGGTTGGCCCCATACAAAAACAAACAACAAAAATGACCTAGGCTACAAATTTCAATTTTTCCATTTGCATTTATTTTCAAATCTTGGGAAATTTTCTTTATCTCTGGACTTTATTTTTATTATTTGTAGTATGTACATACTATTTACAATGAATATCTACTATACACCATATTTGTTAGAATTAAGAGTGATATACCTACATTGTTTGAGGCAAAATGTTTCTTCCATATTAGCCATCAGTAGATATTATTAATTAGTCTTATTATTTCTTTATTCAATAAGTAGCACTCTCTCAAGTAGCTTGCACTCAGAACAATTTTATACAATAGTGTGCTTTCAGAGAAAATAAATAAAGAAAAAACATTTTTTTTATTTATAAGTATGCTCATGAGGTGGTAGGTATTGTATAAATAAGGGAAGCGTGGCAGTAATCTTTACAGCTATTTTTATTTATTTATTTATGCTAACATTATAAATTAGAAAGTGGCAAAAATGAATTCGTTTTCTACAGCAGGTGGATTTACTGCAATGTTCTTTGATTTGCTACTGTAGCAGAGAAAGAAATGATTAATTACAAAGTCTAAGTTTAATGTAATTTTACAGCCATGTTCACTTAATCATCATATCAATACCACTAATGGGCAGTTATTTCTGCCCCCATTTTAAAGATGAGTAGAGTAAAGATAAAAAAAAAAAAAAACAAGATAAATAAAAGCCACACAGCCAGCTCATGGTAGAGGCAATATTACATTTGATCGGCAAATCGATTCAATGTTTTACTCACTACTGCCAATCACTGAAAATGAACACTTTAAATAATGAAGCAAATTTTTCAATCATTCAGTAAACATATTTTTGTATGTAAAACTCAGTCCTCTAGTTAAAAATTTGCCTTTTGCTAACCAAAATAAAAGCTTCTAAGAAATATATAACAGCACATAGGTTCCGAGTTCCATCCCCAGCGCCCAAAATAAAATAAGCCAAAGACAGAAATATTAACTAGCTAGCACCCAGCAACCTGAATCAGCCATTCATTTATTCCAAATCTTCAATATTTATTTTTGACATGTACGAGCCATTCTGCTAGGCAACTGAAATTATGAAACTCTTATCCAAATGATATTCCCAGCAGCTGTTTTTAATATCCAAATCGCATTTATTTTGGAGTCAATGTTCCTGTAAACAGTGTGCAGCTCTGAGGTTTTGAACAAGTCACAATTCTGCAGTGTGTGTGTGTGTTGTGTGTGTTTGTGTGTGTATTGTGTGTGTGTGTGTGTGTGTGTGTGTGTGTGTGTGTGTGTGTGTGAGTGCCAGCCCAGCTTCTCTGGCAATAAACACTGGATTTGGCAGGAAAAAAATAATTTTATCTCCATTTCCTCATCTGTGTAATGGGTTCTAACATATAATGCCTGCCCTGTCTCTCAGAATAAAAGTCCTTTCCACAAATTAAACTTGAGACTTAATTCTATCAGGTGCCATTTCGGAATGGTTCACTATTAGAATGCATTTCTACAAAACAATGACTGGAGCTGTTTAAAATCACTACACATTTAAATGTCCAATGTTTGACACATGTCAACTTTCCTTTCAGCTTAATATTTCTGTGTGGCTTCTGTACTGGAGAGCAGTCAGTCCACTCAATTTTAAATCATTCAAATTATTGAAGAATCAGAAAAAAAAGTCAAAGTTTCAGGAAATGTGTATGTTTTCCAAATTTTGCTAAGATGCTGGGAATCAATACAAGATTTAAGAAACACTGTAACCTTCTAAATAAGGAATTTAATATTTTTATTTTACAATTTTGTTTTAAAGTTTGAAGCAAAAACAATTAAAAGAATATATAATCCCTATTTTCTAGTTCTTGGCTTGCCTACATTAAATTGCAACCAAAGAGTGTGTGAATATCTCCTTTCACTTTTTGCAGAAATTGCTTCTACCTCAGGCCTCATTTGGGACTGCCTAGAGGCAAACATTGCAGCCACACCCCTGTGCTCTGATCATTTATATAACAAGGGCAGAACGGCAGGTTGGAGGCAGTTTTCCTTCCAAAAGAACATGTCAAAGATCGCTGGATAAGGAAGGCTGAATAGTGTAGCTTTCTAACCTCTCCAGAGATCTCAGTTGGTCATCACAAATGGGAATTCCTCCTGTGTGGACTATCTCAAGTGCGCTATATTTTACACTTACACCACAACAGAAACAAGGATAGAAAGTCACTGCTCAGGTTTGCTTCTGCCATTACAGAGTTTTCTAGGCAGCCTAGGTCTCATTTTCTGTGAAGAGTTCCCTTCCCCTCTGCAGACTCTTATATGCAAACATCCATCTGTGTGGACAGACAGAACCTGGGAACAAAGCAACCAAAGTCTTTGTAAGCCGGTTCTCACTTTAAAATGCAGCAATCTGTGTTTTCAGAAGACAGTAGTTGGGGAGGATTTAAGAGTCAGGGACCCCAAGTATTCAGTGAAATAGTCAGCACAGTAGCGTCCGAAGCATAAGTTACTTCTCCTGCCAAGCTGGAGGCAGAGACTTGCTTTCTTAAGCAAAAGGCTCTTGAGATATTCTTTTGAAAGGCCATGCTAGAGAGCACAAACATTCTTTGGAAGGCAACAGGACAGATTTTTTTTTTTTTTTAGCAATTATGAGTGCACTGGGAGCACACACAAAAAGGCACACCAACTGCCAGTCTTTCCCTCCCCGCATCCTCAAGGTCACATTCTAATCTAAAAACCAAAGTAACAGAGACACCACCTGCAGAGTCAAGGGCCCTGTTCTTGGGCACCAGATCTACCAATGGTCCCTGTGGCAAGATTCTTTGTTTCAGTAGGGAACTCACTGCACTCTACCTGCACTTACAGCAGGATAATGACTTTGTGTCATTGTTCCTGCTCTGTGCTCAGAGGAATCCATGGTGTCTTGGCAAAGAGCAAGATTCTGATTTCTAAGGAAAGAAGTCTGGTTTCAAGACTTGTCCAGGGCTTAGGTGTTGACCAGGGGCTAATCTCTACACAGAGCTCAGCAAAATGTCAGGTTGAGGAGAGGCACCCAGAGAATTGTCTATGGGACTGCCCTTACCAAGGCACAAGTGTGCCACTGCCTCCATTTTCCACCCATTTCTCCAACTCTTGGCCCTGCAGATTTGTCTGTGCAGGATTAAATCTTAAGTGAGATTCTAGATGCTGCTAAGACTCAGTGAGTTGCCCAAGGTCCCAGAGTGGGTCCCTTTCTATGCTTCTTCCTGCTAATGCTCTTCCTGCCACATGATGTGCATCTCTCAGTTTCTCCTCCATGCACATAAATTCTGGAGGCTGGGAGCAGGAAAAGAGAAGGGTTCGTTCATCACCTTCTTCAGCCTCTTTTTTCACTATCTAACTTGCTCTTCTGAGTCCTCCCCATTTGGAGGTTTTTTAAATTTGATTTTGTTTCTGACTTTTGGTGTTTCAGATCACATCCTGCAGTACTTAGAGCTTACTCTCAGCTTTATATTCCAGGATCACGTCTGAAGGTGCTCAGGAGGCTAAATGGAGCGCCTGGGTCAAAGATGTGCAAAGCAAGCACCCTCTGCACTGTCCTATCTCTCTAATCCCCTCCATCCACTCTGAGATTGTAAAATGGGAGGAGGAAAAAATAAAGATTCTCCTCAACTATGGATATGGCTAAAATAGGAGCACATAAATGCCATCTTTGTTACAGTGAAATATCAAATAGTAGTAGGTGAAATTGCTTAAAGTAGAACAGTCTAAATTTAAATCACCATTCCCTTTCATGCAGGGGAGGGAGGGAATCCATTTATCAGAGTATGTATTCATATAACAGCACTAGCTGTTATTAGCTGAATACCATTTGGTGCAAACCTGTATTTGACCAGTAACCTAGAAATCTCCTCATACTCCTTTCTTCATTTATAGTTGAGCAAACAGAAGTTCTGAGATGCAAATATCTTTCCCAAATCATAGGATTACATACCCCAAGTCAGAAAAGAACTCTGACCTTTACTCTCTAAGTCAATGGACAGTCTAAGAGAGCATCAAGCTCATTGGAGATAAACAATTATATCCATTATGATTTTTCAAAACAGAACCAGGAGGGCTAATTCTGGAAAGTCATCTGCTTGCTCCTCCTCTTTCTGGACCTGAGGAAAAGTAGAGATGGGATAATAACAATTCTCCTAAAGTGCCAACCCCTGTACACAGTATTGAGAATGCATTAATTAAGTGAAAAAGCAATAGCCTCTCTCGGCATCTATAAATCAGTGTCATTGCTGTGCATGGTTTCTATGAGACCAGAATCTATGCGAAACAAGCTTGAAAATAGCAGATATTACATAAAAGCGTCTTGATGTTCCCTCAATTTGTTTTAGAAGTGGTTCTGACTAAAGAGGTGACTAACACTAAAAAACTGAGGCTCCTGCAGCTGCTTGTGAATCATGTATGAAAAACAACAAAGATAAAAGACCACTCCTCCAAGATTTATATCTAAATGCCTTATTCTAATTTACAAAGGAAAACAGTAAGGTAATCAAGAGAGAGAAAAAATTTGCATAACGAAAAGAAGAAAAAAAAAGAAGAAAAAGAAGAAAATTCAGCCTGGTAAAGCTTGCAAAGATCCTTGTGTGGCCTCACCCAGCTACTGGAGAGAGAAAACGGAGCCAGTCTAAAAGCCAAGGAAGCTTCTGAATCCAAGGGAAAGCAAAAATGTGAGAAGCGGAAAGTGACTCAGAGACCTTTCCATTTTCTCCTTTCCCTTCTCATTTTAGAAAAGAAAACTTTTAGCCTGTAATATTATTCAAGGTAAGGACCATTCTTTGATTGCACACACTTCTGGTTTCATGTTTTATCATACAACTGATAAACAGCAATCAAGCTAACATGGGCAGGATGAAATCCACTCTTATGAAAGTTTTGTCTCAGTGCTTTGCTGGCTAGACATCATTTACCCTGGGATAGTTTTATCCTGGTTCATCAAAATTAGCAGGCCACTATCTTCTCAAGAATAATCAATTTAGACTGCATTGACTAGTGAGCCTCTGCAACATAACATTTCAATGAGTCCTGGTGAGAAAAATCTTTTAAGGTATTTTAGAATTATCATTCAGAGGACCAGATAGAAATCCTAAGTAATGTAAGATTGAAAGTTTTGACTTGCTGGTTTAAAATCTAAGGGTTCAAAAGCTAGAATCTAGGTTCTTCGTACAGAATTGCAGATGATCCCCAGACATGGACCAAGAAGGATATGCCCTCTACCCCCACAGTCAAGGGACCTCAGAAGAATCACCCATTACTTAAGAACAAATTGAGCTGATTTAAAATATATGCTCTTTATGATGATGGGAATGTTTTAATCATCTATCATGAAGGAAGAAATATGACTCAACCATTTGTTATCTCCAAATCAGCAGTTAGAGATCAAGAAAATTTAGCTTTTTTAATTAGTTTGGCTATAGTCTTCAGGTTTCCATATGGTTATTTTTCTTGTTTTATGTTCAATGTAATCGACATAGCACTGGAGTTTTAAAAATCTAGGCAGAATGTCTCAATTAAAAACTACAAAAATTGGAATTATTCAAAGCATACATTCCATGTGGAGTGATTTTTAAGGACAAGATTTTTTTTAAATGCTCTTTTTCATAAATGCTAATGTACTCCTATAAAGTAAACTTGAATCACCACCAGATAACAAACTTTTTACAACCAAGAGGTGTTTTATTTCACAAGACTAGAACAATAATTCATTTGCTTGTCTGGGGACAAATGTGTTTCTAACAATGCCTGTTCTATGCTCTGTAAGATGGATCTCCCATTTTAGTATTTCTAAAACTGTCAACAGTAGTAAAAAATATCATAAATTTTCTCAAAATTGAAATGCAAGTGTAATATGGGGGGGGGGAAGGCACCCTGTCCACTAAGTCGATAACAATGTTCTGCTGGCGTTACACAATATGGTCTGCAATTGCTATATTTTCCCAGTTGTTATTTAACATATCAGTATATCATTGACTATGTTAAGATATTTTTTAAAAAAAATAAATCATACATGAAAAGAGATGTTCTTTCTAAGCCAAAGCCACAAATCCTTCAGAAACTGTGAAACCACACAGTATGAAGAAAATATATTCCAAAAATCTGAATAATGCAAAAATCACTTTGATAGTGGTAGCTGTGCTTAAATTTATGGGTACAATTGCTCCTCGTGAGAACTGCCCTTGGAATAATTTTCCAAATTCTGAAGCCCATCGCATGTGCTAAATGTGTGTGTGTGTGTGCGTGTGTGTAATTTTTGTCAGACTCCAAGTGGTTGTTGATGGAATTTTCACACTTACTTAATTTGACTGAAAGGCCAGAACGCCTAGTTATGCCTGAGATTCTTGGAGAGCTGTACAAATTCAAGTCACAGCTTGCTATATTTTCCTTGTCACGGGTACTATTGAGTACTCACAACGTGGCCAAGATAAAGGGTACAAAATCGTTTGCCTGGTGATGAAAGCTGGTATTGGTGCCGATTTTCTACACGAGAACTTCCAGTATTGAGTAGCCATAGATATTGCTTCCAGGCAAGGATAACATCCTAGTCAACATCATTGATTTTCCTTATTCCTGTCTAATTGCCCTACTCCATTCACACCGCAGTTGCACAACACCATTTCTTTGCAACTTCTGCCTTGGAAACTTGAACAATATGGAAGAGGATGCCGGCCCCTCCCCCGTTTCCACAGATTATTTAACAGACGTGGTGCTATTTCCAGTGTCCTCTTTGTCTGCGGTAGGAATGTGAGACTGTTAGAAGTAGCCTTAAAGGCAACCTTGGAGGTCATTAGATCCCAGGCGATGAATGCCTGCATTCAACTAGGGCGCAGCCCTATTTCCCTGCTAGCCCTTCACCATCAGCAAGTCCCCCGCTCCTCCCCAAGGGGCCTGCACTTTAACTGGGTGGGAGCGGGTCACATTTCTAAAATACTTTATCCCGTCTCAAAATCTGTCACCATCGAGTCACTAACGCCTGCCTAACGCCTTGGCCGCTACGTAGTGGAAGCCATCCGGCTTTCTCTGGCTGTCCATACCATTGATTTCGCGTAATCCTATTTGCACAGGCGTTTTTTTTTTTTGTTTTTTTTTTTTGTTTGTTTGTTTTGTTTTGTTTTTATCAAAGTGAGAAGAAAGATTACAGAGCTCTCATTTTGGGTTTGCAACGCCAAGGTGCAAGGATCAGGAATCCTACTGACTCTCGGTGACTTGCTAATGCACCGGCCCCTCTGGAGTGTTGGACATTAACCTGAGCTGTCTCCAGCTCTTGTTTAAATAAATAGGAGGGTTGAGGCGCATTTCTCTCTCTCTCTCTCTCTCTCTCTCTCTCTCTCTCTCTCTCTCTCCTCTCACTCCTCTCTTTCCCCTCCCTCTCCTCTCTCTTCTCTTCTCTCTCCTCTCTCTCTCTCTCTCTCTCTCTCTCTCTCTCTCTCTCCTCTCTCTTCTCTCTCTCTCTCTCCTCTCTCTCACTCTCTCTCTCTCTCACTAAAGGTAGTTCTCCTCTCGACCTCTCTCTCTCTCTCTCTCTCTCCCTCTCCTCTCTCTCCCCTCTCTCCTCTCTCTCTCTCTCTCTCCTCTCTCTCTCCCCTCTCTCTCTCTCTCTCTCTCTCTCTACTCTCTCTCTCTCTCTCTCTCTCTCTCATCTCATCTTCTCTCTCTCTCTCTCTCTCTCTTCACTCTCTCTCTCTCTCTCTCTCTCTCCTCTCAGCTAGAAGGTAGCGGTTTCTCCTCCCAGGTAGGCGCATTTCTCTCTCTCTCTCTCTCTCTCTCTCTCTCTCTCTCTCTCTCTCTTCCCTCTCACTCTCTCTCTCTCTCTCTCTCTCTCTCTCTCAGCTAGAAGGTAGCGGTTTCTCCTCCCAGGTCACACCGTTAACACTCGGGGAAGCAGATGCGCCTGCCGCAACCTTGGCTGGTGAATATTTCATAGAGTGAAAAAAAAAAAAACTCCCACAAATCAAGTCTTTCGACGACAACTTCGCCAAAATTTTCAACCATCTTTGCATCCCAGTCGCACACGGTGGGGATCCCAGGTGTGCGGGTTCAGACTCTAAAAGAAACCGAAATGCCTGCAAAGTGACCTAAAACTCGACCTGTAGGCAGCGGGGCTAGAAACCTCAGCCCAATGCATTGCCCTTCCTTCCCACACCCGTGCTGTGTGGGGGTCCCTTTCCTCCTCCTTCCTTCTTCAGATGGCCTGGGAGTTTAACATATCACACAACACACATGTCATTTCACCAGGTATAGCTTCTTGCACGCTTCGTTCTAAAGTGACCATCGGTGTCGACCCCCGCGTCCCCCCAATCAGCTCTGGCACCTCTTCTAAACCTGAGAAGTGAAAGGGCAGCTTTACTCAATCCGACTGCAGATACGCAGGGGAGGGGAAAAAATCCTTAAGGGAGAGAAGTGAGGCGAGGGAAGAAGAGCGGGGTGAACTACAGAGAGGGGGTACGGTGGAGATTCCAGTTCACCAACTCTCCAGATACTTGCTTCAAGGGAGGAGGAAAGGGTAGATCTAATTGTACCCCTGGGCGGTACTTTTCCCCCACTGTAGTTATGCATAATGCACAGTTTAGCAGCCCCGGGGAATGAGCTCAATAACTATCATTAGAGGATCCCATTTAAAAAGAGGAAAAGGGAAAAAAAAAAAAAAAAACTTTTTCCCTTTCGGGAATGGAAGAAGGTGGGTGCACGCACTGTGCAGGACGGGTCCATCTATCTCCAGCTGCCCTGGGCAGCTCCCCAGGGCGGGACTTGCTCTGCCAGGATCGCGGGGAGCCAAGTTTCCCAGGCGGGGCTGGCAGGTTCCCCGGCCCAGAGCGGTGCGGCCTCCCGGGAGGAGGAAGCAAGGGTTTAGCTGCGTTTCGGCGGCGGCACGGGAACTTTGCAACGAGCCCCACGCCCGCCGCTCCAGGCACGCAAAGATCAAGTCGCTGCAGGAGCGAGCACTTCGGGGGAGCACTCGGACGGCCCCGCGCGCGAGCAAGAGTGCACCGACCTGCCGGCCTGCGTGCAAAAAACCCAATCCAACGTGCATCTCCGAGGGAGCCTCGGCGGCAGGGGGCCAGAGCCAAACTTAGCAGCGGCGCTTTCCAACTTGACACCGGCTCGCTCTCTTCCCGGAGGCCAAACGACTCGGGTTCGCCCGCCACGCCCGAGGGCCTCCCACGCACCCTCTTCGGGGGGCCGAGCGCAGCCCGCAGGCACCGGGCAGCAAAATGGGGGGGGGGACACATGGGGGCGCACACCGGCCTCCCTCTGAGCCCTGAAGGTGGGGGGGGGACCCTTTTTTTTTTTTCTTTTTCTGTCTGATTTTATTTTCTGTGCATTCGTCCCTCGGCACTTCTTGGAGAGTTGCGTCCTACTAGGCGCGCGCGTCCTACTCACTTGTGTCTTCTTCATAAGGAAAAGCAACGCTGAGATCCAGCCCAGGCAGCGGTGTGGCGGCGACTCCGTTCAGCTGCTCGGGCGCTCCAGCATATTGCACGGGCAGCGGCTGCGGATAATCCACGCATTGGGTAGCCAGAGCGCAGCGCCCGTGCCAGCCAGCCAGCCTGCCCGCGGCTCGGTGGAGTGTAGCGCTTGGCGAGGCGGCGAGGGAATGAGTGAACCCGGGGCCGGGCCGCCGCCACCACTTTTATATAGCCCTACCCGCCTGCTCCGGACACGCCTCCTTCCCTTCCGGAGCCCCGGGAAGGCGAAGCCCAGGCAGGGGTGCGCGGGGGAGACGCCGCAGGGCGGGCAGAGCGCGCGCACTCCAGGCCCCGCAAGACGCGCAAGATCCGGACCTCCCCGGGCGGGCTCCTCCGGGCTGGCGGGCCACCTGGGAAAGAGCCTTTAGGGGCGAAGCTATATCACCACCTGCAACCCGGCTTTTTAGGGGTTCGGCTGGCACCGGGCAGGGCAGTATTTCTCTCCCCCCCCCCCCCCCCCGCAGCTCTTCCCTGATTTAGGCAGCAGGACGCGAGGGGCATTCGCTGGGTGCCCAGCAAAGAATTCACAGCGCCCCGCCTTAGGGACAGAGGAAAAGCTTAATTGGAATCGACCTAAGGAAGAGCCATTGTCTTCAGCACCCCCTTTCTCGATTGTTTATTTTATTATTTTTTTTGGTTGTTGTTCTTTAAACAATGATTTCGTCAATGAATGTGGAATCATTGAAAGAATTGTTGATTCCGGGGTTAAGTATTGTTCAGGGAGATGCTATTTTCAGCTGCTGCTGCTGCTGCTTTACAAATTAAGACTGAAACAAGAAAAAAGACATATCTTTGACGTGCAAGTCGCCCAAAAGCACAGCAAGGATTTTGAAGACTGGACTTTTTTTTTAATTTCTTCGAAAAGGTTTTGAAATGGGAAAGATAATGCAATGATAATAATAATAGTTCACACCATTAAGGGATGCACTAATTAGATGGCCGGCGCCAAACCTAGGACTTTCATAGATTATCTCATTAAGGCTTTCCACAAACCTAGAAGGTATTGGTTCTCTCCTCTTTATCCCATTTTATAGGTTATAAAACAGAGGCTTAGAAAGGTACATTTCCCCAAACCACAGCTAGTAAATGGCAGCGCTTCATATGAATTTAGAACCCTGACCTTACAACCTTTCAAAATTGCAGCCAACTCCTCTTCTGTTTCTGAGAACTGTAAAACATTAAAAAGCATTTAATTAAAATAATAAGAAAATATTAATTTTGCAGCAAGAATCAGGGGCCAATTAAAGCATTCAGTATTATAAGAAAAAAGATTACAAATTTACCTTCATTCTTTCGTTCAGTGTGCCTTTGTAAAGAGATAAGCCAAATTTACAAGGACAGAGAACCAGAAATTAGGGGGAAAATAAAGCTCGGTTTTGTTGGTGTTCTTCTGTTCTGGCAGTAATCAACAACTGCAGACTTAGAAGTCAAAAACAGCACAAATGTATTATCTGACCATTTGGAAGTCAGCCACCCAATATGGACTTCACTGGACTGAGAGTTTGCAAGACTGTTTTCCTGTTAGAAATTCCAGGGGGAAATTCCTTGCCTATTTTTTCCCAAGATGTAGAAGCCGTCCACTTCCTTTAGCTCCTAGCTTGCATCATTCACTGTCCTCATGGAGAGCAAAGCAGTCGCATCTAAGCATGAAGACCCTCTTTCAGATTTCCCTCTTCCTTCCTCTCAACGTTATGGTTACATCATTGCCCACTTGGATAACCTAGTCTAGCCTCCCTGTTTGAAAGTCATTTGTTAAGCAATGTTACTTAAGTCTGCCATTTTCATTTCTCTTTGCCAAGTAACATAACATTGTCTCTGGTTCTGGAAATGAGGTCAATGGCAACTTTGAGGACCTTACTACACTTTCATTAAGTTGCCAACCAGTGTAGGGAGAGCATGGGGGTAAAAAAAAAAACATACTGTGCATTATTTTTATTTGGGGGTAGGGCTCTGTGCTCAAGAATCACTACTGGTGAGCTTGGGAGACCATATAGGCTGAAGATTGAACTCCAGTCAGCTGCACGTTGTAATAGCTCTCCAGCCTCACTGTGCATTTTTCATCAGGGGTTTTACTCCAAATGGCATCCAAGCTACCATGAGAAGATAATCACCCCTCCATAGTCAGAGAAATAGGTATGTAGGAGAAAACCCTATTTTGAAAAGAATTTTGAAAAGAAAATTCAAATGATTAAATAATTGCAAGCAAAATGGTGCTGCAAGTCATTTTTAAGTGGAAGTGGAAAATAGTCTTTAAACAAAAGTATGAAAGTTTAGAAAATTTTCACTCCTCTTTGGTAGTTTCATTCTTAACACATTTGCAATGTGCAATTTGGAATGTGCAAATCTTCCAGGAGATACGATGGGGCTATGTCCTGATAAACCCATCATATACTGAACATATTGTATGTTGAAAAGCTTATAGCAATATACTACAGAATATTAGCCATTTAGTCTCCTGTCTAGTAGCACTCTCTGTTATCTCTCATATCTGTTACTCTCTCATCTCTGTTACTTTCTCATATCTGAGAGAATGTCATAGCACTATGTAGTTAGGCCAGCAGACCAAAAGAATGCTATCAGTTTGGCACAAGTATAAAGCTGAAAACTTCAAATTAACCATTATCAATTGGAACCCTCTTATAATTTTGCTCTGCAAGAAACTTTCAAAAGTTGCATCTCTGGTGTTCTCAAGGAGCGACTCTCCAAATGTAGCATTTTCGATTCCAATGGAAAGAGAAGAGTTGGAGGAATAATCTTTATTATAAGTGGATCAGTGATATTACCTTACACAAGTGCTTAGCATCATGGTATAGTTGACTGTCAAGGTTCCCAAGAACATTTTAGTGGTATACAGATCTTTTCATTTTATCAACTGGATATAAATTTAAATGTGTATATTTAAAATATACATTATATACAAACATATATAGCATAGTCACACCAAACTCTTGATTATTTCTCAATGAATCATTATGAAAGATAAGTTTAAGTTCAACAAGTAAGTAGTAGTACCAAATAATAAGTACTAAATTAAACAAATTAAACAAGTAAATAAACAAAATTAAATACATAGCAAGTAGTACCAAATAATTTTTCATAATAAAAATAATGAAGTTGGGACCGGCGAGGTGGCGCTAGAGGTAAGGTGTCTTCCTTGCAAGCGCTAGCCAAGGAAGGACCATGGTTCAATCCCCCGGCATCCCATATGGTTCCCCTAAGCCAGGGGCAATTTCTGAGTGCTTAGCCAGGAGTAACCCCTGAGCATCAAACAGGTGTGGCCTGAAAAACCAAATAATAGTAATAATAATAATAATAATAATAATAATAATAATAATAATAATAAAGTTGGTAGAATAGCTGGTTTGGAAAATATCAACATATTCATAGCATTTTTGTGGTGAAATCATTAACAAGAAAAACTTAAAGTTATATTTTAAAAAATTAGTTTAGTTTTTGTCAAATTCAAATTCAGTTTAATTTTTTCAGGTCAATTCATCTCAAAATTTAGTGTATTCATCTCTTGGGATATATTCTTTTCTCTCCTTTCCTTCTCTTCCCTCCTTCCCACATATCAATGGCTCTATTTATATTAATATCATCACTTTTTCATCTCTAACTCTATATCTTGTTTCCCTCCTATTACTGAACTAGTTTTGCTTTGCAATCATGTTACTTGAAATCAAATTGATAAAATATACAAACATGTCCAAGTTAGAAGAAGCTAGTGCCGAATTTGGAGATTGTCTGTAAACTCATCCATAGAAGTGGATCAGAAATCTTGAACTTTTCCCTCTAAAGTAGAGAAAAGACATAGGCTAGCAATTACACTCTTGGAGAAGAAAAATCAGCAACAAGAGGCAGGCTGAAAGCCCAAATGGATAAGATGAGAGAAATAATTTTCTCTGTAAAAATAGTGGGTTCTCATTATTGGTTGCAGGGAGGTCAACATTTGATGCCTTGTGGAGAAATATCTCTCCAGTCTTATATACATTCAATATTATTTGATTTTTGTTGGTTTATTAGTTGAATAAATAAACTGTTTTATTAATTGAATTATTGGAAAGTCTTTCTTCCACACACTGATTTTCGTGTAATTGATGATCTACCTGGCAAATTATTTCTGTGTTGTGACTTCCTAATTCTTTTAACGCCTTGTGGTTGCCCTTTGATATATCTGCATGCTATTTTTAATGCCCATCTTGAATATGTTGATGCCAGCACAGATCGTCAGGAGCTTACTCTTGAGTGTAGTTTAAAGGCATCAACATGTTCTAAAACAATAACAACAAAACCAACAACAACAACGGCAAAAAAACCAAGAACTGGAGAAATCATACAAGAGACTGAATTGAAGCCAAAGTTTGATCCTTGACACCATATCCTCCCCTGAGCAGCCCAGAACACCACAAGTATGACCCCAAATTTCAACAATTAACAATAATAATAAACAAAAATCCAACACCTCAAACTGAAACAGATTTTATCTGACTACTTCTTATAGGGATGTCTTTTATTCCAATCTTTGGGGAAGATGATAGAAAGAAGATGTCATTGTCCCCTTCTAAGATCCCTCAGGTGAACTCACACTGGAATCCTCTATACTCTTGAGAGACCTAGAATGCCTTTCAGTTTCTCATTCTTTCTGCCTATTTCAGAGTATTTGCACAAATGCTTCCTCTACCTCAGCTTTGATCAATGTGCTAAACTTCTTCTTTTTTTAATTATTTCTTTATTTAAACACCATAGTTACCAGGTTGTTCATAATACAGTTAGATTTTATTCCCACGGTTTACAAAGTTGTTCATGACTGAGTCTCAATTATAAAATACACAATACCCTTCAATGTGCTAACCCTCTTTGCCTACTAAATTATCTTCCCATTGTTTATGATATTCATAAATTCATATAAAATATATTATCATTTATATCACAATTGCTCTCTTTCAGATTCCTTTCATTGTCCCCTGTACTATTTCCACAGACTTCCTCGTGTTCCTATTTCTGATCTCTTGCTTTTCTGTCCAGTTCAACATCTCTGACAATGCCATAGAAACATCTACTTGAATCTGATCACACTTACGTTATCTACAAGTGTTTTTGATTACCAGAATGTAGCTTGTGAATAGAGACTAAAGTCCTAAACTATTCCCAAGCCTGCCACAATATTTAGAGCTTGTTATACTCATCCATATCATTAGCCACTTCCTTTTACCTGTTCATATTGGGCTTCTCAGGGTTTTTTCTCTGACACCTTTGTTCCTGCGCTCACATTGTCCCTTTAGCATGGAGTAGCCTTTCTTTTATTTTCTGCCTGAAATCTCCTTTTCATCATTTAAATCCAGGTTCAAATAACACTTCCTTCTTAGAAGCACAGTGGTCATTTATTCCTTACCAACTTTAATTGGGTTTAAAATTAATGGGAAAATTAATTTGTAATACATGAGTCCTCGGTGAAGAAAGGAAAATTCACTCACAATGTGCTCTGTGAAAAGCTAAAACAAGTTGGAGACATAAGATGTGAATATTCTAGATAAAGTACATATGTACAGAAAAGCTATTTTTATATTCTTTATACTAAAATTTATTTATGAAGTGTTTTGACTCACCTTAACTTTTAAAACAAGTACAGCCATTTTACTTAAAGTAGGAAGATTGTAGTTTATGCTTTTTGTATTACTTATAGATTTTTGAAACTAAGTCATTTCACGAATATACAGCTTTGAAAACTTAGAAGTTGGATTAAGTCTAGTTGACAAAGTTAATTTATACATTAATAAACTAAGGCTCAAAAAGACTAATTGGAAAAAGGGGTTTGAATCACATAATCCTGAACTGAGATATAAGATACTATCCTGCTATTTCAGAAGCTCTCCTTCCAAAGAATCAAGATATAAGAGTAAATATTTCATCTTAGTTTACATAAAAGGGTGGTTAATTATCTATAAGCTGGCAATGTCATTCTTATTCATATAATTTCTAAAGAAAAGGTATCATCAGTTTTCGAAATGGTGGGCAATTCATAAGAAGACTTTTGTTTTTTATATTCCCAGGATATGGGACAGTGTTGACTGTATATACAGGTACATAGGCTTTAAAATGCTCTAAATTAGAGTTTCCAAACATTACCTTTGTGACCTTGTTCTTATCTTATTTTCTTCCTTGACCCTCCTTTTTATTGATATCCCCCCATCTCATGCTATATTCCCACTTCCATTTCTGCTCATTTTTTACTTGTGGCCCACCCCCCGAAGACAGGGGTCTGTCTATTGGAGCTTTAGATGGGAGCACTATTTTGAATCATGAACTAGTTCAACTTTGATGGATTTGAAAGTGGATCTTTCATGATATTGATAAGGCATAAAGTTAACTTTGTACATTATATTTCTGGTTATGATTTTATGTATATGTCATAATTATACACTTAATAAATTTTTTTCTTTTTTTTTAATTTATTTAAACACCTTAATTACATACATGATTGTGTTTGGGTTTCAGTCATGTACAGAACACCACCCATCACCAGTGCAACATTCCCATCACCAATGTCCCAAGTCTCCCTCCTCCCCACTCGACCCCCGCCTGTACTCTAGACAGGCTCTCCATTTTCCTCATACATTCTCGTTATTAGGACAGTTCAAAATGTAGTTATTTCCCTAACTAAACTCATCACTCTTTGTGGTGAGCTTCATGAGGTGAGCTGGAACTTCCAGTTCTTTTCTCTTTTGTGTCTGAAAATTATTATTACAAGGGTGTCTTTCATTTTTCTTAAAACCCATAGATGAGTGAGACCATTCTGCGTTTTTCTCTCTCTCTCTGACTTATTTCACTCAGCATAATAGATTCCGTGTACATCCATGTATAGGAAAATTTCATGACTTCATCTCTCCTGACAGCTGCATAATATTCCATTGTGTATATGTACCACAGTTTCTTTAGCCATTCGTCTGTTGAAGGGCATCTTGGTTGTTTCCAGAGTCTTGCTATGGTAAATAGTGCTGCAATGAATATAGGTGTAAGGAAGGGGTTTTTGTATTGTATTTTTGTGTTCCTAGGGTATATTCCTAGGAGTGGTATAGCTGGATCGTATGGGAGCTCGATTTCCAGTTTTTGGAGGAATCTCCATATCGCTTTCCATAAAGGTTGAACTAGACGGCATTCCCACCAGCAGTGGATAAGAGTTCCTTTCTCTCCACATCCCCGCCAACACTGTTTATTCTCATTCTTTGTGATATGTGCCATTCTCTGGGGTGTGAGGTGGTATCTCATCGTTGTTTTGATTTGCATCTCCCTGATGATTAGTGATGTGGAACATTTTTTCATGTGTCTTTTGGCCATGTGTATTTCTTCTTTGTCAAAGTGTCTGTTCATTTCTTCTCCCCATTTTTTGATGGGGTTAGATGTTTTTTTCTTGTAAAGTT
Organism: Suncus etruscus; assembly: GCF_024139225.1. Classification (NCBI taxonomy): domain Eukaryota; kingdom Metazoa; phylum Chordata; class Mammalia; order Eulipotyphla; family Soricidae; genus Suncus; species Suncus etruscus. The sequence continues at coordinate 42,642,293 of NC_064858.1, forward strand.
TTGTCAGTGCCTTGTATATTTTGGAGATTATCCCCTTATCTGATGGGTATTGGGTGAATAGTTTCTCCCACTCAGTGGGGGGCTCTTGTATCCTGGGCACTATTTCCTTTGAGGTGCAGAAGCTTCTCAGCTTAATATATTCCCATCTGTTAATCTCTGCTTTCACTTGCTTGGAGAGTGCAGTTTCCTCCTTGAAGATGCCTGTAATGTCCTGGAGTGTTTTGCCTATGTGCTGTTCCATATATATTATGGTTTGGGGGCTGATATCGAGGTCTTTAATCCATTTAGATTTTACCTTCGTACATGATGTTAGCTGGGGGTCTAAGTTCAATTTTTTGCAAGTGGCTATCCAATTGTGCCAACACCACTTGTTGAAGAGGCTTTCCCTGCTCCATTTAGGATTTCCTGCTCCTTTATCAAAAAGTAGGTGATTGTATGTCTGGGGAACATTTTCTGAGTATTCAAGCCTATTCCACTGATCTTAGGACCTGTCCTTATTCCAATACCATGCTGTTTTGATAACTATTGCTTTGTAGTACAGTTTAAAGTTGGGGAAAGTAATTCCTCCCATATTCTTTTTCCCAATAATTGCTTTAGCTATTCGAGGGTGTTTATTGTTCCAAATGAATTTCAAAAGTGTCTGATCCACTTCTTTGAAGAATGTCATGGGTATCTTTAGAGGGATGGCATTAAATCTGTATAATGCCTTGGGGAGTATTGCCATTTTGATGATGTTAATCCTGCCGATCCATGAGCAGGGTATGCGTTTCCATTTCCGTGTGTCCTCTCTTATTTCTTGGAGCATAGTTTTATAGTTTTCCTTGTATAGGTCCTTCACATATTTAGTCAAGTTGATTCCAAGATATTTCAGTTTGTGTGGCACTATTGTGAATGGGGTTGTTTTCTTAATGTCCATTTCATCCTTATTACTATTGGTGTATAGAAAGGCCATTGATTTATGTGTGTTAATTTTGTAGCCTGCCACCTTGCTATATGAGTCTATTGTTTCTAGAAGCTTTTTGATAGAGTCTTTAGGGTTTTCTAAGTAGAGTATCATGTCATCTGCAAACAGTGAGAGCTTGACTTCTTCCTTTCCTATCTGGATTCCCTTGATATCCTTTTCTTGCCTAATCGCTATAGCAAGTACTTCCAGTGCTATGTTGAATAGGAGTGGTGAGAGAGGACAGCCTTGTCTTGTGCCAGAATTTAGAGGGAAGGCTTTTAGTTTTTCTCCATTGAGGATAATGTTTGCCACTGGCTTGTGGTAGATGGCCTTCACTATATTGAGAAAGGTTCCCTCCATTCCCATCTTGCTGAGAGTTTTGATCAAGAATGGGTGTTGGACCTTATCAAATGCTTTCTCTGCATCTATTGATATGATCATGTGGTTTTTATTTTTCTTGTTATTGATGCTGTGTATTATGTTGATAGATTTACGGATGTTAAACCAGCCTTGCATTCCTGGGATGAAACCTACTTGATCGTAGTGGATGATCTTCTTAACGAGGCATTGAATCCTATTTGCCAGGATTTTGTTGAGGATCTTTGCATCTGCATTAATCAGCGATATTGGTCTGTAATTTTCTTTTTTTGTAGCATCTCTGTCTGGTTTAGGTATCAAGGTGATGTTGGTTTCATAAAAGCTATTTGGCAGTGTTTCTGCTTGTTCAATTTCGTGAAAGAGTCTTGCCAAGATTGGCAGTAGTTCCTCTTGGAAAGTTTGATAGAATTCATTAGTGAATCCATCTGGACCTGGGCTTTTGTTTTTCGGCAGACATTTGATTACTGTTTAATTTCATCAATGGTGATGGGGGTGTTTAGATATGCTACATCCTCTTCCTTCAACCGTGGAAGATTATAAGAGTCCAAGAATTTATCCATTTCTTCCAGGTTCTCATTTTTAGTGGCGTAGAGTTTTTCAAAGTAGTTTCTGATTATCCTTTGAATCTCTGTCATATCAGTAGTGATCTCTCCTTTTTCATTCCTGATACGAGTTATCAAGTTTCTCTCTCTCTCTTTCTTTGTTAGGTTTGCCAGTGGTCTATCAATCTTGTTTATTTTTTCAAAGAACCAACTTCTGCTTTCGTTGATCTTTCGGATTGTTTTTTGGGTTTCCACTTCGTTGATTTCTGCTCTCAACTTTGTTATTTCCTGCTGTCTTCCTATTCTTGGGTCCTTTTGTTGAGCATTTTCTAGTTCTATTAGCTGTGTCACTAAGCTACTCAGGTAAGCTCCTTCTTCCTTCCTAATGTGTGCTTGCAAAGCTATAAATTTTCCTCTCAGTACTGCTTTTGCTGTGTCCCATAAGTTCTGATAGTTTGTGCCTTTATTGTCATTTTTTTCCAGGAACCTTTTGATTTCCTCCTTGATTTCATCTCGGACCCACTGGTTATTGAGCATGAGGCTGTTTAACTTCCAGGTTTTAAAGTGTTTCTTCTGAGTCCCTTTGGAGTTCACAAATAATTTCAGAGCCTTGTGGTCAGCGAAGGTAGTCTGCAAAATTTCTATCCTCTTGATCTTATGGAGGTATGTTTTATGTGCCAGCATGTAGTCTATCCTGGAGAATGTTCCATGTACATTGGAGAAGAATGTGTATCCAGGTTTCTGGGGATGGAGTGTTATATATATATATATATATATATATATATATATATATATATATATATATATATATATATATCCACTAGGCCTCTTTCTTCCATTTCTCTCCTCAGGTCTAGTATATTCTTGTTGTGTTTCAGTCTGGTTGACCTATCCAGTGTTGACAAAGCCGTGTTAAGGTCCCCCACAATTATTGTGTTGTTGTTGATATTACTTTTCAGATTTGTCAACAGTTGTATTAAATATTTTGCTGGCCCCTCATTCGGTGCATATATGTTTAGGAGAGTGAATTCTTCCTGCTCTACGTACCCCTTGATTAATATAAAATGTCCATCTTTGTCCCTTACAACTTTCCTGAGTATAAAGTTTGCATTATCTGATATTAGTATGGCCACTCCAGCTTTTTTATGGGTGTTGTTTGCTTGGTTAATTTTTCTCCAGCCTTTTATTTTGAGTCTATGTTTGTTCTGACTATTCAGGTGTGTTTCTTGTAGGCAGCAGAAGGTTGGATTGAGTTTTTTGATCCATTTAGCCACTCTGTGTCTCTTAACTGGTGCATTTAGTCCATTGACTTTGAGAGAAAGAATTGTCCTGGGATTTAACGCCATCTTTATTTCGAAATTTGGTGTGTCTTTTGGGTAGTCTTGTCTTAGATTAGGTCTTTCAGTTTTTCTCTTAAGACTGGTTTTGTGTCTGTGAAGTTTCTAAGCTGTTTTTTGTCTGTGAAGCCATGTATTCTTCCGTCAAACCAGAAAGTGAGTTTTGCTGGGTATAGTATTCTGGGTGAAGCATTCATTTCATTCAGTCTTGTCACAATATCCCACCACTGCTTTCTGGCATTGAGTGTTTCTGGTGACAGGTCTGCTGTAAATCTCAGGGAAGCTTGCTTGAACGTGATTTCCCCTTTTGATCTTGCTGTTTTCAGAATTCTGTCTCTATCTGTGGGATTTGTCATTGTGACTAGGATGTGTCTTGGGGTGGTTTTTCTGGGGTCTCTTTTGGTTGGTACTCTTCGGGCATGCAGGATTTGATCACATATATTCTTTAGCTCTGGAAGTTTCTCTTTAATGATGTTCTTGACCGTTGATTCTTCCTGGAAGTTTTCTTCCTGGGTCTCTGGGACTCCAATGATTCTTAAGTTGTTTCTGTTGATCTTATCATAGACTTCTATTTTCATCTGTTCCCATTCTTTGACTAATTTTTCCATTGTCTGCTCATTTGCTTTAAGCTTTCTGTCCAATCTCTCCTGCTGTATGGAATTGTTATGTATCTCATCTTCCACAGCACCAAGTCTATTCTCAGCTTCTGATACCCTGTCCCAGAGCTTATCCATTTTGTCATTCACTTCGTTTACTGACTTTTTCAGTCCTGTTAGTTGACATGTTATTTCAGTTTGGAGTTTTGTGATTTCTGTCTTCATATTTTCTTGGTTCTTATTAGTGTTCTGTTCAACTCGATCCATGGTTTCTTGGAGTCCATTGAGCATCTTCCATATTGCTAGTCTAAAGTCCTTATCTGAGAGGTTGATTAGTTGGTTGGTCATTATCTGGTCCTCAGAATTGTCATCTTCATTCTCTATGTCTGATGCTGGCCTGCGTTGTTTCCCCATTGTCACACTTGTATTGTGGGTTTTTCTACGTGTTGTGGTGGTATTCATTGTCTATATGATGCAGGCAGCACACTCCTCTGGCTCTTCCTTTTCTGGATGGGCTGACTTGCCTCTAAGGGAGGGGAGTCCTCCGTGGATGAAGCCTCACACTGGGTCAAATATTAAGCCCAATCATGCAACAGAGAAGACAGTCCGGAGAGAAATGTTTGCTTCTGTGATATAGCACCGTTCTTAGTGTAATTTTTCCTTCTTGTTGCAATGGTGTTCTTTCCTTAGAAAGAAGTGCATGGCCACGTAGCGAAGCGGAGCGGCCTTGTTCCGCTGGAGCCTCTTTTTGCCCCACTCGCAAGAGTTTCACGCAAGAGGACAGTAGACAGACATATACAGGTCAAACTTACAGTTTTTCACAGTTGGGCCCTACTGGGCTGGTGTACTTTCGTGGATTTTCCTCGCCTGCTGTCACACACAGGGAGCCGGCTTTTGCAAAGTTATGCCGGTTTTCATGCTCTGTAGTCCCTCCCTGAAAATGGCGTCTGGGCGAGCGAGTTTTCTGGAGCCTCTTTTTGCCCCACTCGCAAGAGTTTCACGCAAGAGGACAGTAGACAGACATATACAGGTCAAACTCACAGTTTTTCACAGTTGGGCCCCACTGGGCTGGTGTACTTTCATGGATTTTCCTCGCCTGCTGTCACACACAGGGAGCCGGCTTTTGCAAAGTTATGCCGGTTTTCATGCTCTCACACTTAATAAATTTATATTGGTTTATATGTTAGTTTAGCTCGGGGCTTTTGGAGCCATGCTATCCTTTTCACTTTCCAATTATTTTGGTTTGTTTTGGACCCACATCAGCTGGTGCTCTAGGCTTACCCCCCACTCTGCACTTAAGGATCACTAGTGGAGGGGTTAGAGGAAAATTATGGGGTGCTGGGGGTTCTAACCTGTGGGTGTACCTATTTTAAACCCTGAGACCCACCCATTTCTGGGAGGGGTCTTGGGAACCGGATAGTAGGTGTAACCTTACCTGCGAGACCCTCCCATTCCTGGGAGGGGTCATGGAAATGTTAGATAAGGCTTGGACCAAGGGAATTCGGCCCCTTTTGGCTTTTTGCCCGCTTTTGGCTCTTTGCCCTTTCTGCGCTGCTGTGCGCTCTGGCTTCTGGGTTTCTGTGTTCTGGTCTTTGACCAGCATGGAGCCCAAAGGGAAGATGGCTAACAGGAAATAAGATGCAGGGCTAGCAAAATATTGCTGTGCTTGAAAGGTTATGAATAGGCCACACACACCTGGTGGCTAGGGCTTAAATAAAGTTGTTGCTTCCTGACGCCTGACTGTGAGTGAGTGATTTCACCTGGGCCTGGGACTCGCCGACTGCATGGAGGTTGCAGAGCCACGTGAACTGGGATGGCTCGGAGAGAAATCCACCGCCATCCAGCCCCATCGTTAATTATTTAATGCAACACTAACCTAGGTGGGTCTTGTATAAAGCACCTGGGAAGGTGTACTATCTCTGCAGTGTCACATGCATTTGATTTTAATAGAGATTTGTGGTTCCAGCATTAGCAACACTGTTTTTAAGATTCTACTTTTGAAATGTGTGTTCACTAATGAATTGTTTAAATGTAAAATTTTTAGAGCATGTCTTGTTTCCTAATTGGCATGTTTGTTCTGTGCGATCTTGAATGGCAAAGTTAATGAAACCTGTTGGGCTATAGATAATTGTCCTATTTTGAGCAGCTCTATCACTCCCTTGGTTCTCTCTCCCCATAAAGACTATAAAAGAGGACTAGTAGAGAAACCTTCATATTCTTTGAACTATTTTCCTCATTTTCAGGGAGGTGGAAGGGATTGAGAGAATTTGACACGAAGGTAACTAGAGAAAAGATCACTTTTCCTCTTGTGGGTTCTACACTCTGAAAGCACTGGGGATCTTTTTGGTTGTTGTTATGTTTAATAGATGTACAACTTGCTTAGACAAGTAGCAGATTTCTCATGTCTCCCATTGATGTCATCAGAACACTTATCAAGTTTGGATAAAAGACATTTATTGGGGCCGGAGAGATAGCATAGTGGTAGGGCATTTGCCTTCCACAAAGCCAACCCAAGACGGACCCAGGTTCAATTCTTGGCATCCCATCTGGTCCCCTGAGCCTGCCAGGAGGAGCAATTTCTGAGTGCAGAGTCAGGAGTAATCACTGAGCTCCACCAGGTGTGCCCCCACTCCAAAGACATTTGTTAAATTTGTTAACAATGTACTTCATTGTGTGTGGTTCCCTCAACTAGAAACAGAAAATTTGCTATAACCCTAATATTCAAGGTGACTGGGATCTTGACCAATTTTCAGCCTATTCTCCAGATAACTTGATAGGTAAATTATACTTTAGAAATCTGAATTAGAATAGTTAGGAAACCCTAGACATTATCATTAGCCATATATCAACCCTCACTATTTTCTGTTTCTTTATTTTGTTTCACTCAAAGTTGTTATTCATCCTGTGGACACTCAGGAATTAATTTTTTTTCTAAGGAATCAACTCAAAGTGAGAAAGTAGAATTAGATGACCATTGACATAACCATTGATTTATATATATTATATATATACATACATATATACATACATATATGTATACATATTCTTTTTAAAATGCAGGCTTAAATTAGATTGATTATTATGTTAGCTTTCATTTAACCAAAATTCTTCTCATTCAATTTAATGACTCTCAGTAAGGCATGGTGAGATATTTTGCTCATTAAAAGTTTATATTATAAAGTATACTATTATTAGCATTTCTATTATTCAATCTATAGTAGATCAAAATAGCTTATACATGGTTATAAAAGATAGGGGCCGGCGAGGTGGCACTAGAGGTAAGGTGTCTGCCTTGCAAGCACTAGCCAAGGAAGGACCACGGTTCGATCCCCCAGCGTCCCATATGGTCCCCTCAAGCCAGGGGCAATTTCTGAGTGCTTAACCAGGTGTAACCCCTGAGCATCAAATGGATGTGGCCTGAAAACAAAACAAAACAAAAAAAAAACGATATGTTAAAGCCAGGAATGCCCAATATTATTTATAACAGTATGCTACATAGCAAAATAAAATTATAAGGTGAACCCGGTCACTTATACTTCAACATCTTTAATATAAGAAGAAAGCTTTCTCTATAATCTAACTATCTTATAATGTATGGATTGCCTGAAATTATTTTACAAACATAGACATGAGCAAGAGATAAGAATTCAAGGATATTTGCATTCTTTAGCAGAGCAATAGAAATTATGTTTAAGACTCCAACCCTGGTTCCAGGGTTCATTGTGTTAGGGAGAGTTCTAATTTTATGTTTGCCTTGAATAATATTTCATGCAATATGTTTATAGGAACACTTAACTGTACCATGGACTGGGACTCTCAAATTTTAAAGAGTATTTAGTCATGTAGTTTTGTCTTTTTGTCAATATATAGATAGGCTTGTGTGTTTGGCAGAACTTGTTTAAGATTTGTTTTTAGTATTATCTGGTGAGCACCTAAACTACCATAAAGAATGTAAGAGTTGTTCATTTAAATTGCCCTGAAGTGAGAATGGAAGTCTACAAGTGCTGTCCTTTTCAATATGTATTTTCATGCTATTCCATAAAATGATTTTTCTGATGCTCCTAACACATATGTAACCTTTTTCCTTATTAACAACCTATGCACACTTTAATGATTATTTAGAGAAAAATAATTTGATCAAATTCACTGGTGAGATGCATAGAATTGCTTGTTATACAGACATGAAAAAAAACCATAATGTATATGTGAGTGTATATTCACTATCTTACTCTTGCATTTAATTTGTATCTGAGTGACTCTAAAATATCCTTCCAAGCATGATGTTTTATCACATCCTTGGCCAATTGAAAGGTTTTATGAGATAAAAATGAGTTAAAATTTTTGCATTATATATGGTATTTGAATTGTAGGCTTTTTATCGGGTAGAAAAGAACTTGTCATGTCCTAGAGCATGTTCTGTAGCTAGCAGGAAAATAGGATAATAAGATACCTTTCAAAGCCATGCTCCCAGCATGGAAAAAAAGTCCTTAAGGATTTTGATTCAAATGAGTGATTTTGTGACAATGCAGGTTCTAAAGCAGAACAAGGTTCTTTTATGTAGAGCAAAGTAAAGAGTTTGGCTAGCACTGAGTCTTTTCAAGGCAAACACTGGAAGCTGAAGATTATCTGAGCTGATTTTCTCCTTAATCCCTGTTATTTGGTCACCCAACCTTAGTCTAGCTTGTACAATATCATCTCTGTAACTTTTGTGTTGGTTGGTTTATCTTGATCAACTATCAGTGCAAAGTGAGAAGCCTTTCATCTGGTTTCCAATAATGCTCACTAGCAAAAGAGAAACTCAAAAGTTTGCATTGAGCAGAAATAAAATACTCAAGGTATTAAAGTGCCGACGGTGAACTTAAAGAAAGTATTTGAAGAAGGAAGGTTTCCTAGGGAGAGTGTTTCACGAAAGAATATCGGCACCATAGGACATTGTGAACAGAGACTTGACTGACATTTTGATTATATGCAATAGTAAAAAGTTCTTGTCTTTGAACTTCAGTGAAGAGGGTTTCTTTTGGTCAATGTCTCCGATGCTATAGCTGCTCTCCTAAATTTATTGCATCAAAGATCTGCCATTGTTAAGGAAGATAATCCTTAAACTCTAGAAATATAAGCAGAATTATATTTGAAAAGTCTAATGTTAATAAATCTTCTATGGGTAAAGAATATAATAGGTCTGACTTCTGAAAACCAGTATTATGAGGTGGTTAAAAGAAAAGACTCCCTAGAATGGAGGTAGGAGAAAGTGAACAAGGAAGTTGAAAACACAAAATGATTTATATTACAACTGTTGATTTAAATGAAAGGAGGAGGTACATTTCTCTTATCTACTAGGATTTCTTTCTACTGTGTAGAAGTCAAAGATCCACAGGAATGGGTTTAAACCCCTAGGCCTGGGTTTAAATCCTGTTTTAACACTCCCCTACACCCTGAACCCTCTGAATCACAGTTTTTGAGATGGAGATAGGACTTTCATTTCCTGTCTCTCAGAAAATGTTGGGGCCTTTTTCTATCTTAATATTTTCTTTATCTTTGGCCACTCAGCAACTCTGGCTTCAGAAAGTTTATTTGTAAACTGAGCACTCATTTAATGAACTCCTGTAAAGTCAACAAAACATACCTAGTAGTAGCATTTTAAAGATTAGTAACTGATGCATTTCAGGACCCTAGTTTATAGTAGACAGGCAATAGATGTACACAGCAGACAAGAAGACATATAACTAATATTAAAATAATACAATTAAATTTATACAAGACCTATTGTTAGTACTAGTTTATTCAATATGTGTCTTTAGAAAGAGAAGTGTGGCATAGTAGACAACATGTGACAACATCTGCATTTTACCAAATATACATGTCCTCCTGGAGAATATACTTATATCCTATTTCCTATGTTCTAGAAAATAAGGCTGATAATTTATAAAAACAGTGATTTTTAGTAGCAATAGTATGACTTCTAGCAAGGGGATTAGGGATATATTCTGGATTTCTGAATTCTGTCCTAGTGATCTCTCCCTGACACCACATCTCCCCACCCCCTTTCTGGTTCTAACACACTTTCTAAAAACCCTTGTTAGGGCAAACTGTACCTGCAAGATGTAAGCAATCAAGTTAGGCTTTCTTATGATGCTTTCACAGTGTTTAATAGTCTGGGCTTTTTATTTCTATTTTTCTAAAAATAAAACCTTGAATAATGAATCCTCTGTAATATTTGGGGAAGAGCAGAGAACATACTTCTGCTAATTTGAATGCTCTCTTGCCATGATCAGTTTTGAGTTTTAACTGATTTTGGACTCTTGGAAGCTGAAAATAGCTCTACTTTTTTTTTTCTCAAAATAAATGGAATTTTTTTTAGTTCCAGAATCAAATTAATCAACTAAATAACTAAGAAGCCCATTATTTGGTTTTGTTTTGTTTTGACTTTGGAGGTGCTCAGGGCTTCCTCCTGGCTCTCTGCTCAAGGATCATTCCTGACTGAACTCCAGAGACTAGATGTGATACTAGGGATCTAATTCAGCTCAGCTGCATGCAAGACAGGCTCTAACTCCCTTCCTGGTTTGGTCCTAGGAACAAATATTTTGATCAAGAATCCAAATTGGAATAAGCATAAAATCATTATATAATTGACAATATATTATTTAGAATTATTAATATAAGAATCAAGCCCAATATGACTAGATTATTATACCTTAATATTTGCTAAATTTTTATTGCAAGATTAGAATATGTTTAGAGAATGATAAAGACATAAAAAAGCATCATATTATGTGCCATTTAGTGCGATTTAGTTTGATTAATTTGATTAATGAAACTCTGATAAGAGTTTCATATATATTCCTATTTAGCCTTGGAAATCACTTTATTATCCCCTGTTTATAGATGAGAGAAAATTGCTTAGGATAAGGAATTTATCCAGAGATAGACATCTTATAAGTGGCTTAATCTATTCATTTACTTGTTAAACTAATGCAAATATAAAGATAAAGGTCAACATGTATAAATATCGTTGAAGCTTTTGTTTTAAAAAGTAAACAAAATTTCCTTTTAAGTTAAACCAAGGTTTCTTTTTAAGTATTTTCTTTCCTTGCCAATTTCTAACCAACAATGATTATATGGTAGAATTATCATTGTTGTGCAGAAAAGGCCAAACATTCCCAATCAAAGAAGAATGTAATAGTCTTTGAGGGCTAGTAACTCAAGTCTCAAATGCTCCAACCTTAGCATTGTATTTAGTTTATTTTTTAAAATATAAATTATAACCAAGAAATATTTTAATTAGGTTAACTTCATAAAAAATTTCTCACTTTAAACCATATTTATAATTTTTTTTTTTGTTTTTTTGGGTCACACCCTGCGGTGCTCAGGGGTTACTCCTGGCTGTCTGCTCAGAAATAGCTCCTGGCAGGCACGGAGGACCATATGGGACACCGGGATTCGAACCAACCACCTTTGGTCCTGGATCGGCTGCTTGCAAGGCAAACGCCGCTGTGCTATCTCTCCGGGCCCCATATTTATAATTTGTAGTCAGCTTTGGTAATACTATGCTTTTAGGGAATGATGAGATAGTATAAAATTAAAGTGCTTACCTTGCATGAGGCTAACCCAGAATAGGCTAAATGAGAATAGATTCTCAGTACTTCAGGTGGCAAAGTGAACACTGCTAGGAGTGATACTTGAGTACAGAATCCTGAGTAATTTCTAAATACTACTAAATATGACTCAATATCCTCTTGGTCTGCCTCCAAAACAATCTACTTTAAAAAATTCAGAATAGGGGCCGGGCTGTGGCGCTGGAGGTAAGGTGCCTGCCTTGCCTGCGCTAACCTAGGACGGACCGCGGTTCGATCCCCCGGTGTCCCATGTGGTCCCCCAAGCCAGGAGCAACTTCTGAGCGCATAGCCAGGAGTAACCCCTGAGCGTCACAGGGTGTGGCCCAAAAACCAAAAAAAAAAAAAAAAAAAAAAAAAAAAAAAAATTCAGAATAGTAAATTTTATAGTAAATTAGTAATAAAATTATCCCAATATTTTGTACAAGTCCCAGGTCCTTAAACATTTGAGACCAAACATATGTAAGGGGAAAATTCAGAGAATAAGAGGGATTTATAAAGAACAGACTTCTGCCCATTATATTTAAAATTTGGGAATAAAAATTTCTTAATAGGGGCCAGAGAGATAGCATGGAGGTAAGGCGTTTGCCTTGCATGCAAAAGGTCGGTGGTTTGAATCCCAGTATTCCATATGGTCCCCCCAGCCTGCCAGGAGCAATTTCTGAGTGTAGAGCCAGCAGTAACCCCTGAGCGCTGCCGGGTGTGACCCAAAAACCAAAAAAAAAAAAAAAGAATTCTTAATAATATTTTTAGAAAAAAATAGAGACATCTAATTATGTTTATATACCTTTTTTTTAGAGTGTCAAACATGGAGCCTAATACCTCACATGTGCAAGGCAAATATTTTATTGCTGTTACACCTCCTTGCCCCTTATTTTGTATTGAAGGAGTAGGTTTAATTTCTGAGGCTACCATAACTAACCATCGTGTGTGTGTGTGTGTGTGTGTGTGTGTGTGTGTGTGTGTGTGTGTGTGTGTGTGTGTGTACGTGCTCGTATACCTCGTGGTGCTCAGAGCTTTCTTGGCTCAGAGATCAGGAGTTGCTCCTAGCTGTGGTGGGATTTTAACCACAGCTGCAAGCAAAGCAAATGATTGACCCTCTTCACTATCTCTGGCTCTACAACTGCTGCTTTATTCAAACAACAGAAATGATTGTCCTCGCAGTTCTAGAGGCTGGAGTCCAAGATCATAATGTGAACAGGGTTAGATTTTTCTGAGGCATCTCTTCCTGTGACCTCTCATGGGAGTTTTCATATGAGCACATCCCTTTGTATGTTCAAATAATTTCTTCCTAAAGAGAACAGCCAGACTGCACTAGACTGGCCTTATTGGCTGCATTTTAACTTAATTACCTCATCAAAGATGTTCTTTCCAACTTCAGTTTTAATAAAAGATCAGGGACTGGAATAATAGTACCTCAAGGAAGATGTTTGCTTTGCATGATGCTGATCTGGGTTTCATTCCCAAAACCACATATGGTAACCACAAGAGCACTAAAAGTCGTCCCTGAGCACACAGCCAGGAGTAAGCCAAGCCCCTAGTGTCTACTGTTGTGGCCCAAAAAGCCAAAACCAAAACAAAAAAATAACAACAAAAAATATGACTACCAGTAACATTCTAAGTACTGGAGAAATGGGCCTCAATATACAAATTTGATGATACAATTCAGTCCTTAACTACCTACAGCTGATTTTCTAGGTCTAAAAGTTCATGTGTTTTCTTCAAGAATATTTTTACTCTATATAAATGGCTCATAGCCTTAATTTGCAGTCATAATATTTTTGGACCACACCCAGGGATGCTCATCCAGTGATTACTCCTGGCTATGTGCTCAGAAATTACTCCTGGCTTAGGGGACCAGATGGGACGCTGGGGGATCGAAACATAGCCAGTCCTAGGTCAGCCCTAGGTCAGTGCGTGTAAGGCAAACGCCCTACCATTTTCACCACTGCTCCCACCCCCACTTTTTTTTCTTTTAATGATAAACAATACTCCCACTTTTTCATACTGCCATAGATGTGTCTGTCCAGAGTCCCTCACTGGTGTAAGTTCAAAAGTAACTTTCACCATGTCCAGGATTTGTGATATCTAGCAAATCCATGGATTTGGAATCCACTTAGGGGCCACCCACCTTGACTTCTAACCTAGTCACACAAAACATACCCCAGGAGAAAGAAAGGCATATACCCCAGATCCAAAAAAAAAATGCAGGAGAATCTTTTGCAGAAAACTCTCTGTTACAGGCAACTTAGCTGATGTCAATGAGCTTCTAGGAATCTTGGCTAGTGGGACCACTGTAGTTTGCTGTTGCCTCTGGATCCTTCAATTCGGGCCTTCCCTGGGACACCTACTAGCCAAAACCAGGCTGCCTTCTCACAGCCATTATCTCGAAGCCATACCTTCGGTTACCCCAAAATTATCTTTGATTAATCTGCTTAGCATGACTCTGTGTAGCTCAGAGTTTCCGCTGCTTGTCATCATGACCATGCACCAACAACAGCTCAGCTGCTTAGAGGGATGGTGAATTTTGGAATGGGTCTCTCCATCTTCTAGAAACCCCTTGCTGGAATCTAGCCCTGGGTGAACGGGCCTGAAGTAGAGGCACCGCGAGAATTAAGTAAACATGACAGACGTAACAGAGAAACGCATGAAGTCAGGTGGCTCCAAGATTCGTGGACTGAGCTTCAACTAACCTCTACTTAGGATATTTATTGTTCAGGAAGAAGAGCTTCGACTAACCTCTACTTAGGACATTTATTGTTAGGAAGAAGGGTGGATTCCTATCTAATGTCAACTAATGCTAACTAAGGGAGGGAAGTGGGCTTACATTTCATAAGGAGAGTGTAAGGAAAGAGGTAGCTAAGGTAAAGTCTCTGAAAATTGTCTTCCTCCCAGAAGGGTGACAAATTAAAGACTGTATACAGAATTAATACCGCAGGAAGCCTATGTTCATAAAATTTACATTAAGTGCCCTCAGATTTTTTTCAGCACTTCCCTTCTGACTATCAGCTCTCTAGCTAAACATGTTTTCTTGGATGTTTTCATATCCGACATATGACCCTTTCTGTTATATTCTTCATGGGCAAGTAGTTCTACTAAGGCTTGTCTGCTCAGACTCTGCAGTGGCTCCTCCAAACTACAAATAACAGTGAAGATAGAATTATAAGATAAAAAAGAAAATCAGGGGCCGGCGAGGTGGCGCTAGAGGTAAGCTGTCTGCCTTGCAAGCACTAGCCAAGGAAGGACCGCGGTTCCATCCCCCGGCATCCCATATGGTTCCCCCCAAACCAGGGGCAATTTCTGAGCGCTTAGCCAGGAGTAACCCCTGAGCATCAAATGGTGTGGCCCAAAAAACTTAAAAAAAAAAAAGATAAAAAGAAAACCTACTAAAAATGATTATAAATGGGAGATGTTTTAATAAATTAAGATCAGTGACACCACCTGCCATGCTTTTAATAGCTGTCAGAGAGAACTTTTATTTATGAGAGAAATTATCAAAAACTTCTTGTTGCAAAAGCTATATAGCATGAGAAATATTTCCTTGATTAAGCAAATGTGTTTTTTTTAATTGGCTCCCATGAAAGCTGTGTTTGATTATATATTTTAGGAGTTACACAAAACTGGGTAAAATTCCAATCAGATTTTAGCAAGCTTTGGTTTGTAAAGATTTTTTTATCTTGCCCCCTAGAAAAACAACTGCTTATCGCAGATCTTCTAATTGAGTAACAATTTTAGAATTAATTTGTTTTTGCTGGTGCCATAATAAACTAGCATTTGGGGCCAATTTTCTACAAAATGGACAGTTTGGACACCTAAGAAGAGGGCAGTTTTAATAGCAGTAGTAGTGGCCGTTAATGCTATTATTCCCGTGATTTCTAACATAATCAGTGATATAAATCTTCAGGATATTTTCAGTATCTTATCTAAAACTTTCTATAATATACATTAAGGGGATATTCTGCCATGTCCTTGGAAGTTTAACTGGCGTCCATATATCTCCTAGGGCTTTGAATAAGTAAAAGGAATCTTTTAGAATATTCAGATTCAAGCAAGTGACTAGTCTGCAAGATGTACAGACCTTTTTCCTTTTTCTTTATTAACTATTACCTTTCCTATCAAGAAAACTTAAGGTATTTTTACATGAGTTCATATTGCAAGTTTCATTTTTTATGAAGCTGAAGCCAGATTGAACTCAATCACTAAAATTCTGTTATTTCCCTATTCATCCCATTATAGGCTTTAAAGCTGTGGCAAGCCTCCATAGTCCCAAATAGTGAGGCCTGCCTGAGATACTGAGCATAACTGATACTGAGATAACCCATAGTCTATTGTTACAGTATAATTAGAATAGCTATAAGAGTTTTATTATGGCCATCAGACATCCTTTCCCATTTAACTGATTTCCCATTGACATGAGTTGAGCCAAAAGGAATGCAATCAATGACTTTTCCACTAGAAATATTTGTGAGAGAAGACCCACATTGCCTATGCACTATTCCCATTGTATCCAAAATCCCAATGGGTAGCTAGATAACAGTTGAAATTCTAATTTTCCTTCTGTAGTGTTAATGGCTGGAAGCCAAACCTGATTTCTGGCAATGGGGGGAAAGAGGAGTTTAGGAAGGGACTGGCTGACTGACACCCCTGAGCTGTGAATATCAGACAGATGGACGGTTGACTTCTGCATCTGGAGCAAAGTCTCATGCAAGTCCCACCTGGGAAAATATCCCCCAGGGACCCAGGGAGAGTGAAGGGTCTTCTCACCACATTGATAATATTCCAGAGGCATCAATAATATTCTAGAAGGATCCACATACAGCATCCTAGTTTGAGTCAAAGTTCTCCTTCCCCAAACAGATAGAAAAAGCAGAGAAGCCAAGGCCATAGTTATTAAGGAATGTTCCTTTCTGGGGCTTTTTCTGAGCCTCTGGGACTCCAAGGACAGGGCATCTGAATAATTTCATTAAAAAATGCTAAAGGTGGTTTATCTCCCCATTCTAAAACCAACATTAGTGATGGATGAGAAATGAACATTCAGTAATGCTGCTCACCAGCATTACTTACAGATACGTTCAAATGGCAATCATAGCTAAAAACATAGTAGTTGGTGTTTACTGCTATAAGTTTGAATCAATAATTTTTTTGACTCCTGGATTAATTTCTTCATTTGTACCCAGGTAAGCAGTGAAGCTGGATGGGTCAGGTTGGGCATCTTTTCCTGTAAAAGAACAAGCATAACTTTCATCCATTCTTTTCTCCATTATCCTTTGTCTTCATTCTTAAATCAAATAGGTTTATTAATCTGGATTTTATTACTAGCCTTTTGCCAATGCTTTTCTACTGCAGAGATATTTTTCTTGTCCTCTAAGAGCAAAAAAATTAAAGTTAAAAAGGCTCTATGTATTTGTTGCCTGAGGGATTACTATTCATCTTTTTTTAGTTTTCATAATAAGGCTTTTTGTGAAGCTTTGGCTGTTTCTACATAGCTTTATAAAGGTTGCCAATAGAGTGTTATATACCACGGTTGAACAAATATTTTAAGATTTTTAGACACAAATGCTGGGCCATTGTCTGTCTTTATATGTTTAAGGACACCCATAACTGCAAAACAGGATTATAAAAAGTTAATGGCATGTTTTGCTTATTTTCTAGATAAAGGTTGGATCAGTAAAAATCTTGAATATCCTGTAGGCCAAAAGATAAAACGTGAGTGACATCTATCATTGATATTTTTTCCTTGAGATTAACCCCAGGGAGCACCTGAGGACAAAAGGTAGGAGTACAAATTGGGCAAAGGGCAACAATTTCTTTTGGTTGTACTTTGGTAACTGAAAATCAACGACAGAAACTTTTACTATTTCTATGCGTCAGTTGGTACCATTCTAGCCTTTTGAACTTTGTCAATTGTAATTGGTTTATTACAGCATTCCCTTTGACAATTTTCCTGGTAAGAAAAAATGGGCACAAGGATGCATAATAAATATTTTAGCTTGTTTCCTCAGTATTCCTTTTATACTGTTGTATCTGTATAAAAAGTTCATCTATTTACTCCATGGGCTCTTAAGGTGAATAGTTGTTGCATCTTGTACTAGTTTGACTACATATTTGCTATAAGAAATAATATTTAACTCACCTTATACATCCTTCAATAATTGATTCACTACTTCTAATTCCACTCTATGGGCAGAAGAATATGGTGTCTGCCACACTTTCATAGTGGGTACCCTATAGCCCACTTTTCCATTACTTTTTTCCTCAGTAAAGTAGGTGGATGTGTTGGTTAAAGGTTGGGATGATATAACTTTAGGTAAAATCCAATTAGTTATTTTTAAAAATTGAAGCAGTTTAAAATGAGGATAATGATTATCAATTTGCCCTATAAAGTCAGAAAGTCCTATTTGCCATTTTAAATTCATTTAAAGCACTTCTTATCGTATTTGGATCTCAACCAATTAATTGGCATAAATGATGTCCACTATTCTCTACTGTTGGTTTAAAATTCCTGTGTGAGAATATTTATATGGAAAAACTAGCAGACTTATTTACTCATCTGAAGACATATATTTTAATTGTATACCCATTCTAATTCTAATTTAGCAGCAGAGGTCAGTTGAAGGGTTATTCAAACAGGGACCTTCTTTTAAAATGTTAAATAAATTACTTAATTCTTATATAGAAAATCCCAAAGTAGGCCAGATCCAGTCTATATCTTCTAATAACTCTTGAAAATCATTTCAAACTGTTTAAATTATCTATCCTCAATTGCACATTTTGTAGCATGATTATATTCCTATTTATTAAATTACCAAATCTGATGTTTCTTTTGAGTTTTATCAGGATATATGCAAAGCCCTGGTTGATTCAATTTTTCTTTTAATACAAAAATAACAGCCAGAAGTTGTTTATTCATTTGGGTTACTACTAGATAATCTTCCATGTAATGGATAATATAGGCATAAGGATACTGATTCCTTATTGGCTCTAAGACCTGGCCAATGAAATGCTGACAGATAGTGAGGCTATTTAACATACCCTGAAATAGAATTTTCCATTGGCATCTACCAGGGTGCAAAGGCCCATGGGTTGAATAGCTACATTTATTTTTCTCAAATCAGTTGCCATTCTTCATTTTCTTGACTTTTTTTTATTACAAAAACAGGAGAATTCCATGGGCTATGGGAAAGTTTAATTCATTCCTTTTCTAACTGTTCTTTCACAAATTGTTTTAATGTGTTCAATTTTTCTTTATTCAGGGGCTCTGTTCCACCCAGATGGGCCAAGTGTATTTCCACATCAAAGATATGTTGTGGAAGCAAAGCAACATTAGATTCTCCAGTCATGTATGATTAATTCTATGAATTCCTTGATTGGGCTGTAGAAAACCTGAATGGCCATATATGCTCCCCATTGTTCTAATAAATCTCTTCCTCACAGATTAATATCTACTGGGATAACATAAGGTTTCACAGTTGCTTTTTGCTATCCTGGCATATAAGATAAGAACATATAAGAATTTAATGACTTTTCTATATTCCTCTCATATTCCCAAACCTGACAAATTTACAGGCTGGGTAGGCCATTCTGGGGCCAATGTTGTTCAGATATAATAGACATCAGCCCTATGACTAGTACACCTTTAAATTCAGATGGTGAGAGGCACATGTGGGCCAATTGCTCCCAGTCAACAGGAATCATCTCCTCTTATGAAGATAAACCATTAAAAAGTCCCATAGTATAGGGAGAGCCTTTTTCATAATGTATGCAGGTCTGTTTAAATTATTTTAGTCTTAAAAGGGAAGGGCATAGGCACAACAGATCACCTCCTTCTGGGAACTCATCACTTGAGCTGACATGAACAGAGAAGTCTTTGGGCACAGATATATTTCATTGTCACCTTCTAGGTAAGAGTGGCCAGCAGCTCTTGGTCATTACCATTTCTTTTTCTGGCAGAGCAGAGGAAGTAGTGGATGATCTGGGAGGTCTAAATCACTTTTTCTTCTTTTTCTTATCCTAGGCTTGTTCTTTATAAAGAATCCTTGTAACATGGTTATTAGGAGAGTTTATATTTCATAACTGGAACTGTAAGAAGGTCATTTTCCTCTTCTTCCTTGCTCTTCCCAGAGTATTTTTTTTTCACACTCACTTTTTTAGTTCTTTGCCTTTTACTTTATTCTTTCCTCTTTAACTATTTTTCTTTTATTTTCAGTTTCTCTGCTTCTGTTTGTAATGTTTCTAATAAAAGATCACACACAATTATGTATAGATACCCCTTGTCTAAGGGCTTTTCTTAATTCTTGGCTGACTTTCTTCCATTACTTCATATCTAAAGTCTCTTGTAAAGACAATGAATTACAATGCTGCTTAATAGCCTGAAATATTTGTTGAAAGGCTTTCTTTATAATCTTTGCTCCTGTATTGTGCTTTAGTAATTTTAGTAGTTGTATATACTCTTCTTCATTGAAAGTACTTTGCCCATTATTACCCTGTTTAATAAAATTCCAGAACATTCACAGTTTGAGCTTCTGTCACTCTCTTTCAGTTCTGGGTCCTCGTGGTTTTCTGGCATTACCGATTCCAGTTGTCAACAAACTTTTCCTACTATTTTCTGTCCCTGGATAGATGCCAATTACCAGTGTTTTTCCACTACTGGAGGCATGTAGGGTCTTCTACAGTGATCTCAAGGAGAATGCAGATGAAGAGCATAGAGCTGCTGACAGCGGTGACACCAGGAGGAATTGCAGGGTGATTGGACTGCCCAAGTTCAACCCAAAGAAGCCTAGAAATTCCTCAGTGTCTTGACTGCCTATTCAGCTGTTCTTCATAAAGAGATTTAGGGTTCACAACCTGCTGTGAACTCTGATCTTTGCTTTCACTACCCAGCCTCTGCATGGGTAGCTACAACCACCAAAGAAGCAAACAAAAGATAGATAAAGGTGGTTAAAAATTATGAGAGATAATATTAAAATATTAAAATTAATGCAGAATCACAAAAATTTTTAAAGAAGAATATGTAGGGACAAAGAAGAACTTCCCCTCTACACACATTTTGGGGGAAAATTATTTATAAGACACTTTATTCTTCCCCAAAGTTTTTTCTCCACTCTTAACCCTATGCCAGGGTCTAACCCAGGACCTCACATGTAAAAGTTCTGTTTCAAGACTGACCTACATACCTTGACCACCAGAAGTTTACTTTGGACATCAGGTTTTTTTCTTGGACCTGATCAATAATTAGTTACTTTTCTATCATCTTCACTTTTTCTTATCTAGAAGCTTATATAAATGGGATTATGTCATGTAGATTCAACAGTCTGTTGTGTTTGACTTCATTTAGCATAATAACCAGAATAATTTAGGTTGCTTCCTACATCAGAAATGTATTTACTTGAATTATCAAATAATAGTCCATTATATTGATGTGGCACAATTTTTTTATCCATTTAAGCATGTTTGGATTTTTTTCATTCATTTTGGCACTATAGTTTTGGTACTTTATGGCAAATTTGCCTTTCAGGAATATAATATTGCCATATTTCATCTTCTCAATAGCATTCTGAGATACTATTTTTCATTCTAGCATAGCTAAAAAAATCAAGATTTAGATTAGGTTACATTGGGTGTCTAAGGAATTGTACACAGTAATTTAGGAATCCAAGTTCCTACCACTCCCAATGCCTTACTCTAGCAATAAACCTAATTTTTTTAAATTTCTTTGTGTAATTTATACAGCATCACTCTATTAGGTAATGCTAATTTCACAAACTGAATTATATGTTTTCAACTCATTATATTGTAAAGCAGATGACCTATTAAAATTATGTAGCTCAAGCTTCCTAGAAAATTCACTATTTTTTCTATCTTGTTATCTATTTTTATTTTTTCTTCTACCTTTTTTGCTAATTAATTTTATTTCACAAACCAACTGTTTTATTAAAATTTTTTATAAAAATGATTTAGAAGGTGTAAGAGGAGTAGTCGCCATGAGTCCTGATCTCCCTGCCACTGCATCTCAGGTTTATTTGTCTGCAGAAAGATGGATCCTCTGCTCCCTTCCATCAACTATCCTTTTCCCAAAATGCATGGATGCTAGTGCATCTGTATGAAGAGATTTCAACTTATATCATACATTTTCAATCAGGTTGTACTTAATACTTCTTTTTTCTAGAAAATATACAGATCAAACTTCTGTAGAATCAACTAATGAATTAGTTTGCAAAATTTTATCATACTTAGTTAACCTTACCTGTTTAGAAAAATAACCTCTAAAGCAGATATACCTCTAGTCAATCAATTCAATAGATTACTTTGGATTTTTGGGGGGCTCATCTGGCAGTGCACAGGGATTACTCTCGACTCTGTGCTCAGAAATCAACCCTGGCAGGCTCGGGGCACCATATGGAATGCCAGGAATCAAACCCAGGTCAGCTTTGAGCAAGGCAAACACCTTTTCGCTGTATTATTGCTCTGGCCCCAATAAATTACTTTCTTAAGCACCCTGACACTCCAGCATTCCAACTCTGCAAATGCATAGAGAAATGGAGAAACTAAGAAAACACCTGCAGAAGAGATATATGGAAAGAAATCCTGGCAAGTTTTAACAGCTAAGCCTTATAGATAATGATGATGTAAAATCTACACTTAATGTTTTAGCAATAGAAATCAAGGAATCATTAGTCTGCAAAATTCAGCAATCTATAGATAACCAATTCAACCAGTTCAAAGAACTTTTTCAGAAGATAAGAAA
Source organism: Suncus etruscus (assembly GCF_024139225.1). Classification (NCBI taxonomy): domain Eukaryota; kingdom Metazoa; phylum Chordata; class Mammalia; order Eulipotyphla; family Soricidae; genus Suncus; species Suncus etruscus. The sequence goes on from NC_064858.1 coordinate 42,664,443, forward strand.
ATTTATAAAAACAGAACTGAAAGAATAAAAATCATATTAACAAGTCATAGTAGCAGAATTACATAGGTGGAAAAACGCATAGTTGGACTTGAAGACAAATTACAAGCCACCATTGATAAAGATAGCAAAAAAGAAAGGAGAGACAAAGCAATGGAATGGAAGAAAATGTAAGATACTTAATGAACAAAGGCTAAAGAAATCATCTCAAAATTATAGGAATACCATAAGGAGGGGGGAAAAGGAAAGGGAAAGAACAAGTAATGAGGTAGATAATAGCAGAGAACTTTCCCACGTTCTGGAAAAAGGCTCCTGTACAAATCCAAAAGACAAAAAGACTTCCAAACAAAATAGATCCTAACAGAACAACACCAAAACATATAGAACATATAGTAATTCAAATGGCAGAAAGAGAGAGAGGTTATTTAAAGCAGGAGATGAGAAATAAAACAGTATAAATGAAAAAACCTGAACATATCTTTCATTTAAAACAATCCAGGCAAGAAAAGAAGAAAAGAGTGGAATAACACATTCAATGTATAAATTCATAAACATATTCAATGAATAAAAGAAACTTTCATCCTAGAGTTTGATATCTAGCAAACCTCTCATTTATAATGGAAGAGAAGGATAAATCATTCTCAGACCAAAAAAAAAAAACCAAAAAAAAAAACACCTTGCAATATTTGCACTAACCAAATTAACTCTAAGCGAACTACTCAAAGATCAATGATATCAACCCAATTGTAACAGCAACAACTGTACACAACATAATGGTATAACAGCCCTTTATGTCAATAATATCTTTAAATGCCAATGGACTAAACTCTCCAATAAAAAAGGCAAAGAGTAGCAGGTTAGATCAGGAAACAAAACCCAGCAATCTTTTGCCTTCGGGAAACACACTTACAATTTCGGGATAGACACAGGCTCAGAGTAAAAGGATGGAAAAATAATTACACAAACTACTGGAAAATAGGAAAGAAAGCTGGGACAGCCATACTTATATCAGACAAAATTGCATTCAACCTCAAGAAAGTACTTAGAGAAAAGGATGGACACTACTTATTTATCAGGGAAACAATAGACCAAGAAGTAATAACTCTGTTCCACATTTATGCACCAAATGTAGAGTCAGCAAAATAAATACGTTTTTTCCTCTCAAACCTAGAGAAATATTTGGATGGAAACATGATAGTGAGAGATTTCAACATGCCACTATCGCCAATAAATAGATCCACAAGGCAGAACACTAGTAAATATATAAGTGACATAAATAAGAAACTAGAGGGGCCGAGATATAGAATGGAGGTAAGGCATTTGCCTTGCATGCAGAAAGATGGTGGTTCAAATCTCAGTATCCCATATGGTCCCCGGAGCCTGCCAGAAGCCATTTCTGAGCATAGAGCCAGAGAAACCCCTGAGTGCTGCTGGGTGTGACCCAAAAACCAAAATAAATAAATATTTAAATAAATAAATAAGAAACTAGAACTAAAATTAATGGTTATATGTTGTACACAGGACCTTTTATCCTCAAAAAGCTGAATACACATTATTCTCAAGTGCATATGAACCCTTTTTTTCTAGGATAGACCACATTTTAGGACACAAGTCTAACTTACATAATTACAAATATAAGAATCATACCAAGCACTCTATCAGACCACAATGCCACAGAGTTCAAGATTGACTGAAGGAAGAAAATGTGGATAAAATCTATCAGCTGGAGACTAAACAACATGCTGCTCAACAACAGCTGGATCAAAGAAGAAATTAAGGAAGAATTAAGAATAAAGAAATCCGGCGTATAAGACCACCCTTCAACCCCTGAAAAACTTCCTAAAAGTCTTAAAAGTAAGTTACTTATTAAAAGTAAGAGGGGGTCAGATCACAAATCCCTGAAACTGGAATAAGTTTCAGCATGCCGTATACGGTCATATAAAACGACTCCCGACTTTTAGGACGTTTTTCATGGGTTGAAGAAGGGTCGTCTTATACGCCAGAAAATACGGGGTAACAATAATGAAGAAACAAATTGCCAAAACCTATGGACAGCAAAAGCAGTAATTAGGTAGGAACTCATGGCAGTACAGGCCTACATTATGAAAGATAAAAAAGACAGTATTAACAACCAAAAGACATACCTTAAATATCTGAAAAAGCAACAGCAAAGGAAAACTCAAACACAAGCAAAATAATAATAATAATAATAATAATAATAATAATAATAAAAACCAGGCAGAAATCAACAATATAGAAACAAAGAAAACAATACAAATAATTGATGAAACCACGAGCTGGTTTTTTGAATGAATAAACAAAATAAACAATTTGCAAGACACACAAGGAAAAATATTCAAATAAATTGGATCAGAAATAAAAGAGAAGAGATTATAACAGAACCCCAAGAAATCCAAGACATCATGAAAGTTTATTATGAATAATTGTACTCTGTTAAACTAGAGAACCTAGACGAAATGGACAGATTTCTAGAAACATAAAATCTTCCAAAACTATATGAGAAGGAAGTAGAAAGCCTAAACAAGCCAGTCATAAGTAATGACATTGAAACAGTAATTAAGAAACTCCCCAAGAATAAATGTCCAGGACCAGATGGGTTTATGGGAGAGTTTTATCAAACATTCAGAGATGAATTACTACCATTGATCCTTAAATTATTCCAAATTATTAAAAAGATGGGAATCCGTCACAAAACCTCCTCTGAAGCTAATATAAGTTATTCCCAATGCTGTAAGATATACTACCAAGAAAGAAAACTACAGACCAATTTCACTAGTGAACATTGGTGCACAATTCTTTAATAAAATCTTAGTAAACTGAAAACAAAAACACGTGAAAATGATTATATATCATGACTAAGTGGCTTTAATCCCAGAGGTGTAAGGATGGTTTAATATACGCAAATAAATCATATACCACATCAGTAAAAGGAAGGATAAAAAATAAATTAAAAAATAAAAAAGGAAGGATAAAAACTACATGATCATATCAATCAATGCAGAGAAAACATCTGACAAAATTCAACATTCATAATGAAAAAACCCTCCAAATTTGGTGTGGAAGGAACCTTCATCAAGTTATTAACAGCTATCTATAAAAAGTTCAGAGCCAAATTATTTTTAAAGGCACATATCTTTATGGCAGAATGCTTCATGGATAAGGTTTCCCTGTTTTTAGTCAGTCCGAAGGTTTTTACTTTCTATTTTCCCCAGCTTTTGTTGTGCTTAGGCAAAACAAAACAAAACCAACAAATAAACAAACCCCTGTTTTCTTTTCATTGTTCTTAAATTTTTTTTTATTTCTTAATTTTTAAATAGGGGTTCCCACCTTTTTCATATAACCTTGGGACACGGAAACTTTGTTTTACCACATATTTCTGCATTTTTCTATAAAACTAAGAAGAAAGTAAAAAAGAAAGTCTGGGGGCCAAGGTCCAGGTGGTCTCATATGCATTGGTAGAGAAAAATTAAGGACAGAACTAAGCATCCAAACCAAAGTCAACAACAACGGAATCAAAGACCTAAACTTCAACAATCTAAACTTAAATGGGCCTATTATACTGGCAGGCCAGGGGGCAAACTGTGGTGGATAGGATGTGCTTTGGGTTCATTGGTCGAGTGAGGTCAACAATGGTGGTGGGAATGGCTCTGACTCACTGAATATCTGAGATTCAACCCTGAGGGACATTGTAGATCACAATGGTTTCAATAAAATAAAAATTTTTTAAAAAGGCAAAGAAACCCTGAAAGCATTTCTACTAAGGTCAGACACAAGACAAGGATATACAGTATCTCCACTCTAATTCAACAAAGTATTAGAAGTCTTAGCAATAGCAATCCAACAAGAGAAGGAAATCAAAGAAACTCAAATCACAAAAGAGAAAGTCAAACTCTATCTATTGGCAGATAACATGATGATGAGAGAAAAAAAAAATATATATATATGACTTAGAATCCAAAAAGTCTCAAAGACTCTAAAGTGTCCAAAGAGTCTCAAAGACTTTCTAAAGAGTCCACAAAAATGCTCCTAGAAGCAATAAAATAATACAGCAAAGTGACTGACTAGGGTCAATACACAAAAGACAGTTGTATTCCTTTAAACAAATAACAACTTAAAGGAGAAAGATATCAGAGTCTACTCATTTAAAATAGTGTCCCAAACTATCAAGTACCTAGGAATAAACCAGCAGAGAGATGAGAGACCTATACCACTAATTTCAAAACACTTCAGAAAGAAATTAAAGAAGATAGTCAAATTGATATTGAAAAACAAGAAAATGAGAGGCATCTCATTACCTAATTTGAAGCTCTACTACAAAGTCATAATAATCAAAACAGCATGGTATTGAAACAAAGACAGACTTTTAGACTAATAGAATTCAAGTGACAACCCCTAAGTATATGGTCAATTACAAAAGAGCCAAGAAGTTGAAATGGAATAAAGACAGTTTCTTCAACAAATGGTGGTGTAACAATTGGACCACATGTAAGAAATTAAAGATTTATCCACACCTCACATCTTTAAAAAAGTTAATTAAAATGGATTAAGGACCTTGAGATTAAACCACAATCCATAAAATTTATTGAGGAAAACATAGGCAGAACACTCCAAGTATCTTAGACCTCAAAGACTTTTTTGATGCTAGGTCTTGAATGGCAAGAGCTATAGCATCAAACTTGAATAAATGGGACTACATCAAACTAAAAATTTTCTGAATGGCAAGAGAAACACAGGATAAAATTGGAAGACTGCTAACCAAATGGGAGAAAAATTTTGCACTCAGCACATCAGATAAAGTTTTGTTATATAGGATATACAAAGTACTTACAAAGATTAGCTCCACAAAACCTAAGAGCCCCATCAAAAATGGGAAGAGAAAATGAACACTTCTCTGAGGAAGACCAACAAATGGCCAATAGGCACATAAAAATGCTATCATCACTTATTATTGGGAAATACAAATCAAGACAACAATGAGATATCATTTTGTACCAGTGATGATGGCAAATATCAAAAATACTGGAAACAATATTTACTAGCAGGGATGTGGTGATAAAGGAACTCTCATCCACTGCTGATGGGAATACTGCTTGGTCCAACACCTATGGAAGCCAGTATGGAGGGTTCTTAGTAAACTTAAAATTGAGCTGCCATATGACCCAGCAAGCCTTCTTTTAGGTATCTATCATCTGGGTATAAAACCATTCATGCAAAAGGATGTATGCATACTGTTATATTCACTGCAGCAGTTGGTCTTATGGCAGGATGCTTCATGGGCGAGGATGCCCTGTTTCTAAGCCAAAGGTTTTTCTTTCTATTTTCCCCCAAATTTTGCTGTACCTATGCAAAGACCCCTTTTTTATCTTTTAGATAGGATTCCCGCCTTTTTCATAAAACTTTGAGACACAAATTACTTTCTTTTACCTCAAAGTTTTGCAATTTTCTATAAAATTAAGAAGGAAAAAAAAAAAAAACAAGAAACAATGAAGGCCAGGGCCAAGTTGTCTCAGGTGCAATACAATTGTGGAGATAACAAAGGACAGAATATCCAAAATATCAACAACAATGGAATCAAGAGATTCAAAATTTAATTAAAAATGGGCCTACTAGAATGGCAGGTCAGGGGCATAGTGTGGTTATATAGAATGCATTCTGGAAACATTAGGTTGACGCTGGTATTGGGATTGGCCCTGATTCATTGTATGTTTGAAATCCAACTACAAAGAACGTGGTAAATCACAATGGCTTCAATAAAATAAAATAAAATAAAAAGATGTTAGAGGAGATAAAGTATGTGGTCTAGAGAGAACACAATTTATCTCCTGAGTGAAAATAGGCAAACAAAGAGAAACAAGTAAGAGAGATATACTCAAGGGAAAATACAAATCCTCCAAATCAGCTATTTTAAATGTATATTCATGTTTATTACTCATCTATTGTGGAATTATAGAAAAGCTTTTAATTGATGATTACTTCAACATAGTTTAGGAATTAACAGTAATTAGCTTGGTAATTAACCAGGTTGTACCCAGTGGAGCTTTGATAGCATTATGGTGACAAATTCAACACCTCCTACTTTATCCCTTTGAGCTATCTTGTGGCTCTTACTCATATAACCTTTCCATCTTCCTGATATATATATATATGTATATGTATATGTATATATACATTCAACATCTATTAAATCTATTGCCACATTATTTTTTATCTATATTTTATCTATATAAATGTATTTTTATCTCTATAAATATATTTATATTTTATTTGCAAAAATTTTGTCTTTCAATGCTCTTCTACCTAATGTAAGAACTTGATTATAGCTAATTATACTTGTTTCAAATTTTTCAATAAATTATTTTTTAAACAATACTTTTTATTTGAGTTTTTTTTAATTCACTCATTTTAACTCTTTTGCTTCCCTTCTTTCTTTTGTTATTGCTGTTGTGTACTGAGGTTGGCACACTAGTTACACTGCTCACATACATATGGTTTGATACATTAGCAATCACATATTTTGTTGTGATGCTAGGGCCCACAGATGACAGTGCTGTAACCATATTCCTATTGGCTTTTGAGGTGATGTCTTGAACTTGCAGCTTCATGTCTATCAAGTAGGCTTTACTGACAAGTTAGTCCCAGACTTTAAAGATGAACTTACTGATTAGAAAATATTTTGTTATTTTCAGTTTCTTAGTTGACCCTGTATATACATGCTCTTTAAAGTTTTGTATGGGTCATTTACAATTTTTATTTATTTCTTCTTGTTATTTCTTCTTTCTCTTTCTTTCCTTCTTTCTTTTCTTCTTTCTTTCTTCTCTTTCTTTCTTTTTTCTTCTTTCTTTCTTTTTCTTCTTTCTTTCTTTCTTTCTTTCTTTCTTCTTCTTTCTTTCTTTCTTTCTTTCTTTCTTTCTTTTCTTTCTTTCTTCTTTCTTCTTTCTTTCTTTCTTTCTTTCTTTCTTTCTTTCTTTCTTCTTCTTCTTTCTTTCTTTCTTTCTTTCTTTCTTTCTTTCTTTTCTTTCTTTCTTTCTTTCTTTCTTTCTTTCTTTCTTTCTTTCTTTCTTTCTTTCTTTCTTTCTCTTTCTTTCTTTCTTTCTTTCTTTCTTTCTTTCTTTCTTTCTTTCTTTCTTTCTTTCAAAATCTTTGCTATGATTTTACCTTTATGTTCTGCTTTGAGGAATCCTACAGGTCTTATATGCAATTATATATTTTATGCAAATATAATTTCTTCTTAAATAATCTGTTACTATTTTAGCCTTCTTAAATTTAGTAGCCATTTTGAGAATTAAAATAATTTTATTTCTTGGTCCACACCTAGCAGTATTCAGGACTTACTTCTGGCTCTATGCACAGGAGTCAAACCTGATTGGACTCAGAAAATTGCGTGAGGTTCCAAGGATTAATTAGTTGCATTGATGGCAAAAGCTTTAATTCCTGGTAGGCTTAATTCTTTTTAGGCTTATCACGGTTACTTAGAAGAAGTTTTAAGGGGATCATTATTGTCTTTTCTTTTAAGAATTTTAGGACAAATATGAATTAAATATTTATGAGATTTAAGAAAAATAATTAGAGAAATAAATTAGTGTTACAAAATTTTACTAGTAGAAGAGTCAGTGTATAAACATTCTAGTGTAGAAGTTGGTCTAAGTAAAGATAAGAATTGTGAACAGGAATGAGTTTACTAAATAATATGTAGCTCTCAGTCTTTGGTTGTGGAAACAATAGGTAGTTGATGTGGGCACCAATATAGTTATATAAGGATAAAATTTACTACTTTAATTAAACTCCTCATATAGTCTTATTACAATATTATATTACATGACTTCAAAGATGAACTTATTGATTAGAAAATATTTTTTTATTTTCAGTTCCTTAGTTAGCCCTGTATATACATGTTCTTTAAAGGTTTGTATGGGTCATTTACAACTTTCATTCATCTTAAAATGATTCAGTGTAATACTGTTTTCATGTAATACATTTGCTTGCCACTTTATTAAAACAGTCATTTATTATTGGTTCTGACAATATCTTATACATCTTGATTTTTTATTATTTTAAATTCTGACATAAACCAATATAACATGAAAAAAAGTTCATCAGTAGATTCAAGTTTTTTGTAGTTATTATCCATTGTTTTATGCTGTAGTTCATATTTTTTCTCATTTATTAACACATGAGAGTTCTTATTGAATTTTTATGAACATTTAGAAGGTATAGAGATGGTATGTATTCCAGTGCCAATATTTTTTTTAACAAGTTCTAGAATGACTCTATGGGTAAGCAAGTTTTAATATAATTTGTAGTTGTGTAATTCATTAATACAGGGCAATTTAAAACTAAATAGAATTACATTTAATTCTTAATCACCATCAATTATGAAAGAAGGTGCTAATATTTCAAAGGTGTGAATAATATTTAGTTTTTGTACTTTGGAATATCAAATGAGTTTTCCATTTACTTCTGTGTTATGAATTGTACTATCAATTATATATAAGCCAGTTTTATCAAAAATTAAAACATACACTTTCAGATGATTTAATCATTGCTATTCACAAATTTAAAGACACATATACACACCAAGGTTTATTTTTGCTGCTGTTTGTTTTTGCAGCCATATTTGGTTGTGTTGTGACTACACCTGCCATGATGTTTAGGGGATTTTTTCTAGTGATGTTGGGGACCCTCTGGAGATCAATTGTGTGTCTACATGCAAACCATATATTCCAATCTTTGAAGTAATTTTTTCCCTCATATAAAATACTTGTATACATAGAATCAAAGCTTCTTTATTTGCAACCACTCCAAATGAAACAAGCCAAATTTTACAAGATAAATGGATACATAACAACATTAAATATTTATATAATAGTTTGATACTCAATCAATAGATACCTACTAAAGATAAAAACACAAACATGACAAACATAAGTAAATATGAAATTAATTATGAAAAAGATGTCAAAAATTGTTTTCAGATACTCAAAAATCCTAGCAAATGCAAAATAATCTAAAGTAAGAAAGTCAGTTCATTTTTTTGCCTGGGGATACAGAGAAAGAGGCAAGATGATACTAAAGCATATGGGAAAGTTTTCATTAATAAATAATTTTCAATACCAGAAGATTCTGATGAATCCATGAGTATACATACATATATTCATAACTATTAAATTGTATAAATTAAATGGCACCTTTAGTACTAATTATTCTTCAAAAATTCTAAAAATTATATAAAATTTTTGAAGATTAATCAGGGTGTACAATAGTTATGCAAAAATAAGTTTTTAGAATTGTAAGAAATGCTACATAATGGGGAGGATGTCCTATTAATTCCTTAACACATCTCATATACGAATTTCAAAAATTCGCAAGAAAGAATTATTTTAGGAGTGTGAATTTGGTTTAAATTCAAGTCATGTGAGTGTCCCCTAAACAACAAAATAAAAATAAAATGAATCCGTGGGAACAGCAAAGTCTTTGAGTACTGGTTGGGTCATCCTCAATGGTAGATACTTTGTTTTAATTAAAAAAAAAAAAAAAAAGGGAGGGGGTTGCCAGAAAGAAGAAACACAAATGAATTTACCTGGGCACTTTTTCATTCTCAATGGTCATGTCCTGCATTGCTATTGGTCACTTTAGTCAGAGAACAGCAATACTGTCCAATGGCAAAACAGCTACAGTATTTCAGTTTGTACTCATTTGAAAGCAGGCTAGAAATTGAACATAATATTCCAGGTGTCTGCAAAATAGATGGTTAAAACTCTGTAGAGTTTTCTATGTAAGCCTACAGAACATTTGAGTAGTTTATATTATTTTGAGTATTAAATGAAAACCAGTACTAAATATACAGTTGGAGCAATAAACTGGAATTATAACTATTCTCAAGTAGTTTTTAATGTTGTAGAATTGATTTGATAAGGACTCATCCAATACATTGAACAAGCTTACATTATGATGATGTCTATGTTTTGAAACTAAGAGTGGCAACAAGGAACAGGAGAAATTGAAACAGAAATTATATATTATAATATATATTTTATAATTACTATTTGAATACATTTACATAAAATATATGAGTATTTATATATTTTATGCTCTGAAAGGTTTTTTTTCCTTAATATGTTTTGAGACAGCTGTTACAAAAGGATACTTTTTCATTGACAGAGAGCAAATTGTCTTTAATCGGGATGTCAACAGAAGAACTTTAGCTTTCAGAAATGGGCTGTGGTAGTTGAAACAAAGAAAAATAAAATAAAAAAATAAAAGAAGGTTGGATCCTACTCCAGAATGTACCCTGACCCAAAGAGATATTTCTCTCCCCTGCTTTTCTTAACTCTTGGCAGGGTATATAATACCATTCTAAGATATGGCCAGGAAGAAGGGGAAAATGAAAAGAAGCAAGACTCAGATGTTGGTAGGCAGGTAGAGGAGTAGAAATTGCATGGATTAAATCCATAGAAATTAGATAAAGTAGTGAGACCAGCCTGGAAGTTCTAAAACAGCAGCAGCAACAACACCTACAACAAACAAGTTATGTGTTAAAAGCAGTAATAATGGGCTGGAGAGATAGCATGGAACAGGGCGTTTGCCTTACATGCAGAAGGAAGGTGGTTTGAATTCCAGCATCCCATATGGTCTCCCGAGCCTGCCAGGAACAATTTCTGAGCATAGGGCCAGGCACGTGAGCGCTGCCATGTGACCCCCAAAAAACAAAAACAAAACAAAACAAAAAAGGCAGTAATAATGAGAACAATAAGGCATTGGGAGAGAAAAAAAGATGAATTTGCATTAATTTCCTTGAAGTAAATACTGCAGTCATATTAAATAAATGAGCTCCTTTTTAAAAATTAATTTTAGGGATGTATTTCTTGGAAGCCAATTATGCCACTCTACTCTCTTTACTATAGATATCTATAATATAGGGAAGGATCATGAACCAAGAATCAAGAGCTTTGGAAAGAGAAGTAGTAGTTTGAATTCAAGCAAGAACAACTGAATATCATGTACCAGTATATTATCAATAAAAAAAAATCTCCAAATTGTTGAAATTAACTGAACTATGGTCTTCTCTGCATAGTGACTATAGGTCAGAAACAATGACAAATTGGAACATTTACCAGAGTAGGGGGTAAGAGACCTAAGAAGTATCACATGGCATGCAAGCTTCTTGTTTCGTTTGATTTAGTTTTACTGGTAGATTTGTCTTCATTGTCTGATAGGCTGAGTTTAGAGTCATCAGCAGGAACTTGACACCTCCCTTTGATCCATTGCTTCACTCTCATGTCTGCTGCTTAACTGACATGAGTAAAGCTATCTTTGAAGAAATATATTTCTCAGGCTGATAGTAAGTCGTCTGCCCTATCAGCTTCAGGTATGAAAAAAATGGAAAAAAAAAAAAAGAAAAAACAAACTTCCAACCCCTTTATCATTTATATGTTCTCTGCCTTGATCAAAGCAGTCAATGATGCCTAATGATGTCATCTACAAATATGATACTAAGAATAGTCTGTAGTTCCTCTTTTAGTTTCTTACTTTATTTTTTCTTTACTTTTTGTTTTTTTGGGCCACACCCTTTTGATGCTCAGGGGTTATTCCTGGCTAAGCACTCAGAAATCGCCCCTGGCTTGGGGGGACCATATGGGACGCCGGGGGATCGAACCCGCGGTCCGTTCCTTGGCTAGTGCTTGCAAGGCAGACACATTACCTCTAGCTCCACCTCACTGACCGCCCCCCCTCTTTTAGTTTCTATGATTTGATATTTTATATCCAGAATTGGTATTTTGAATTTCAAGAAGATATTATACAGTAGAACAAATTGCAAAGTGACAATATGACTGTGCTTTCTTCATATACTAAATCTTAAAAAAATAACTGCCCTTAGGATGTCTATTACATTTTTTAAATCTTTTTTTTTTTATTTTTTCTTAATATTTTAAAATTTTTCTTCACTAAAAGTTTGGAATTATGTTAATGTTTTTCAATTAATTACATGCTAAAATAAACCTGGAACTTCCTTTAAACAATTAAATGTGACAAATAACTAAATATTGAAAGAATACCAGTTCTGTTATTATTATAAAATGTTAAGAAAATATATGGAAACATCATGAAAAATGTTATTAGACCATTTCCTTTCGCTTTCAATGATTTCTGTCATAGAATGAAATATATTTATGTAGACAGTGCGTTTCTAAAGAGACACATCCACCTTATATCATAGACACTGTGGGTCAACTTTTTAGAGAAGAAACCTATAAAATGAATTCTGTCCAAATGTCAGCCGTCAACGAAGTAAAAATGTTTGGTATTGAGTTTTGTGCCTCTTGTGAAGAGATAAAGATAAACCAAATAAACCCCTAAATGTAAATAGAAACTTACGAGACAGCTTTTGCACAAACCCACTGCAGTTTCATTTCTCATTGCATAACTCTTAACTACTCTCTTTTTTTTTTTATTTTTTTTTATTTTCGTGCTATGAAGCCTGCCTAGACCTGACTGCAGAGTTCAGGTTCAAGCCTGCCCTAGAACATACCCGAGCCTCTTCTAAGTCGCCCCCAAGCCTCTAGGGCTGCAAATTTTCTCTTTCGTATGAATGAAGTCCAGAACCTCGTCCAAAAGAACTGTGAATGTAATACTAGATGCCCAGCCTGGCATTTCTTCTCTGTTCCATGCACAGTGCCTGGTGATATACCTTTGTGAGCTTAAGCATTGCAGCATAATATACCACCACCATCACAATCACCATCCTGCCTTTTATTTTTTCTTAGCAGGAGTTAGAAATATAGGTTTACAACCCCAAATCCCGTGAATTTTCTAAGAATCCTAGGGTATTCATAAGAAATATATCATTCTCAGTCATTTCTTGACTAGTATTTATTTATAGATATTAATTTGTGGTGCTGGGTTAAAAAAGGGACCTCGAGGCCGGAGAGATAGCACAGCAGTAAGGCGTTTGCCTTGCATGCAGAAGGACATTGGTTCGAATCCAGGCATCCCATATGGTTCCCAGAGCCTGCCTGGGGTGATTTCTGAGCTTAGAGCCAGGAGTAACCCCTGAGTGCTCTTGGGTGTGACCCAAAAACCAAAACAAACAAACAAGCAAAAAAAAAAACAGGGACCACAAACATTCTACCATTGAGATATAGTCCAATTTGTTTTTATTTACTGGAAATGTTTGGTTTTGTGCCACAGGTGCTCATGTGCTACTTGCTCTTGACACAGAACTCGGGGGACCATCCAGTTCTGAGAATCATAGTTGGGGCTGTATAGACAAAGCAGATGTTTCCACCCTTTGAACTCTCTTTCTGACAAATCAACTTGTGTCCATACAATTCATGTTTGAGCTAGAGGCTCTTTAGAAAGTGAATTTTGAGCTCACTGCTGCTATTGCTGCAGTTCTCTTTTTTGTTTATTTTGGTTGTGCAGGCATGCTGGTGATGTCCAGGGCTTACTCCTTGCTCTGTGCTCACAAATCTCTACTGGCAGGGCTCAGGGCACTGTGTAGTTTCTGGGCATTGAACCTTATCAGATGGGTACAAGCCAAGCACCTTGCCACTAGAGTAACTCTTCAGCCTTGGTTTTGTCAAACTTAATGGACTCTGGAGATAAGAGGATACCGATACAGAACAAGAATTAACATTTTCCCAAGATGAAATCCAGCTGTATACATTTAAGAGAAACAGGCAGAGAAGGAAAATAAAAACTCAGTGTCACCAGAGGCAGAGGAGAGGTAAGTATTTTTTTTTAAGTTTTTATTTAAGCACCATAATTAAGAGCATGAGTGTAGTTGGGTTTCGGTCATAAACAGAACACCCCCCTTCACTAATACAACACTCCTACTACAGATGGCCTTTATCTTCCTCCTCCCCCACCCCTGCCTGTATTCGAGACAGGTATTCTATTTCTCTCAGTCATTAACATTGTCATGCTAGTTGTTAGTGCAGTTATTTCTCTAACAGCATTCACTACTCTTTGTGGTGAGCTTCATATTGTGAGCTGGTCCTTTCGGCCCTTAACTCTATTGTCTCTGGGATTATTACAATAATGTTTTTATTTAAAAAAAAAAACCCATAGATGAGTGAGACTATTCTCTGTCTATCTCTCCCTGACTTATTTTACTCAGCATAATAGATCCCATGTACATTGTGTATAGGAAAATTTCATGACTCCATCTCTCCTGATGGCTGCATAATATTCCATTGTGTATATGTACCACAGTTTCTTTATCCACTCCTCTGTTGAAGGGCATCTTGGCTGTTTCCAGAGTCTGGATATTATAAATAGTGCTGTAGTGAATATAGGTGTGAGGAAAGCATTTTTGATTGTAATTTTGTGCTCCTAGGATCTATCCCTAGGAGTGGTATAGCTGGAGCATATGAGAGCTCAATTTCCAGTTTATTGTTTTCCATAAAGGCTGGACTAGATGGCATTGAATTAGTATTGAATTAGAGTTCCTTTCTCTTCACATCCCCTCCAGCACTGCTTGTACTCATTCTTTGTGATGTGTGCCAATCTCTGTGGTGTGAGGTGGTACCTCATTGTTGTTTTGATTTGCTTCTCCCTGGTGATTAGATGTGGAACATTTTTTCATGTGTCTTTTGGCCATTTGTATTTCTTCTTTGACAAAGTGTTTGTTTATTTCTTCTCCCTATTTTTTGATGGGATTAGATGTTTTTTTCTTGTAATCTTCTGTCAATGTCTTGTATATTTTGGATATTAGCCCCTTATCTGATGGGGGGTATTGGATGAATAATGTCTCCCATTCAGTGGGTGGCTCTTGTATCCTAGGCACTATTTTCTTTGAGGTGCAGAAGCTTCTCAGCTTAATATATTCCCATGTTTATCTCTGATTCCACTTGTTTGGAGAGTGCTGTTTCCTCTTTGAAGATGCCTTTAGTCTCAATGTCATGAAGTGTTTTACCTGTGTGTTGTTCTATATACCTTATGGTTTCAGGTCTAATATCAAGAACAAATATCTAATATCTAATATTAAGAACAAATCCATTTGGATTTGTTCTTCATATATGGTCTTAGCTGGGAGTCTGAGTTCACTTTTTTTTTTTTGCAAGTGGCTAACCAGTTGTGCCAAAATACTTGTTGAAGAGGTTTTCCTTTCTCCATTTTGGATTTCTTGCCCCTTTTATCAAAAAATAAATGATTGTATGTCTGAGGAACATTCTCTGAATACTCAAGCCTATTCCACTGATCTGAGAATCTGTCTTTATTCCAATATCTGCTTTTTTTTTATTAAAAAAAAGACATGATCATATTAATAGTTGCAGAGAAAGCATTTGGTAAGGTCCAACACCCATTCTTGATAAATCTTTCATCAAGATGGGAATGAAAGGAACTTTCTCAATGTAGTTAAGGCTATCTAGCACAAGCCAGTGGCAACTATTATCCTCAATGGAGAAAAACTAAAAGCCTTTTCTCTAAAATCTGGTACAAGACAAGGCTGTCCTCTCTCACCATTCCTATTCAATATAGTACTAGAATTACTTGCTATAGCGATTAAGCAAGAAAAAGATATCAAGGGCATTCAGATAGGAAAGGAAGAAGTCAAGCTTACACTTTTTGCAGATGACATGATACTATATTTAGAAAACCCTAAAGACTCTACCAAAAAGCTTCTAGGAACAATAGATTCATATAACAAAGTGGCAGGCTACAAAGTTAACATGCAAAAATCAATGGCCTTCTTATACACCAATACTGATATAGAAGAAATGAACATTAAAAATACACCTCATTCACATTAGTGTCATACAAACTCAAATATCTTGGAGTAAACTTAGCTAAAGACATGAAGGATCTATACAAAGAAAACTACCAAGCCTTCTTCAAGAAATAAGAGAGGACACAAGGAAATGGAATCACATACCCTGCTCATGGATTTGCAGGATTAACATAATTAAAATGGCAATACTCCACAATGCATTGTAGAGATTTAATTAAATTCCTCTAAAGAAACCCATGACATTCTTCAAAGAAGTGGATCAAACACTCCTGCAATTCATTTGGAACATTAAACACCCATGAATTACTAAAGAATCCTTGGGAAAAGGAATATGGAAGGCATTACTTTCCCCAAATTTAAATTGTATTACAAAGCAATAGTTATCAAAAGAGAGGTAAGTCTTGATAGGAGAAAATGTCAACTAAAAATGCTGCAGAAAAGAAAGGAAAGGTGTGGAGAGGAGAGGAGAAGAAAGGAGAGGAGAGGGAAATGGAGTAGATGAAAGGTGGGAGAGGAAGGGAAGGAAAAGTAGGGGAGAAAAGAGAAGAGAGCAAGTAAGAGTCTGAAATGACCATCACAAGATTTTTTTAGATTGTGCACTGCAGGGTACAACTAAATTGGGAGGCTGGGGCGGTGAGAAAATGAAATGAATGAGGTTCAATTTATATGAATGCAGAACAGCACTTCCTGTGGCTTGCTCACCCCACCCCCACCCATGTCACCCTGCTCACAGTCACAGATTGTCAGTTACGCTGAGCTAAGGAGCTGAATTAATTTAGCACCTTGTGTCCGCATAAGAACTCTATAATGGGGTTCACACATCTATACCATGTGACCACCGGCTCTTTCCTCTTCCTTTAGCAGCCTCACAGCTCTTTTTTATATGACAGAGGAACACTACTTAATGACCAAGATGTATTATAGAAAGTTACAGAAGTCCAAAAAGTCCGCATTGGTAAAAACATCAAACTGTAGTTATAAGAACCCACATAGTCTGAGATGTCCTAGATTGAAATAGATTGAAATTTGCTGCTGTGCTGGGGACCATTTATCTATAGGAGGAAAAAAAATTGCCAAGGATAAATTAATACCCCCCAAAAAAAAGTTCCAAAACAAAAGAACAAGAAGCACACATGTGAATGCACACACACAATACACACATGTCCTTTTCTATATAGGAAAATTCTGAAATACATATCTAATAGTGATGAGTATCTTTAGGAAGAAGATTGGAATTAAGGGAATAATAAAGGTAAAGCTTCACTTTTAATTTATGTCTTTGTTTTACAATGCTAAATATGTTTAATTGTACACTTATTTAAAATCTGTAGTAGCTCTGTATATAAATGATCCTTTGGACTCTAACCCTCCTCCAAAATATTATACAAAGTTTATTGTGTATCCAGGTATAAAATAACTACTAATTGTTTACTAGTCTTCATTTTGAGCCTATTAGCAAGAGAAAAAAATGTATGATAGAGGCTAAATAAAGATGGAATAAATGTGTATAAAATTATGAGAAAATATGGTGTTAATTTTAATAGAAAGATACTAGGATGTAATTTTCTGCTACTCTGAAACATCAGAAACCACTCATGAAATAAATTCCCAGATCCCTCTCGTAATCTCCCAAAAAAGATTCTGAAAATAAAACTGAAGAAAATTTATTTTTAAAAATCACTATGATGATTCCAGCAGTTGAAGATAATTGGCAAATCACCAAAAGCAAAAAAAGACCATTTATTATGGTCAAGTTGGATTTATACTTCCTAGACACATAGAGATGGCCCAACATACACAAATTTGTAGCTTTCTTGCAAATAAGAGGAAAGTATTAAGGTCCGAAGTCAAAGGAGTAAAGTTAAACAAAACTTTAATCTGTCTACCAACAGCTCTAAACTGACGGGTCAGGTTCATCTTTTGCAAGAGAGGAACCTCACCCAAGGTCTTCAGGCAGTTTACCTGTTTTAACCAGGTAGCTTGAGGCAGTGTTAATGGAAACTTAGGCTTGAGGAAAGAATGCAACATGTTATCCCTTCCAAAAATGGTATCCCTCCTTGTTTAGAATTCAGGGTTCCAGAAAAAAAAGTTCATATAATATCAATAGATGCCAAGAAAACAGCTAAGTTTAGTCACATTTAAGTTAAACATCTCAATGAGTGAGAATATAAATAATAGATGTCAGCATAACAAAGGTCATATTCTGAAACCTACGGTTAATACAGTACTCAAAATTAAACTGAAAGCTTTTCTTTAAAATCAGAAACTAGACAGAAAATGTATTATTGCTACTTCTATATAAGTTAGCATTAGATATCCTAGAAAACATTGACAAAGAAGAAAAGGAATCCACATCAGCAAAGAAATAAATTGTTCCTTCTTTTTATGACTGAAACCAAACTACAACATGTTTGTAATCATGGTGCTTAAATAAATATATTATTTAAAAAATAATAATAAACTTATGAAACACCAAAGGCTCCACTAAAACACTACTAGAAGCAATATAGCAATGTTGATGGTTGTACCATCAATACAGAAAAATATCTAGTAATCCTATATGCAGTCAATAAATGAAAAAAATGAAGGACGAAATGTAATTTACAACTGCATTTAGAATAATTAACTATGTAGTGATAACAATAGAGGTGCAAGAACTATATAATAAAACTACTAGATATTGTTATAAGGTCTTGAACCAGGCATTAAAAGTAAAAGGAGAGGCCATATATATAGAATAATTAGTATAGTTAAAATGAACTATTCATTCTACCAAATGCAATGTGCAGTTTTAATGCAATACCAATAAATATTCCAGTGAATAAAGTGTAAATAGGACAAAAAATTTATTGGAATTATAATATTGACAGTAAGAAACCAAGTAAATAGACAAAACTTACATTGCTTTTATATTATAATATTGATAATAAGAAGCCTTGAATAAATATGATCATTTTGTAGGAAGAAACTTCAAAATGGAGGCATTATTTTTCCGACTTCAAACAGCACTGCAAAGCAATAATATAAAAATATTGGGGCTGGCAAGGTGGCTCTAGAGGTAAGGTGTCTGCCTTGCAAGCGCTAGTCAAGAAAGGACTGTGGTTTGATTCCCCGGCATCCCATATTGTCCCCCAAAGCCAGGGGCAATTTCTGAGCGCTTAGCCAGGAGTAAGCCCTGAGCATCAAATGGGTGTGGCCCGAAAACCAAAAAAAATATATTATGGCATAGGAACTAATTAGATATGTCAGTCAATTAAATAGAATGAAAGTTTAGTAATAAACCCACATGTTTGTTAATACTCAATTTATGACTAAGGACCTATAACATTAAACCAGGGATAATCTCTTCAATATATGGTTTGGGAAAATGAATAGCACATGTGAAAGAATAAGTCTGGACCAATCTTTAGCCCCATCACAAAACATATGCAGAGCAGATTAAAAACCTGCGTCCCCAAGTGTTAAATGAGAAAACCTCATAAGTGAAACTTTCCTTGATATTAGCATCAGAAATGATTCTGGGGATCCTACCAATACAATACAGAAAATAAAGGCAAAGCTAAACAATTGCAGTAACATTAAATTGGAATGAGTACAGCAAAAGACAACACAACTAGAAAAATAGAAGTAGCTCACTGAATGGAAGACAATATTTGAACATTGTATGTCTAATAAGCGTTAATATTAAAGCCACATGATCTCTGATAACTCATTATTGATGCAATTTAGCAATTATAGCAACAACCAAAATAAAAAAATTAAAAATGGGGTAAAGGGGTACTTTGTATGGCTGAAATTCAATCATGAACAACTTTGTAACTGTGAAAAAAGTTGTATTATGAACAAACTTGTAACCATGGTGTTTAAATAAATTATTTAAAAAAATTGAGAGGTAGTTGAAAAAATTTTTCTCTAAAGAGCACAGACATTTAATGACTGATAGACCTATATATATGTTCATCACTGATTTTCATGGTATTATAACTAAATTTTTATAATAATTTTAATTATAATTAAACATCAAAAAAAGGTGGGTTTTTTTTCTTTTTGACAAATTCAGAGTGTGCTAACTTGGGAATTGGAACATATGAGCTCTAGTTCTCATTCTGATTATGTAGCTTTTATTTTTCTTCTTTAAGCTTCACTTTTTTTTTTTATCTAAAAAAGGGAGCATTTCTTCCCTTCCTGGTCTGGGATCTATAACTTATGCACTATAAATATGATCTAGAATGGTGACAGAACTGTCTTCCTAAATTAATCTTCCAAAATTAATGAGTATAGTTTGCATCTGGTCCTAACAAGCAAAGAAGATGCCTTTAGTGAAATCATGTTTATCTCTTCAGACTTTTGTAATGTGAGTTTATTCCCTCCTCAGGTGCTTATCTCTCACAGGATTTCCTGCTCTAATGGTCACAGATGTCAGTCATCCCTGGCAGTGTAATAATCCAGCAGTCATTAAAATTTCTTGCATTTCCCCTAATTTGTAAATATTTGTATGTAAAGTCTATCAAGTGGCTAGGCAAGACTTGAAGTTGGTGGAGGAGGCAAACAGTGGATTGTAAACAGAAAGGTCAGTTTCCAAACATAGAAGTCATTGAAATGCAAAATTGTATTTAGGGTGAGTGATGCATTAGCCTCACTCCTTTTTCGACTGAGCAATGGACAATGAAGGCTCCTATAGTCTGGCTTTGTTCTTAGTCTGGCACTTTGGACCAGATTTACTACCTGATAGCAGCACAGTGGTCAAGGGTTAACCTGGAAGAAAGGCCTTGCAGACACACAGTGATATGAGACATTTAGAACCAATTATTAGAAAGTATTAATATCTACTGTTGACCTTGCACTGCTTTAACATAGGAAAGAAAAAAAGAAAATTATCAAAATACTTTGGCATTTTACTAAATAGATCTTCATGGGAAATTTTCACATTTGTTTACAATTACTAGGCACATAAAAATGTGGTTTTCCTCTTATGTATAATGTGCTTCAGAATTTAGTATAGCTTGATATATCATAATCAAATGAAAATAGACATGCAGACAGACAACCCTGAAATTTCCTAATGGCACATAGGATATCAACCCCAGTCATATTTTGTAAGACATGTGTTATTTTGTTTTCCAACCCTAAAATTATTGCTTCTCCCTTTGTCTCCCTCTAGCTCTTTTCTTCCCTTACTTCTTTTATTTGAAGAACATTTCTAACTTCTTTTAGCTCCAATAACACTTTTATGCCAATTGTAATGATTTAATACACATACAGGGAGAGAGCCTTTTATAGCCATTGGGCTAGGCATGTGACTCAAGTGGTAAAACACAGACTTCTCATGTGCAAGTCCCTGAGAGCCCACCATGGTACCACATGCATCCCTTGCCTCAGCATGACTGGTTAGGGGATGAATATATTTAACAATATATAGAAAATATAGCAACTATTTATTCATTTCTGACAAATATATATACATATATATACAAATATAGCAGCTATTTTTTTATTTCAGTGATGGAAAGAAGGGGAATAGGGCAAAGATTTAGCTTTTTTCTTTTTGTTTTTGTTTTGTTTTGTTTTGGTTTTTGGTTTTTGGGTCAAACCTGGCAGCCGTTAGGGATTACTCCTGACTCTACATTCAGAAATAGTTCCTGGCAGGCTCAGGGGACCATATGGGGATACCAGGATTTGAACCACAGTCCTTCTGCATGCAAGGCAAACACCCCACCTCTATGCCATCTCTCCGGCCCTAAAGATTTAGTTTTAAGTATCAATTCTTCTTTTATTTGGAAAAATCACCCTATTAAGGCTTGCTTAGGAAAAGGCAAAGTTCAGACCAAGTATGATGGAAGAGGTTTGTATGAAGCAGATATAAATGTGCCCAAGAAGGGAATTTTGAGAGATGGTTAGATTAAGTGGCCTCTGCGTTGTGATAATTTGAACAGGTGACAGGGCAAGAAGACGCAAAGTAAATGGCTTTGACTTTCAGAGTCTAACTCAGCCCTGATGGCCAAGAGCCACAGACTATGATTAACTGGCCTATGGTCACACTTTTTATTGACTGTCGAAATTCTAATATCATATGATTTTAATTTTGCATTGTTGTGATTTTTTTATACTTAAATGTTCAATGAAGCTTTAGTTATCATTGAAATCTGGATCAGAATTTAAAAAGGAAAATTCCAAAGTGGGTGCTTTGACTGCACTTGACTGAAAACATGGGTATAGTTGCTTCTTCTGAAGCCATTGTGACAGTAGCAACAAAAAGTATGGGTATGAATTTTATTCATTGGATAGCAACAGAGAATGTGGTTTTGGTAAGAGGGAAATAAATTAATGGTGATACCCAAGAATGGCTAGCAAAATGTAGAAAGAGGGAAAAAATAAAAAGTGATGCCAAAATTGGCCAGGAAAATATGTAAATAGTCTCCATTTCTTTTGTAAAATTAAAAATGGGATCATGTATATAACCATGCAAGATAGAGAGCAGAATTATTTTTATTTTTATATTAAGGAAAGGAGATCATTGAATCATGAAAATTTGGAGATTCTCAGGTTAATTCTACTCTGTGTCTTCCTTTAATTTTTACATTTAAGATTAACCATTTTGTATCATGCTTATAGTTGATACTTTTAAAATGTTTTTATGTCCAGAGATATACTTTTAAGAATTTTTATATAATTTTATACCATATGTGATTTCGGGGTCACATTTTATTCAGATATAGAAGACCACAATTTGAATAATAGCTTAAATTCCTATTGGATATCATTTAAGATGAACAGAATTTACTTGATGAATAAATATAATAAAAACGAATTTTGGTGGAAAAGCAGCCTAACTTTGTCATCAAACATAGTAATGCTTTTCCACTATAACCCTGAAATCCTGCTGTCTGATAATACAATGCTTGCTTTGCAAGTCCACTTTTTCTCAGTCACTGCTTTATTCTTCAAAATTCACTTCAGATTAAGAAATTCAAAGCTACACTCAGTCACAGTGATTTACGAATTAAAAAATTCACAATTCTTAGTATTTCTACAGCTTTGTTCTGGTACTTAAAAATAAATACACTTTGGAGAAGATTTAATTTTTTTGTCCCAATTTATTATCTTCAAGCTAAAAGTTATCCTATCCTATTGGCCTAATTCTAGATTAGGGGGCACCAGGGTTTAGTAGATAATGTCCTTTGGGAAAAGTTATGCTTAGTCTTCAAGGAAAAGTATCTCTAGTACTAGTAAATAGTCCAATTCCTGGGATGAGAAGGTGAACTTGTATATAAATTGTGGCTGACTGATGACACTGTATAGCTCAAAGTTTGTGACTATACCAGAAGACAAGGTTCTTAAAGAGAGATATAAATTGATGCCACAGGCCTGGCGCCAGGCACAGACAGGGCCGGCTCTCAGTCATGACCGATGTTGGGTTGTCAAAGTGATTTCTAGATGTTGTGACCTATGTTGTGACCAGTACTCCTGCCCTGTGCTGCACAGCCAGTATTGAATAAGCTTGTTGGTATTTTGTCTTTTTTTTTTTTGATAGCTTTCTTGTCTTTTCTTTTTCTGACCTCTCTTTCTTCAGTTCACCTCAGCAGTAGTTAAGAGACAGCCATCTTACTTTTGAGGAGTCTTCCTAGGAGGCCATGAACTGAGAGAATATTCAAGATCAACCTCATAGTGGAAAAATGCTTGAAACAGAAAAGATATGTCAGAAAGAGAATTTTAGGCAAAAGGTGTTTAGAACGAAAGCTTGGTAAATGAATTGTTTCCTTACAAAATGTAAGACAACAACAACAGCAACAAAGACAGCCTGTGTGTTCCCAGAAATTAAAAGGTAGTTGAAACAGGGAAAAGAGAATCAGGGTGAAAAGAAAAAGAGGAGAGAGAGCTAGTTAGGAAGAGATAACAGAGAAATGAAGAGGTCAGGAAAGAAAGAAGATATATAAGAAAGAAGCAAATGTTACTGTATATATATTTTTAAATCAGCCTTTAAAGAAATATTCAATGCCTCTAAAGACATAGATTATGAAGCTTCTAAACTGTATTAAATGATTAGATTTTAAAATCCAATTTCTTTTTGCCTTATCCAGTCTTCAAAACTTAATGTAGAGGGGCCTTAGATAATTTTCTTTAAAACATTATCTGAAAAAATGTATATACATGTTCTTCTCCTTTGCTCTTAAAACCTTCTGTGGCATTGGACCAAAGTACATTAGAGTAATAATGAGTGGGGAAGATAGTAGCAAGGAAACAGAGTAAAGGGGATGGATGAGGAAGTTTTGGCGCCCTGGTCCCCAGGGCTCTTTACTAAAGTCACCATCAGCATTATTTTTTGTTTGTAGGATTTACTGTACATAGTCATTTTTAAACTAACCATACTATTTATTTCTTTCACGAATTCTCTAAAACTCTTTTCTAGCTTCAAATCCAAATAGCAAGTTGAATTTTCAACATATGAATTCCTTCCATTGTGCAATCAATATAATATTATGAAAAATCTGTATTTTATATCAGAAAAACATAAAAAATCATGGTCCAAGGAAGCTCAACCATCAGAAACATCAGAATATCTAAAATTAAGCATTTTGGCCTTTCATTTGTCTCTAATGTGAGATGATACGTCATTGAAATCATATGCCTTTATCAGAGTGAATTAGCTAATCAAATTCTGATGCCAAGGGGCCAGAGAAATAGCATGGAGGTAAGGCGCTTGCCTTGCAATCAGAGGGATGGTGGTTCGAATCCCGGCATGCCATATGGTCCCCGAGCCTGCCAGGAGTGACTGCTGAGCATAGAGCCAGGAGTAATCCCTGAGTGCTGCCGGGTGTGACCAAAATCCCCCCCCCCCAAATTCTGATGCCAAATATATATAAATAAGAAGGCTTTCAAATATTATAAATTCATTGGGTAGGTTTATTCCTAAATGACCAAACATTCAACAATTTTCAGAAATAACCATTAAACTCTTTTGGGGATGCACAACCTGTAATGCTCAGGGGTTACTCCTGACTATGCACTCAGAAATCGCTCCTGGCTCTGGGGACTATATGGGACGCCAGGGGATCAAACCAAGGTCCGTCCTAGATTGACCACTGTGCTAGTTACTCTCGCCCCATAATCCTAACTTACAATATTTTTTTAAAAATTGTATTCTTTCAAAAGCTTCCAGTTTTCTGGAAAACTTATGAAAACTTGGAAAATGTGAAAGGTTCACATATTACATATGTTTTTACTAAATATAAATCATCCCACTTTTATGAAGATAAATATTAAACAATTATAATAGCACTAGCAGTAAACTTATAACAAATAAAATTAAAACAACCTTTAGAAAAAACATGATTAGCAAGGCAGACATAAAAATGTATTTAGATAGACATTCACTATATACCTTATCAAAAATGACATATAAAAAGAAAATACCTTGGCGCCGGAGAGATAGCATGGAGGTAAGGTGTTTGTCCTGCATGCAGAAGGATGGTGGTTTGAATCCCGGCATCCCACGTGGTCCCCCAAGCCTGTCAGGAGCAATTTCTGAGCATAGAGCCAGAAGTAACATCTGAGCACTGCCAGGTATGACCCAAAAACCAAAATAAAAAAAGAAAATACATTTTATAGTAGCTCTCCCTTATCTGTGGCTTTTTTTTTTTTTTGGTTTTTGGGGCACACCCGTTTGATGCTCAGGGTTTACTCCTGGCTAAGTGCTCAGAAATTGCCCCTGGCTTGGAGGGACCATATGGGATGCTGGGGGATCGAACTGTGGTCCTTCCTTGGCTAGCGCTTGCAAGGCAGACACCTTACCTTTAGCGCCACCTCTCTGGCCCCATCTGTGGCTTTTCTTACCTGTTGTTAATTACTCATAGTCAATGGCAGACTGAAAATATTGGAGATAATAAAATTACATTACATAGATTTTATTGCAGCATACTGCTATTGTTGTTATTTTATTATTTATTATTAATTTCTTTCTCATTTGTAATTTAAACTTTATCATTGGCATATCTTTATAGGAAAAAGTGAAGACTATAGTTTCAGTTTCAACATCCACTGGGGATGTTGGAATGTTTCCTTTCTACTAATATCTAGGAATCAATTCTAAGAAATATCTCTTATTTTTCAGTTGTCATTTTGCTTATAGTAGAGAATTAAGGCATAATAACCAAAGTCCTCTTGTCTGCCTTTGTCAGCCATGTTTACTGTATACAAAGTTAGCATGTGAAGTCTGTCTTGATTCTTTTCTAAACTGTGACATTTCCTTATGTCCTCCTCCTTCCACTCTAGGTCATTGTGATCAGTCACTTAACTGTGCAATAGATGATGTGTATTTCTTATTAAACAGTCTGGATATGTCTGTGGAATATTTTGGGGTGAGATGAACATTTACGTCAATTGTTGGAATATTGCAGACTATTTCATTGAGGACAAACCTTGTTTCATCTGTTGAAAGCATAAATTACACAAAAACGGTTGAGTAAGGGACAACTTGTCTTCTCTCCAAGTGTGAAACTTGGATTTTCTTCTGCTTTTGATACTGCAATCATAAGTCCTTGTAATGGTTGATGATTCCCAGATTCTTTGGTATTTTCAGTGATACAAATTCTGGAAAATAATGACATCAGACTCAAAGTTGGAAACAATAGAAAAGATTACTGAAAAATAGGAAGAGAAAGCTCCTGTATGAGATGAGGCATCAGAAAGTAAAAAGTCATAGATGACTAATGTTAAAAATTATATTGTAACAGAGCAATGGCATTCTTTCTATGTTGAAGCTGTCTCATGGTGTCTTGACAATTCACATCTGTTTTTGGGGGGATTTTGCTAGTTTATGATGCTCTGAGCTCAGACTTGGGGAATGTTGCTAACATCCTGTTAGTTTACAATAAGGTCCTTTACAATAAAGTAAATTACTTTATTGGTCCTAGCAGCATCCTCAAGAATCTCTGGACTTTACCGGTATGACTGCAGATAAGAAGAGGATGTAAGTTACCCACAGGACTGGAATTTTACATGGTGGCAGATTGAGATGAAACTTCAGCTAACAATTGGCAAGGGGAGAACTAAGGATGTTTGCTGCTAACTGGCAAAGGAAGATTTATCTGTCACTTTTGGAATGACTCTAACTTGGATTTTCTATCACCTGCTCTTCTGGTTCTTGGGCTTTCAAAAGCCACCTTAGAACTTTATCAGCAGTTCTTCTGAATCACCTTTGTCAAATTTCAGGATGTCTAAACTTTCGTATTCTATCAGCCAGTTCCTGATGACCAATCTATGTGTGTGTGTGTGTGTGTGTGTCTGTGTGTGTCTGTGTGTGTCTGTGTGTCTGTGTGTGTGTACAAATAGCCCTCGATTCTACTTTTTAGAGAACCCTCAGTAATAGTAACAGACTTAACTTTCTCATTGGAGAAAAGGAGCTCCTCACAATTATAAAAAACACTATTGGTAGAAAATGATCCCAGTAACTTTCTCCTTGTACACTTTCTTCCCCAGGGGAACTCTAAAGAGGAGAGCAAAGCCCCTCTAGGCTGGCACCTGGAAACTCCCAAGACATGCCCAGGCAATAGAAAGAATTGACCAGTGCAAGGAAGCTTTTCTTAGAACTTCCTATTCCAGGCTCCCTTCTTGTGGCTGTATGTAAATTTTACCTCTGGCTTGGTGCCCCCAAATGCTTTAGCCTCTGTCAGCTGCAGATTGAAGTTCCCAATAGCTGCTGTCAGATTCAGTAACCTCTGGAAGTTAGACTCAGCCTTTCTCTGAATGGCATCTTGGCTCTTCACACCCCAACAGTCTGACTGTAGGTGCTGCTTAGACAATCCTCGGGGTGAATTCTTTGGTTCACACTGATGGGCTTCTAGATACTCCGAGATGCAGTGACATTTAAAAAGAAATCAGGCTAGCATATATATATATTTCTTTGTCAGGGAAATAGATTATATTGCATTTTGCCATTCAGTTTTTACAGAATCTGCCAAGATCCTCAAATGCCAACTTTTTGTCTGTTCTTGAAGGCATTGAGGATTTTTTTATGCCTTGGGAAGAGACATTAAGCCCCTCAAATGCATTGTTTGCTTTGGTGAACCCAAAGGAGTTTTGCAACATGTTAACACTCTCCTAAGCCAATCCTCCATGCTTTCCCTGATGTGTTTTCTATTTCTTCTTCAGAAGGTCATAGTAAGTGTTTTTCCCAGGCTCAGATTGAGAAAAATAACTCAGATTTTAGCCCAACTTGACACTGCTCCCAACTCAGGAAATATTCTAATATCAACTTTCTGGGTGGGGCATACAAAAGTTCACCATACATTCCACTTCTTGGCTATCTTATCTTAAGCACTCATATTTGTAAAAAAAAAAATAAATTATCCCACTTCCTCTAACAACCCTCCTTCCTATCCCATCTATAATTAGACCATCACACTCCCATGTTAGAGTATTTAATGCTTTTCCCTAAATCCTGATTGAGAGCCTCAATTCTTTTATTGCCTTACCTTTTTTTTTTTAAATAGTTCCATGCAATAGTGACAGAATAAGATGGCTACATTAATTCTTCCCTGGGCAAATGACAGGACCGAAACATATCTATTTGTGTTATAGTCCTGCTGTTCTTGTGGCCTAACAGTTGGACTGGTCCTTGTCTGCATGGAGCTGTTAGTCTAGCAGAAGAACTACATAGTGACACAGTCACTACACAGTGACAATGAAAAAAGAAATAGAAAAAAAAAAAAGCCCAACAACAACAGCTCTAATAAAGCCTTCTAGAAGGTGCAAGGAAACCTTAGCCTGAGGAACAACGTGTGCAAGGTGGAGGAAGGCTGGGCAGCTACTAACATGTTCCTTCTGGGTCCTGATACAAGTTTAATTTGATCAGAGCAAAGGGAGACAAGAGAAGTCTGATAACTGTAAAATATTCTGAGATCAAAGAAATCTAGGGAGTCATCTTTCCTCAAACCTCTGTTTGAAAAGCATCTGTTTAAGTAAGATTATTCCTGTTAAGCAATGTCTTTTAAGTGCTTATTTAAAAGTAGGATATTTATGCCAGGTTATTTTATTTTATTTTATTTTATTGGCATGCTTGTTTGTTTAAATAGTGTAACAGCTGCATGTGTTCAGTGCCTTATAAAATTTAGAATGAAACAACATTTTAAAAAATTCTCAGGATAGAGGCCGGAGCGGTGGTGCAAGCGGTAAGGCGTCTGCCTTGCAAGAGCTAGCCTAGGACGAATTGTGGTCCTATCCCCTGGCATTCCATATGGTCCCCCCAAGCCAGGAGCAATTTCTGAGAGCATAGCCAGGAGTAACTCCTGAGCATCACCAGGGGTGCTCCCCCCCCCCAAAAAAAAAACCATCAGAAATTCTCAGGATAAAGTTTTCTTTTGCTTTTGAATTAAATCTACTCTTTTTGTACAAATACATTCACATGTCCATATTTGTTTAACATTTATCTAATGTCATTTTTCTATATTTGGTATGTATTTACTCTTAGAAAGTTTTTGTGCTTTTTATAAAGCAGAATTACTAATGTCATTTATTTTTTATTTGATTTATAACAAGAGTAAATAAATTAGATATATTCACAAACTGACAAAGCATCACGCTGGAAAAATTATATTTAACTTTTATAAGTTGCAGTAACTACAACTTAAGAAGTTTCATAACTTTCTAAATTGTCTCATGATGTATATCAATTAAATATCAGAATTATATATTCTTTGTATCTTCATATAGCTATTTTTGAATTAGTTTTAGAAATATATTTAAAACATTTATGTACAATCATTTAACTCATCTTAATGCTTCAATTATTATCTTTGTGTTTTAAAATTCTTTAATATAAACTGTATTATAAATACATAATTTCCCAATGGCATGGGATACTTTTGCTTTTTTAATGTCAACCAAAACTTTTGCTTAAAAATATAGTAAATTTGGTTATACCAAACATCATACAATGATCTTAGTATTTGTAATACAGAGTCCTAAAGGAAAATACTTGTAGACAAAGAATTGTAAGTGGTTAAATGCTAAAAAATTATCATGGTCTCAGGAAGTCACAATAATAATGTTTTCTAAGAAGTGAGATGTCTGAGAAAAGTTATTGAGATATCTTTGGAAAAGATTCTAGAGGAAAAATACTATTTTGGTTGGACTTTCACGAGTGTCATGAGCACGAGTAATGGTACAAAGTCACATGGGATAGTGGAGAGGTTCAGTGTGAGGTACGACTTCCCTAATAATGGTTTGGTGAGAAAGAAATGATAGATCATCTTGGAAACAGAAGAGAGAATTAACTCCTTAGGCAAAGAGCAATAACTGAAAAACCAGTTTGTGTTTTTAATAGACAATATGAAAGCACTGAAAAACTTCTCAATGGAAACAGGGAAGATAGGAGAATATTTGGAAATGGTATATTCAACAAGACCAGGGATAGAGTGAATGAGTCAGAGAGAGAGAGAGAGAAAGAGAGAGAGAGAGAGAGAGAGAGACTGAGAGACTGAGAAAGATAGAGAGAAAGAGAGAGAGAGGAGTGACTTAAGGGAAAGAAAGAATGTTAACTAGTCTTTAGTTTAAAATATAAAATAAATACTGTATTAATGAGTAATGTGGGAAAGATAGAAGTTTTTAGATCACTAAAATACACTAAGTTTTGGAAACAACATAGCAGTGACTTCATCTTGATCCTCTACTCTGACTTTCTAGCTGTGACATTTGGAACAAGCTTTTAACCTCTCAGAGCCTCATTTCTTTTCAAAGAAGGAAAATTAGATTTTTCAGTTTTGCTAAGAAAATCAAATGATAAAGTACTTTCCTGAAATATCAAATATATTCAAGGGGTGTTCTTTTCATTTTAACCTCCTTTTGAATTTGAGGAGCATTTAAAGATCCAAAATAATTAGCTAGCTAGTTAGTAATGTTGGCTAATTAGGTTACAAGGTTACAAATATAATATATATATAATATAACAGTTTACAAAAATGTAGTGAAAGGAAGGAATCAATGGAAAGATTATAGAAATTTAAAAAAATAGGATCTAAATGAAAATTTTAAAGAGATATTTATCTTTGAAATTATATTGAAATATAAAATTAATATATCCCATAAATATTTTATATGACTAAGTTCAGGAAAAAATTAATTGACCATTATTTTTTATTGTTTCATTACCTCTGGTTAGTGTAAATATGTATGAAACTGCCCCTTTCTGATTTTAACCATTTTTGCCCATTTAACAGACAATGTTCAGTAAAATGTGTATTGAAAAAAACAAAAGTCCCTTATTTGATGGGTATTGGATGAATAGTTTCCATTCTGTGGGTGGCTTTTGTATCCTAGGCACTATTTCCTTTGAGGTGACGAATCTTCTCAGTTTAATATAATCCCATCTGTTTATCTGTGCTTCCACTTGTTTGGAGAATGCTGTTTCCTCCTTGAAGATGGCTTTAGTCTCAATGTCATGGAGTGTTTTACCTACATATTGTTCCAAACACCTTATGGTTTCAGGTCTGATATCAAGTTCTTTAATCCATTTGGATTTGACCTCTGTGCATAGAGTTAGATGGGGGTCTGAGTTCGCGTTTTCCACAAGTAGCTAACCAGTTGTGCCAACACCACTTGTTAAAGAGGCTTTCATTGCTCCATTTTGGATTTCTTGTGAAATCCAGCTATACCATATGATACAGATATACTACTCCTAGGGATATACCCTAGGAACACAAAAATACAATTAAAAAAATTCTTCCTAACACCTATATTCATTGCAGCACTATTTACAATAGCCAAACTTTGGAAACAACCAAGATGCCCTTCAACAGATGAATGACTAAAGAAACTGTGGTACATATACACAATGGAATATTATGCAGCTGTTAGAAGAGATGAAGTCATGAAATTTTCCTATACGTGGATGTACAGGGAATCTATTATGCTGCGTGTAATAAGTCAGAGAGAGAGATGACACAGAATAGTCTCATTCATCTATGGCAGAGTTCTCAAACTAAATTTACCTGGGGGCTAAAGTCGGGGTGAGGCAGAGCCGCATAAGGGATTTCACAAAAAAGTCCTCAAACATCATTATTAACATTTTTAATATTTTCTTCTGAACATGAATAGAACATTGAGTGAAGATCATGAACAGTTCTTCTGCACATGGCATCTTTTGCCTATTCCTTGCTGCCAGAGACTTGACAGCGCTTCTCACAAATCTGAACCACATTTGGCTTTAGACAGGAAGCAGTTGAGACCCTCAGTATGGCTTGGAGATGATCATCATTAAGTCTAGACCTGTACTTTGACTTATTGAAGTTCAATGTGAAGAATAACTTTTCACACAAATATGTGCTCCCAAAAAGGCACATGGTGTGCTTGAACATTCAGGAAAGCTCAAGGAAGCTGGGGCGGGGGGGAGGGGAAGGGCAATTTTCTCAAAATTTGCCCATGCATGTCTGCTTTTCCACTAATCTCCCTGAACTTGGCTTTGAGATCAGAGTTGCATTGCAGGTCAATGAGCTCTATTTGAAGCACAAGAGGGGCATCTTGCACATCAAAGGAAAAGAGGTTCACAAAAATTTGGAAAGTGGCTCTGTGCTTTTTGAAGTCTGTAAATCTGTGATCAAATTCCTTATCTAGTTTAAAAATAGCATCAACATATTTCTCACCACTGAATGGTATTCCTGCATCCAGAAGTTCCTTGCATGCTGGGAAATGGCAAAGGTTTGTCTGAGAGATCTGGAATTTCCTTATAACACAGGTTTTGTGGAAAATGCTCTCATGTTGTCATAGGCAGCACTGATAAGCTGCCCTGGGCCTTGTAACATCTTGTTTAGTACATTCAGCTTATGTGTGATGTCAACAAGAAAAGCTAAGTCCATGAGCCGTTTGTGATCACTCAACTCAGAAACAGCATTCCCATCCTTCTCCATGAAGGCTTTCACTTCTTCTCTCAACTCAAAAAATCTTTTCAGGACATTTTCTCTGCTGAGCCAACGTACCTCGGTGAAATAGAGCACATCTCCATATTCTAATCCATTTTCTCTAAAAAAGCATGAAACCTCCTGTGCTTTAAGCCCCTGGATCTGATTTGGTGGATGCATTTCACAACAACAGACATCACATTGTCACATGGCAGGCATTTACTGCAAAGGGCATGCTTATGGATAATGCAGTGAAGAGCAATGGTCTTCTCTACACCCTCCTCTTCAAGTTTTTTTTTTGAACAAGTGCCACCAGTCCATTTTTCCTTCCTGTCATCGATGGCACTCCATCGGTTATTATTCCAACAAACTTCTTCCATGGCAAACCTGCATTCTCAATGGCATCACACAGATGCCAAAATATCTCATTAGTGGTGGTCTGGCCATGCATTGGAATTATTGTAGGCAGCTCCTCTGTCAACTCAAACTTGCAATCAACACCACGGACATAAATTGTGAGCTGCGCATTATCTGTTATATTTGTGCCCTCGTCAAGAGCAACTGAGTATGCATCAAAACATTTGGCTTTCTCACACAGTTGATGATAAATGTCACTTGACATGTCAGAAATGTGCTCTGCCACAGTGTTGGCAGAAAGGCTGATTTTGCTAAACTGACCTTTCTTTTCTGGACAGATAATACTTACAGCCTGTAACATGCATTTCTTAACAAACTCTCCTTCTGTGAATGGTTTTCCTGCCTTAGCAATCATCTCACTAACCATGTAACTAGCTTTGACTGATGCAACTTTCTCTTGGTTGCTTTCTTGAAGAAATCTTGTTGCCTCATTAGACATGCTTTATGACTGGCAACTCTCTTGGCTCTCTCATTTCCTTGATATTTTGCACATTCCTCAGCATGTTTAGTTGAATAATGGCATTTCAAGTTGTATTCCTTGTGCACTGCAACTTTCTCTGAGCAAATAAGACATGTGGGGATGCCCCTGTGCTCAACAAAGAAATACTGTGTCTCCCACTTTTCCTGAAATTGTCTGTGCTTGTCATCAATCTTTCTCTTCACTGCAGGCTTTGATGAAGTCATGATAAAGGTATGACAAAATATAATTCTGTAATAAACTTCTCTCCCTTAGGCCTCTGATAATGCAAGGGACAGCGGGCAGGAGCAACGGAAATGACTGCACTAGATGCAAAGTATTATTCGCTTACTGAATATTCGCAATAAAAAATCGCATTAGTAAGAAAAATATCGAAACAATAGCATTAAACATTTGCATACCCAGGAGCTGTTCAGGGTATGCAAATGTTTAATGCAATATTTTTTCTTACTAATGAGATTTTTATTGTGAATATTCGCATTAGTAAGAAAAATATCGAAACAATAGCATTAAACATTTGCATACCCAGGAGCTGTTCAGGGTATGCAAATGTTTAATGCAATATTTTTTCTTACTAATGAGATTTTTATTGTGAATATTCGGTAAGCGAATAATCGCAAATACTGCTATATTTGAAGGCCGGCCACGGGCCACAAAATGTTGTATGGAGGGCCGCGAGTTTGAGAGCCCTGATCTATGGGTTTTAAAAAAAATTAAGGCCTTTATTCTAATAATGCCCAGAGACAATAGAGATGAGTGTCTGAAGGACTGGCTTACAATCTGAGTGGCTCACAAAGAGTGGTAGTGCAGTTAGGGAAATAACTACACTAACAAATACCATGACATTGTTAATGAGTGAGAAAGTAGACTGCCTGTCTCAAATACAGGAAGGGGTTGTGAAGGAGGGAGGGGTGACATTGGTGGTGGGAATGTTGCACTGATTTTGTTTATGACTGAAACCCAATTACAATCATGCTTGTAATCATGGTGCTAAAATTACAATTTTATTTTTTTTAAAAAAGCCACTAATATTACTTTGAATAAGGAAGAATTCAAAAATTAAATGTGCTCTGACAGAAAATTCAGGATAAGATATGATGGCAATATTATTTATTTGTTATGGTAAGATATAGAAAACAAGAGAAAGGAAGTGGTGACTGGTGATCTACCTGCAATTGTAATCAATAAAGATTTGCTGGGTGAATAAATTTATGTTTCATATGATTTGAAGTGAGTGTGCTCTAGATTTTTCTATTCTTTTTATCATCTTGTTTCATATTTTCCTGTTATAAATATAAAAATGTTTACCTCCCATAGAACAACTGAATACAAAATTTTCAATGCCAGATTTAATTTCCTAAATAGATTATTTCCAAAAAAAGCTTTAGCACTTCTACCCCCTTAATTCCCTACCACAAGAGGGCATATATCTCATTTTTTTCTTTGAAATTTGACAAAAATTGCCATAATTGTTGATTATTCCTACCTGTTTATTTTACTATCCTTTTCTGAGGTAGAAAAAGAGGTTCCTCACAGAAGTTCCTCCAGAGGTTGTTGCCTCTGGTATATATAAAAGGTCTATCTATTTTAAAGTCTTTCCATTAAATAGTATGAATTTTTAACATCTAGATATTGTTTACGATTGGAATCCTCCTGATCTACCAAACAACATGGCTTCAGCAGCTGTTCTAGGAAATACATGTCCTAGACTATTTAGAAGCAATGCCACCTTTCTACAGTTGTTTAGCTTGGTTAGTATGATGATCCTGGCCAATGGATTTATGCATCCTTCTAACTTTAAATTTGCTTCATTCTATTTCTTGAAAAGAAACAACCTAGACAATCAAGAGACTCAAGTGTTGTAGATACAACTGGAAAAGATGCAGGGTGGTACCTAAGGATAGGTTTGAGGAAACCTGGATACATTTGAATTTGTTACATTATTATTATTCCAGACCTAGGCCCCCTCCACCAAGTGATTTTATTTTCCCAAAGGAAGTGAACAATTTATTCTTTTTAATTTTAATAAAGAGGGATTATGCTTCTTTGAAAGACCTTTGTATTACAGGCATTGGCAGCTTAGGGTTCTTCTGTTGATACAGCTGATAGCATATGCTTTTAATTTGACTTTTCAGTAAGTCTCTGAGACTTTTTTTAGGGGTTAGTCACTTCAACAATTCAGACACAGTTATCTTAAAATGACATGTTTTTTAGTTTTCCAAATTTCCCCTTCTTCTAAAATCAAGACAATCATCTCTCTCAATCTCTCTCTCTTTATCTTTTAAAACAATCCATCTTATTTTAAATTAAATTCAAGAACAAAAAAATCTTTGAACACAATATCTTGCTTATTTTCTAGAGAGGGAAGAGGAATAAAATAATTCTTATTTCTTGACTTAACAGAAAAAACAACATGATTTATGCTTTTATGAATTTTTCCTATCACTGATTTAGCAATGATTCCTCTTTATATGGTTTAAAGGGCCTAAGGCAGTCACTCAACACTTTTCCTCTTCTTTAAGTTACTCAGTTGTATTACCTTGGTAAAGGGGTCCTCATAAAGAATATAATAACTATACAACTTATCACATAAGGCTATGTATCAATAAGTGGAAATGAAAAACACATTGAACAAATTATATATTGCAATATAAATGTAATAGAACACTCATATACCTTTTCATTTATGTTACCAAACTTGCCTTGCATTTGGCTGATCCAACTTTGATCTCTCACATCAAATATGATCTAAGCACCTCCAGGAGTTCTCCCTGCACAGAGAGCCAGGAGTAAGTCTTATGAACATTGGGTGTGCTACTCTAAAACAAAACAAAAACAAAAG
The DNA here is from genome assembly GCF_024139225.1 of Suncus etruscus. NCBI lineage: Eukaryota > Metazoa > Chordata > Mammalia > Eulipotyphla > Soricidae > Suncus > Suncus etruscus. The sequence goes on from NC_064858.1 coordinate 42,700,817, forward strand.
CTATTTGAATGCATGCACTGTTAGTTTCTACTCAGCACCTTAATGTCTGAAGCAATACAAGAAGGGATCCTGAGCACATATAGGTGTGACCCACACCCAAAACAAAAATAAAATGAAAGTTTGGGCAGTAATTAAGACTCAGTTGTCAAGCACTTTACTTGCAGTGTGAGTTTCTGCATTCAATTTCTGGCACTACCCAAACCCCGGTAGAATGAAATCAATAGCCAAAAGAACTATTTTCTAGTCATGCTTTGCATGCAGGAGTGAGCTCCTGAGAGCCATAACGGGAATATCTCCCTGCCTCAATCTGATATAACCCATTTATAACTTCCCTCCTGCCCCCCACAAATAATACCCAAATAATCGCATTTATCCATCATATTAAGAAAATGCAACTTTAGTTAAGTATAGTTTTAAAAACAGTAAAGGTAAGAGCCATAACATACAATGTAAAAGTGAAACAAAATGATAAAATGTGAAGATTGAAAATAAACATTCATGATGGCTAGGCTACTTATGTATTGTCATTAGTTTATAATGACAGTGTAATGACATCTTTCTTTCTGGCACTACCTTTCTATATCAAGATTATCTCAGAGTTCAGAGTATAGGGTGCTATGGGAAAAGAACATATTTTTTGGTTGAGAGGAGACATATAACTAAATCATACTGAACATTACAAAGGGTGATACACAAGAAGGGCACATATTTGAGAATATACTTGTAGTTAAAAATAAAAACTTCAACATAGTGAAATTACTATTAAGGGGCCAGAGAGATAGTACATCAGTTAGAGTGTTTGCTTTGTGAGAGGTTGACTTGGGTTCAGTCCCCAGTGTCCCACACAGTCCCCTAGCCTGTCAGGATTAATTTCTGAGTGCAGAGCCAAGAATGACCTCTGAGCACTGCTGGGCATGACCCCAAACCAAAAAAAAAATTACTATAAGAGAAATACAAAATTTGAGTATCTTGGAGGTTACAAGCTTAGTCACTATTTTCTCTATTTATCTAAAAACAGTAAAACCAGAAAGTGAAAAATATTTCATGTTCATGGATTTGAAGAATCAATCTTGTCAAGTTGATCATCCTATCTACATTATTATGTAGATTAAACATAATTCTAATCCAAATTCAGATGACATTCTTCAAGGACTTAGAATAGTCAATAGTAGAGGCTGGAGTAATAGCATAGTAGATAGGTCATTTGCCTTCACGTGGCTGGCCTAGATTTGATTCCCAGAATCCCATATGGTACCCTGAGTACCACCAGGAGTAATTTCTGAGCACAGAGACAGGAATAACCCCTGACCACCACTGGGTATAAAACAAACAAACAAACCAAATGAATAATCAATAATAATATTTGTGTGGAAACATGAAACACTCATTAAAAAATAGTCAAAGTAAAAGCTATACTGAGAAACAGGAGACTGGGATACATCTTATTACCAAACTTAAAACTATACTATACAGCAATAGTGAACAAACTATCATGAGAATGCAATGAGTATAGACTATTTGACCAATAAATTGGAATAAAAAACTAAAGAAAAATCTCAAATCTATGACCAGCTAATTTTTAACAAGGAAATTGAGTTCATGAAATAGAGTAAAGATAGACTCTTAAATAAATATGGTGTTGACAAAACTGGTTGGCTGCGTACAAGGCAAAAGCTCTACCCTCTCTATTACTTCAGCCCCAAAATAGAGATTTGCATGGCAAACAAACAATGAAAAAATCAGACCAAATCAACCAAGAATACGAAAAAAACAGGGGCTAAAACTTAAAAACATAAAACTGAATGTAGAAAATATTTGAATTCAACAGATGAAGAGTTAATACTTTTACTACAAGAACAGCAACAATATGAAGAAACCCCAAAATTCTATCAAAAATGGGAAGAGGAAATGAACAGTCACTTTTCTGAAGAAAAAGCCATTAGGTAAATAAAATGGTATCATCAGTTATTATGAGAGAAATCCTAACTAACGTGACAATGAGATATCATCTCATACAATTAAGAATGTTTCATATGGGACCAGAGAGGTAGCATAGCAGTCGGGCATTTGCCTTGCACACTGCTGACTCAGGATGGATCTTGGTTTAATTCCTGGCATAATATATGGTCCCATGAGCCTGCCACAAGCGATCTGAGAGCAGAGCACTTGAGCACCGCTGGGTGTGATTCAAAAACCAAAACCAAAACAAAACAAACAAAACAAACAAAAAACAAACAAAAAAAACAAAAAGGAAAAAAAAGAAAAGAAAAGAAAAAAAGTACTTTATATATATATATATATATATATATATATATATATATATATATATATATATATATATATATATATATATATATGGGAAACAGTTTGTTGGCAGAGATGTAGTATAAAAGAAACTCATCCATTGCTGGTGGAAATGTCTGGTTCCACCCATATGAAAAAAATAGCATGGATAAGAGATTTCTCAAAAAATTAAAATAGAGTGCCATATGATTCTACAACTCAACTTCTTGGTATATACTCCCGAGACTCAAAAATACTCATTCAACAAGAGATATGCACAAATTACTCATTGTACAACTGAATGCAATAGCTAGTCTATGGAATAAATCTAGGGGTACAATGACATGAGTGAATGTGAAGATATGATACATATATGATATATATACCTACACACACACACACACAAAGTGGCATACTATGCAGCTTTAAAAAAGCAATGGGATGCAATTTGCAGTAACTTGCATGGAATTGGAGAACATCATGCCAAGTGAAGTAAGAAGAGAAGAAGGACAAGTGGATGATCTCACTTGTCAGGGGTATATAGAATGCCAGGACAAGTGAATGAAAGGTTAACAAAGGGGGGGGCATATTTAGATTAATCTTGACCTTAACTTATAACAGTGCTTCTCAATTATTTTCTGTCAAGCCCCCTAGGAAGAAGAAAACATATTTCGAGCCCCTTGCGCTTCTGTAAATAGTATCTTTATTAAATAAAACTTTAACCTGCACTTGCAAGGCAGACACCTGACCTCTAGCACTACCTCACCGGCCCCCCTCCTTTTTTTTTGGTTTTGGATGTGCCACTATTAATTTGTCCATTAAACTACTGAGTGATTGTTTACAGGTTTTGGAGACTGAATAAAAAGGTCGTATAAATATTTATGGACATTTTTTTGAATAGGTTATGTTTTGGGTGGTTGTTTTGTTTTGGAGACACACCTAATAATTGCACACCTATGTATTATCTCAACTGAGTTTTTTTTTAAGAATAGGTTCACATTTTTAACTCAGTTGAATAAATATGTAGGAGTGCAACAATTGCTGTAACACATGGTAAAACTATGATTCTCCTTGTAATAAACAGCCAAAATGTTTCCCAAAGAGACCATACCATATTGGATCAATAGGACAACTCTGTGTTTCTGGGCGGTGGTGTAATATAATACTGAACATTAAACCAAGGACATAGCACATGGAAAGCATGTACTTTACAAATTTGAGCCACACTTCTGGTCCATGAATATTCTTTTAATACATTATTTCTCCAACTTGCTATTATTTTGTTGACCCTTTGTCTATATTTAGTCATAAGATATATTGACCTGCACTTCAAAAAGTTAATAGGATACTTATAAAATGAGTTAGGAGGTATTTTATTTGCTTCTATTTTGGAAAGAATGATCTACAACTTTTTTCTATATGATCTATACTTTTTACTTCTGTAAATATGTGGTAGAATTCTTGAGATTAAAAATAATTGGTGGGGCTAGAGACACAGACATTTTATAGGATTGCTTTGCATGTGGTTAACCCAGGTTCAATTCCTACATTATTCCCAAGCCCTGCCAGGCACAATTCCTGAGCACAGAGTCAGGAGCAAGCCCAAAATACCACTAGTAGTGGTCCAAACTTTTTAAAGAAAAGAAAACAAAGGAAAAAATCTTTCTTTCATAAATTATTATTATTTATTTAATGATTTGTTTGGGGGCCAGACCAGGCAGTGCTCATGGGTTATTCCTGGCTCTGCACTCAGAAATCACTCCTGGCAGGCTCATGGAACCAAATGGGATGCCAGGGATCTAACTTGAGTGAGTCACATGTAAGGCAAATGTCATTCCTACTCTACTATCGCTCTGGCCCTTATTTGATACATTTTTAGATATAAGTTTATTTGAATGATGCATTTCTACTTTTATACCTTTGTTTTTAATTTTGTGTGCTTATGTTATTTAAAGAATTAGCAATTTTTTTTAAGTTATAACATTGTGAATATGGTTCTTCTGATAATATTCTCTCATTTTTATCACTGTGGAATCAGTAGTAATTACCCCTTTTGTTTTTGATATTAGTAATTTGTGATGTTTCTATTTTGTGCTTAGCTAGATCAGTTTTTTGATCTTTTTATAGAAACAGCTTATACTGTGTTAATTTTCCTTAATGTTTCCTCTAATCAATTTTGTTTTTCTTCTGTGATTTTTATTATAAAGCTTGTATTAAGCTTACATTACTCTTTTTTGTTTTGATTTTTTGTTTGATTGTTTTTGGGGGTTTTGTTTTGTTTAGTTTTTGTCCCACACCCGATGACACTCAGGGGTTACTCCTGGCTATGTGCTCAGAAATAGCTCCTGGCTTGGGGGTCCATAGGGGGTGCAGGGAGATCTGCGGTCTGTCCTAGGTCAGCCACATGCAAGGCAAATGCCCTACGGCTGTGTCTTTCTTGTTCTATGGTAGAAGTTTGGCTTACCAGTCTTAGAGAGTTATCTTTGGCTAATATATTTTTCAATTATTTACATTTCCAACTGTTTCTGCTGAACTAAAATTTTATCAGTTCTAGTTTTATTTACATTTACTTAAATATTTTAAATTTTCTCAAGATTTCTTCCTTGCCCCATTAATTTTATTTTGACTATTGGTTTATTTATTTATTTATTGGCTTTTGGGTCACACCGGTGATGCTCAGAGGTTACTCATGGCTATGCACTCAGAAATTGCTCCTTACTCAGGGGATCATATGGGACATGGGGATGGAACCCAAGTTCGTTCTGGGTCAACTGTATGCAAGGCAAACGGCCTACCTCTGTGTTAGCACTCTAGCCTCATAACTATTGGTTAATAAGTACTAAATATATATCACAGTAAAAATGAGAGAAACCCCAATATCCTGCTTTCTTTTTCTTTTTTTGGGGGGGGGGATAGGGGGCACACCCGGTGATGCTCAAGGGCTACTTATTCATGGCTATGTGCTCAGAAATAGCTCCTGGCTTGGGGGACCATATGGGACTCCAGGGAATAAAACCGTGGTCTGTCCTGGGTAGCCGCGTGCAAGGCAAACCCCCTACTGCTGTACCACTGGTATTTATGTTATATAAAAATTAACTTACAGGTTAGAAAAATAGTACAGAGGTTAAGGCCCTTGCCTTGCTTTTGAGGAACCCTAGTTCAATCAGTGGCACTGCATAGGGCTCCCTGAAGCCCCTGGCAATGAACCCTGAGACAGAGCCTGGACTAAGCACTGAGCATCATTGTGACCTCAAACCAAAAAACAACATCTCATATATTTCATATATACATAACTATCCTCTAATGAATATTAGTCCCTAAGATAAACAATTTAAATTTGTTTCTTGGTAACTTTTAGTAAGTTCAATATTTATATTCAAGAGGGATTATTACAGACTAATAACAGTGTCCAGCTCTCTTCCTCCTCTTCTCCTCCTCCTTTTTCTTCTCCTTCCTCTTCTTTTCCTTCCTTTGATCTCCTTCCTTCCTCCTCCTCCTCCTCCTCCTCCTCCTCCTCCTCCTCCTCCTCCTTCTTCTTCTTCTTCTTCTTCTTCTTCTTCTTCTTCTTTCTTCTTCTTCTTCTTCTTCTTCTTCTTCTTCTTCTTCTTCTTCTTCTTCTTCTTCTTCTTCTTCTTCTTCTTCTTCTTCTTCTTCCTTCTTTTCCTGTTTCACCTCCTCCTCCTTCTTCTCTTTCTTCTCCTTACTCTTCTTTTTCCTTTGCTCTTCTCCTTTCTTCTTATTCTGCTCCTCTTCCTCCTCTTCTTATTTTCCTACAGTTTCCTTTTTTCTTCTGTTTCCTCATCCTTTTTTTATCTTTTTAAATATTTATTTAAAGAAAATGTATCACATAACTGACATAACTGATCATAGTACATTTGTTTCAAGATGACAAAAAGCCAAGTTATTAAAAATATAAAGAAAATTGAACTTTTTATTCTTTTTGATCACCTTCTCCCTATTCTCCTTCTTCATCATCTCCTCCTTTTTCTTTTTCTCCTCCTCCTTCTGCTCCTCCTTTTTCTCCCTTTATTCTGGTCTTCTTTCTTCTTCCACTTCTCCTCCATCTCCTGCTCTTCCTCCTTTTTTTCCTTCATCTTCTTTCTTCTCCACCCTCTCTTCCTTTTTCTATTCTGTGTCCTTATATTCTGCCCTCTCTTCCCTTATTCCTCTCTCTTTTTATCTTCACTCTTTTTTATTTTTCCTTCTCTCATCAAAATATTTTCGAAGTATATTTTGGTCCACGTGTTCCTTATATATCAAGTCAATTATTACTTTCCTCCTCTTCTTTTACTTTTTCGAAAAAGAATACTTCAAATTACCTGAGCATTGAACAATGTTCTCTAGCCCACTTTCAAGAATTGTTTTCTGATTCTGATATAGTTCATAGTTGACTTCTTACTTTTTTTTTGATATAGTTATTTGGATTCTTTTTTCTTGAATGGGAATATACTTCCCTGGCATTGTCTTAATTTTGTTTTAGGCTTAAAGTCGAACAGCATGCAATCTTCACAGGATGTTGAAGTATGCTATAAAGAAATAAACCTCTTTGGAGAATAGAGAACCTGACAATGAATATGAAGTGCTAACTCATAAGTATGTTCCATTACAGTAAATTATCTTGCCTCTAAAGAGCTTTTAAATTTTCAGCAATGAGAATCATTTCTAGGGCTAGGAGATTTTTTTTTCACTCTCCACAAAATGGTAACAAATTATTTCTCTTGCTGTCTAATGCTTTTCAAAGTCACAGAAGAGCAAAGAATTTACCCCTCCCATTTCCTTTGTCGAAAAAGACAGGCACTGAAGCCATTTGCGGTTATGAGGAAATAAGGAAATACATACTCTCTGACTCCAAAGAGAATATGTTATAAGTTTGAACAGCTTTAAAGTCTCCCGGCTTCTCTTTATGTTCATTAAGAAGACGCAAGAGAAATTCCCATGTGGAAAGTATAGATTTTCCTTTCTCCTAATCACATTAAGTACTGTCTTTCTGGCCTCCTATGGGCAGGAGGCTACTGGACTAAAGCACTTGCTACTACTATCTATTCGGGGCATTTGGTCCCTCTCAACTACCAATGAATTTCCCTATTGCTCACATTCAAAGATAATCAACTCTCAAAGTTCTAGGAAGGTGTTGACTCCTATTTCTAAGTATGTATACAAAGCTCTTGGCTAAAGTTTCTAGGCAGTATATCAAGGGCTCCCTTGTCTGTTTTGAAGATGGGGGAAGCCACAAAGACCCAGAGCAAAGCCTACAATTGCTTGGAGAAATGTAGCCAAGTTCAGCGCAGTTCTGCAACGATAATCTGGGATTTTATGTTAGCAAGCAGAGTGAAGGCTTGTGGCAGGGGTGTATGTAGGGGGAAGAGGCTGTTCGTTCCTACAACATTGTATTACAAGGTTAAGAGTTTTCTTCTTTTCTAATGAATTGTTTATGTTCCTTGTGGGAGACCAAACACGACTCTTTTTCGAAAGCATAATATTTTTTAAGTGCTTAACCAGTAAACTACTCAGGGCCCTAAGAAAAACAAGGGTAATGATTTCCACAAATGTAACTTCATTGCTTATCTAAGAGCAGTGAATGTTTTTATGTAATTAACATGTCACACAGTTGCCTTTTCTACACATCCTGCTGTTATCTATGCAGCCCCTTTTCTATTTTTTTTTTAGGTATTGTAACTATAGTATTGTTAATGATAACCATGCATACTTTGTACTGAGTCTTTCATCCATCAATATACCAAGGCTTACTTCCCCATACTTCTCTTTTCCATCCTCGTAAAAGCAGTTCTGTGGATGGGCCTCTGGCCATACATTTTTATGTCCCTGACTGTGTAACTTCATACTATGCATATGAAAGAGATATCTGTATCTGATCTTTTCCTTTGACTTCACTCAGCAGACGACACTCTCCACTATGATTTTGTTTCATTTCTTTCTAATTGTTTCTTGAGGTTGTATTTTCTTTAATGGTATATTTTTTTCTCTTTCTGTTTGAACATGACTAATAAAATTAATATCCAGAAGCTGGTACAGGCATCCATATACATTTGTGTATATAAACTAATTTTGGAATCTCCCAGTTATAAATGTAGATGTTGTATACGTAGATGTTGTGGCGGTCTATCTGATTTCTTGTTGCACACGTGCTTTGCCAATACATACTTTTGCTTATTTACACAATTTACACAATTTTTTTCTGAAGAAATATATTAGGAAATTGATATCAACATCTATTATCTAATCAATAGCCTATAGATTAGATAATCTATAATCTACATCTATCTATAATCTAATTAATTAGATAGGTAGATAATCTATATCTATCTATATTCTAATTAGATGATCTAACCTATTGATTAGATAATCTAAAATCTATATCTATCTATAATCTATCTAATCTATCTACCTATCTATTGACCTATCTATCTATCAACCTATCTATCTATTGCCCTACCAATCATCTAGTCTAAAACTATCCTTCTGTAGAACACTGAAGGGTGAATGTATATGCTGGCTACTTGAAAAATTCCTTAAAGAATGGAAGCAGAATTTGCTTTGTTTTGTTTTGATTTTGTTTTGCTTTGCTGTACTCAGGGTTTTCATTTGACTCTGCTCATTCCTGGAGGTACCCAGATCAGATATGGCACCTGGGTTCAAAAACCTGGTCAGGGACGAATAAAGTAAGCAGCATGCCCACCGCACCATCTCTCAGGTCCTAGAAAGTAGAAAAATTTCCTTTGATCAAGTGACTAATTGCATATATATATATATCAAAAGTAGTTGATAAAAATATATCACTTTTCAGTTTTTTATGGTGACATATGACTATCTTCAATGATAATAATATGCATGCAGATGAAATTTGTCTATGTTCATTTATTGTTTAAAACATTATGGTTATATTGACTTTATCTGGAAAACAAGTCCACATTTTCCACCAGTGCCAAAGTTATTTTTCTGCTCCAGTTCTAACTCAGTTTTTTATTCAGCTCAAATGTTCTTTGATAGTGATCTAAGCTGCTGTTGAATCAGGACAAAAAAAAAAAAAGGATAAAAGGCTGCTCTTTTCACAGGTTTAATCCTTTCATTTTTCTCATGTCAAAATGCATTTACCAGAAACCTTTCTTTTTAGCTGTCTATTTATAACAATTATCCCTGGGTATTTTGAAGGTGGGGCCATCCTAACATCTTTATTCCATGGAGCTCAGGATATCTTTATGGATAGACAAAGACTTGATTGATACTCTGGAATACGCTCAAGTAAAATTTGAGAGTTCTTACCAGTAAATAGCTATAAATGTTGCAAGCTAAATACCATGACTGTCCATTTCTATTACTACTAAAATGTTATCCTATGAGTTACATAAATGTTTCTCAACTACTGAATTTTGATGTTATATTTGAACATACAACTCCAACAGGCATTTTTGTATAGAATCCTGCTGCTATATTATACTCTACTGGAGGATTACCAGTGACTGGGAAAAAGGAATAGAAATATAGGAATTTACTGCTTGTTTTTATGGGGCCAAAGATCTAATCTAGGTTCTCATGCATGGAAGTCATACATTCCATCACTAAGCTGCAACCTCAATTCCTATGAAATAAAAAAAAATAAACAATTTGTATTAAAATGTTTGGAGTATCCTAGATGGTATCATGAAGCCCAGAAGCTTTTTCTGGTGTTTGTGAGCCAACTGGGACATAGAAACAATGCAAGAGTCTACAGATATGGTACGTAATAGGCCCTGTGACGCCAGGCAGAGTTCAGGTGATTCTAGGGTCATAACTCTCAATGTTTATGGGAGGAACCAAGTAGAACTGGTAATTAAACCAGCATCAGCTACATAAAGGCAGGCCTCCTAACCACTATGACATCTCTCCAGTCCAGAACTATTTTAAGAGGAAAATTATTTGACATAAATATATATTAGTATGTGCTTCATGACAGTTTCTGTTTCTATATTTCTTACTTTTCAAAATGTAATACTAGCTTAATGTCATTTAATGTTACACCATAGTACCGATTTCTCCAGATGAAGGAAAGAAGAAATTTGAATTTATAGGAACTTTAGTAGGTTATATAGACCCAGAAAACTACATATGCTTCCTTAAACACCTTAAAGTAATATCAGAAATTGGCATTTGTTGGCAATGCTAACCAAAGTACTTAGTTGGCAAATTCATCAAGTATTTATCTTATTCCAACTTTATTCCATTTATTTCTTTGACAAGAAGACTAAATGTATCTATAATGCTGTATCTTCTCACAAAGACTTGACAAAGTTCCAAACCTGGCAGAATATATATTAAGCCCTTTTAAGCCAAAGATAGTGGAGAAATCACTTGAAAATTCTTTTAATATTAAGTTTCTTATAGAGCTAGATACCACTTAAAGCCATGATATGGAACAATTTATCTCTTGGCATTAGGTTTAGATTTCCTATAAAATTCAGTTTGGAAAGTACATTATGGACAATAAAATAAGAAGTTCTGAGAATTATAAAAAGTAAATGTTAGAATAATAAATTTTGTGCATTGAATGATCTCACTTAAATAAAGATATTAGAAAACAAAATACAAAACAAAAAATAATCTGAGTATTGTTTCAATTATTGAAAGTTATTTTAAAGTAGTAAAGAATTATTTAAATGGTGAAATCTTGAAAACAACTTAAGTTTTCTTTTAAAAAGAAAATACTAGAAAAATTGGGATCAGAGCGATAGCAGAGCAGATCCAGCACGGTTTGATCCCGAAGTCCCATATGGTCCCCCAAGCCAGGAGCAATTTCTGAATGCATAGCAAGGAGTAACCCTGGAGTGTCACAGGGCGTGGTCCAAAAAGCAAAAGGAAAAAAAATACCAGAAAAATAAAATTATCTAGCCATCTACCTAACAATATATGTATCTTTCATGTGTAAATTTGGACATTAAATTATGATTATTTATTACTAAAAATGTAACATGATATTAAATAAGTGAAATGTTATGTATATTGTGGCTGTAGTTGTGTTAAAAATAAAAATTACTGGGCCCGGAGGGATAGCACAGTGGTGTTTGCCTTGCAAGTAGCCGATCTAGGACCTAAGGTAGTTGGTTCGAATCCCGGTGTCCCATATGGTCCCCCGTGCCTGCCAGGAGCTATTTCTGAGCAGACAGCCAGGAGTAACCCCTGAGCACTGCCAGGTGTGGCCCAACCCCCCCCAAATAATAATAAAATAAAATAAAAATTACTAATTTAATGAAATAAAATGTTCATAGTCACCATATTAATATGATGGAGATGTATCTACTTTTTGTATTCATTTTTATTTTCTAAAATTTTATTATTGTTTAAACTACAAATATAACATACCGAGCAATATATAGCCTTGATAGCTAAGAGGTTCCATTATTAATATTACATCCAAACACCCAATTTGGATGAAATAATAGAAAGAAGAAAATTTTGCTGCCAGAAGGTCACTAATATGAAGTTATCCTAATGTGCCATGGCCATTCTGTAGAAGTTCTTCTACAGAAAGCATGAAGATCTTAAATAATTTAGAAGGAATACACAATGACATCTAAGAAAAAGGCAAGATGACGGGAAAGAAGAGGTAGAAAACTCACTGGCTTTACTTGTTGTGTATTGTGTATGTGAATATTTCAATGGGATTATGTTACTGACCCTACTCTGATCAGTGATTGTGTCCTATCCTAGGGTGTGATCTGGCATTCTGCTTTCACCCTAGGGTGGTACCTGATTCTGCTCCTACCTTTGGGTGGTACCTGATCCCACCATGGGATGGTACCTGATTCTGGGGGATAAAAGCAAGGGTCTGTGGAAGGCGAGGGGCTTTTTGGCTGGAACTGATGCTGAGGCTTTTGGCTTCAGTCTTGTCCTCCTAATAAAGCGGATATTTTTACAAGCCTGACTGCTAGCCTTTTACCCGCCGCTTCACCTCAGAACCACCGGCTGAACAGGGTGGCAGATGCGTGCTCCCAGCTGGAGGGGAAAGACCTCATCCTCCATCCCTCCATCAGTCAACCCCATCAAGGGCTGACTTGCAACATTACTAACTTAAAAGGACTCAACAGAGGAATGATGACATTCCAAATGATTTAGCCAATCCTTAAATCTACATAGACTTCAAGGAACCAAGAAAATACCTTATGCTTGAAACACCAATGCATTTCAGGCAGGACATGCAAACCAAAATTGATGCCAAAATTCTACTTCCGCAAAATGTGAGTGCAGGCACCAAAAATAGCCCTTTCTCCCTTTTATAGGGATGAATGGGGATTTGACAGAAACAATATGGATGAAGGTCTCAGCTAGTTATACTGAAATCTTTTTGTATTCTGTTGATGGCAAGAGAAGTGTGTGTGTGAGTGTGTGTGTGTGTGTGTGTGTTTGCGCAAGCACGCGCATGTGTGTATGTGTGTGTAGTAAATATTTTTTATCTGAGCTTGGGTCTTTATTTTATATGTAGTTTATTTAATATACATAGTTTATTTAATTTATACAAAATCCATTTGAAGTTGGTGAATGCTTCTTTAAAAGAATGAACCTGAAATTTGGTGAAGTCACTTGTCTTCTGCAGGAGCACATAGATAATTAGTAGAATTAAAATTAAAATTTAAACTCAATTCTAAAACTTTCTAGCATTTCTATAATTTATAGTGAGCCAAGGAATAAAGTGACCTTTTAGATAAAGTCTAATAAGTTGGTAATATTTCCTACCATGAGCAATAGGGCAAATCAAATGCAATTAGATTACTCACTCTACATAGAAAAAAAAAAACCTGATGTTAGACCATTATCTGTAAGTGACATATTTTAAATTACCATTTAATTTTGGATTTATTTTGGAGCCACACCTGATGGTGTGCAGAGCTCACTTCGGCATTCAAGGGTCACTCTGGGAGACTTTAGGAGACCATATAATGGTGCTGCAGAGAGAACAGAGTCTGCCGCATACAAGGCAAATGCCTTATCTACTGTACCATTACTCAGGTCCCAAATCTGTAAGCCATATGTAAAAGTCCATATTCGACCAAGTACATTCTGGATCATTGGGATGTGTCTATGGCAAAAGTCAGACTGACTTACTTAGATTATCTATACAAACACACGCACACACAAAAATCTTAGCTGTTTCTTCTAACCTTGCAATACTTAACATCTGGGGAGTAGATTTCCTTGTGGCAACATAAGGATTTGCAGAGCTCAGTTGTCAAAATTCAATCTAAACTAACCCAAATTAAGCCAAGGAAACCAAATCAATAACAAAATAGTTCTGAACAGCTGGCTACATTTTACATAATGCATTAATGAGGACTGGGTGGTTAAACAGGGAAACAACAATTGACCAGATTATACACATAGTATATTTATGTAAAAAAAAATCACACATTACATACATGTGCTGGTTAGTCTGTAAATCAATTCCGTATAGTATTTTGCCTTTTGTCCTTATTACATTTTTATAATTTGAGTAATATTTTGCTAAATTATAACCAGTTTATTATCAATTTCCATTTTATTTTAATTATTTGTTAGTATCTTCTATTATTAGCTTTGATTCTCATTAAAAATGACATTTCATGGGGCCGGAGCAATGATGCAGTGGTAAGGTGTTTACCTTTTGAACCTAGGACAGACTGCGATTTGATCCCCGGTGTCCCATATGGTCCCCCAAATCAGGAGCGATTTCTGAGTGTATGGCCAGGAGTAACTCCTGAGCATCACTGGGTGAGGCCCTAAAACCAAAAATAAATAAGTAAATAAATAAAACATAAAAAAACATTTCAAACATCCTTTATTGTAGTTAAACATATTTAAAATGCTAACTTATTTATGCCTTGTTATTAATAAGACCACTGAATATTTTTTACTTTGAAAAACAGCAAATCTTTAGCTTGATGCTTGGTGTTATTCACACCAAAACCAGTTTAATCTTAAAGGCAGAGATTTGAATTGATCAAAGATATGGTCAGTTTTCTGAAAGCAACAAAATCTAATAGGACCTTGAGCTGAGAGCAATTGAGGCCACTGTTCTTATTACTGAAAAATAGTCCTCATTAATAGACCTGCTATAATAACAGAGCCGAGAAAATTGCTTTGCTCTCCTTAAGATGATAACAGCTGACTTCCTTAAAATGTGACAATCACACCTAACACGGTCTATTCTAGAGTCATTTTAAATCATAATTGAAATGTGTGACAAGAAAAATATTTAGAAGAGGGGGAAATGCATATTATTATTAAGGACCTTTGTGCTGAAATCTCAAGGTTGTATTTAGTATTCAATACTAAATAGATGGACAATGATAACTTTGTTTTCTCTCTCTCTTTACATCTGTTGCCACTGCTAGTGCAACTCCCCATTCTCAAAGCCTCTTTCTATGCATTGTAAATATTACTATCAAGTTCATCCCAATCTAATATTTTTTGCTTTTATAATTTCTCAGAGCTGGACTTATTGATTCTTCTTTAATCTTGTTTCCTGAATTAGTTTTGGGTAAACAGAAAATATTGGTATGCCATTTAATACTTCCCACCAATATTGGGGGCCAAAAAAAGTTACCAAGATGTCAGTCTGAGATGACTACATAATAAATGACAAACAACTGTGTGACACTATGGATAAGGCAAACTGCGCTATGAGGGGAAATGGTAGTAGGGAGGTAGGGAGGGAGTTAAGGAGGGCAAGGCAGGGTTTTTAAGGCCTGTGCAAATACTTTGATTTCATAATGGTGGACACTAGTCACTATACCTCTGCTCATATTCAGAGAATGTACAATTGGAAGTAAAATCTCTTAATAAAAACTGAGATCTGGTGATTCTGCTGCCTTAGGTTTATGTTGGTCACAAATTGACATATATAAATGTGTGTGTGTGTGTGTGTGTGTGTGTGTGTGTAATATATGTGAATATATAATATATATAAGGAATATATGGGAAGTTTGTACCTAAGACTATCTAGTTGTTCATTCTTATGTAACTTGCTAAAAAAAGATTAACTTTTACATTTCTGTTTAGAATAAATGAATCATGCACAAGTAAATTATAATTGTGTCCCATGTAGCTTTATGTCTAAGACCCTTATGCCAATAGCAGTATTTTGGTCACTAGCACTTTATAAGAAGATTTAAAGATTTAAAAAGATTTAAAAAATGATTTAAAGATCTTTTTATTGTTCTTAAAAAAATTTGTTTAGACTCTTTAGATCCTTTGTATCTTTATACAAATTTTATAACAATTTGCCAATTTAATTTTTTAAATAAGTTGACAAATTTTATCAAGATTGAATATATTAATAATTTGAGGATAAATGAATTTGAAAAATTAAGACTCCTAATTATTTAGGTAAACCTATATTTTTCACTATTCTTAACAGTGTTTATAGGTATTTCATACTTTGCATATTTTTATGTGTGAACCAATTTATTGTTAATACATAAATACAGTATCCAAATATATGTTGATAATATGTTACTATGATATTTATCAGAAATTTATAATCATATAAGATTTGATATCATGGCATATGGCATATCAATAAATCTGATTTCTTTGTGGGTTTCTCATAAACATAAATTTTTAATATCTGAAAGATAATCACAATGTACACATAGAATAAGATCATACTATATCACATGATCTTCCATTTACTTTTCTAGGTTAGCTCAAAATTTTTCTGTACACTTAGTTGATTGTGTAATTCCTTCTATTAATACAAACTTTGAACATACTTATATGTACCCTGACATTTTTTTAAGTTTCTGTATTAATTTTTTTTATAAAGTATACAAAATACTGATGTTCTAAAAATGTCAAGTTATAAACTACATTTAAAATACATTTTAGTGGGGCCGAAGCGCTAGCACAGAGGTAGGGTGTTTGCCTCGCATTCAGCTGAAGAAGGATGGACTTCGGTTCTATTCTCCAACGTCCAATATGCGATTTCTGAGCACATAGCCAGGAGTAACCCCTGAGCGTCACTGGGGGTGACCCAAAAACAAAACAAAAAAAACCCCACCAAAACAACAACAACAACAACAACAAAAACATTTCAGTATGATGGCTTTCTATTTTACCACTTGCTAATTTTTTAAAGCTTAAAACAAATATAGACAATATATCTATTAACAACATCTCCATGTAAATCTATTATCAGATTCTTGGCATTATGAGTTTCTTTCAAGCTGACTCCTTGTCAGATTGGATTAGGGTGTCCTTGTCTTTAACCTTTTATTATAGATGATGAATAATTTGCTCTAGGAGTAGAAATCAGCTCCGCTAATGTGTGTGTGTGTGTGTGTGTGTGTGTGTGCTGACTTAGTAGCAATATTTTCATTTGTAGTTTCTTTGCTGATATTTTTATTATTATTAATTCTTCTTCTTTTTTTTTTTTTTTTTTTTTTTTTTGTGGTTTTTGGGTCACACCCGGCAGTGCTCAGGGGCCACTCCTGGCTCCATGCTCAGAAATTGCTCCTGGCAGGCACGGGGGACCATATGGGACGCCGGGATTCGAACCGATGACCTTCTGCATGAAAGGCAAACGCCTTATCTCCATGCTATCTCTCCGGCCCCTAATTCTTCTTCTTCTTCTTCTTCTTATTATTATTATTATTATTTGTTTTTGGGGTCACACATGGCATTGCTCAGGAGTTACTCCTGGCTCTGCACTCAGAAGTCACTATTGGCAGGCTCTGAGGATTATATGGGATACTGGGAATTGAACCTGGGACTGTCCCAGGTCTGCCGTGTGCAAGGCAAATGCCCTACCACTAATCTGGGGCCTAATCACTCAGGCCCCAAAGCTGATATTCTATTAAGCCACAAATTTGTTTTGTTGAGTTGAGTTCAATCTAAATAATTTATAAATAAATATAATACATTAACAGGAACTATAAAAAATTGAAAGCTAATTACTGAATAAAAAGGCATGTTGTAAAATTTTCTTCCTTTTTTTCACCGGAGACTGCATATAGGCTTGACATTAGTTACCTGACAAACCTAGTAAGGGATGACAGAGTTCAAATTCATATTAAATATTAGCTAACCATAATCAACCTACATTCATTGCAGCATTAGTTACAATAGCTATGATCTATCTGTAAACAACCCAAGTATACAGCAACAGATAAGTGAAACATTTGTGGTGTATACACACACACACACACAAACATGCCCACACACACACACACACATATGCAGTGGAATATTATTTCAGCCATGGGAAAAAATGAAATTGGTCAGTCTGCTGAAACATGAATGGAATCTGAAGGTGCCATGCTGAATTAAGTAAATCAGAAATAAAAGACAAATGCTAGGTGATTTTCTCATAGAGTGTAAGGAGAAAAAGAAAAGATTAGACAATCCCGAGTAAAACAAATCAGAGACATGATAAATAAAAAAAGAAAATAAAGGGGTTTAAAGGAGGGGAAGAGACCCTAGGAAAAGGAAATACTGGTGAAATATTGGTCTACTACTCTACAATAATAATGAGCTATATTGTCATAAACCATTAGATCTTCTTTTTAAAAATTAAATCTCTATTCAAAACAAACTTTGTAGAAATTTAATTTTATTTCACTTGGATTTCAATTGATCTTTGTTTTTTTTAATTTCTTTTTTCTTTTTCTTTTTTTGAAAGGAGGCCACACCCAGTGACGCTCAGGGGTTACTCCTGGCTATGCGCTCAGAAATTGCTCCTGGCTTGGGAGCAAACACCCTACCGTTTGCACCACAGCTCTGGCTCTCTTCTTAATTGATCTTTAGATCCCCTGAGATGAATCATTTATCTTCCATTGTGATAATACTGGTTTAGCCTGTACCACCAATTTCACATTATTCTATTGAATTACCTATCAGTCAGCAAGATTCACACAAAAATTAAGTAAAAAGTGCAAATATAAAGCAAAATTATCGGGGCTGGAGAGATAGTACAGCAGCGTTTGCCTTGCAAGCAGCTGACCCAGGACCTAACGTGGTTGGTTCGAGTCCCATATGGTCCCCTGTGCTTGCCAGGAGCTATTTCTGAGCAGATAGCCAGGAATAACCCCTGAGCACCGCTGGGTGTGGCCCAAAAACAAACAAACAAAAAAATTTTTTTTAAAAAAAGCAAAATTATCTAGTTTATTCCAGACAGATGAATCAGATTTGTGCTATTATTCATAAAATTAAAATAAATTTATATTTCATACTTGCAATCAGACAAGTATGTAAGGCATAATGTAAAACATATTTCATGAGGTCACATGAAAATTCACTGCTTCCTGATTTTTATAGATATTTTATTGGGAAACTGGCATAACACAGACTTTCTTGTGTCCAACTATAATTTTTCTAAGTAGTTTTAACCTTTTCTTTAGTTGTAGTTAAGTCTACACTTTACATTGTTTCATATTTAAATTAGCAATATTTCTAATAATAAATATAAAATGTATATTAAAATAATCATCAGATTTTATCACATCTCTATATTATATTTTGTGGTAAAATGTTTATTTTATTTTATTTTTTAGTTTTTGGGCCATGCCCAGCGGTGCTCAGGTGTGACTCCTGACTTTGTGCTCAGATATCACTCGTAGCAGTCTGGGGACCATATGGGATGCTGGGGATCTAACCTGGGTTCGTCCTAGATCAGCAGTGTGCAAGGCAAATGCCCTACTAATGTACTATCACTCTGGCCTCTGTGGTAAAATGTTTAAAGGCAGCAGGCATGGTTCCTGTATCCTGTTTCTGTGTCTGTTATTTTTATGAGAAGTAAAGGTTTATCAATGAAGAAACTATATGATAATAAGACAGGGTGTAAGTATTGATGAAATAGTTTCCATTATATTATAATTTAACACAAACTCTCCTAAATGTGACCGTATAAAATATTCTGGTATGAAGTAAATAGATATATCTTTATCAAAATTCTTTTTCCTGTGCTTGTTTCTTTTGTTTTTAGACCACTTAGGTAGTAATGCTCCAGGCTTACTCCTGGCTCTGCACTCAGATATTACTTCTGGCATGCTCAGGGGACCATATGGATTGCTAGAAATCAAACCTGTTTCAGTCACATTTAAGGCAAGTACCATCTTGCTGTTCTACTGCTCTGGTCCTTCAAGTTTTATGTGATATCTTTTCCCAAATAGGAATATTAGCTTTAGTAATCGCACAGAAAAATATTCCTTTGATGTGACAATGCATAAACTAAGGACAATGGGAGATAAAAGAAGGAAGAGATGAACTTAGGACAAACCCATAATGGAAGTAGGAGAAAAATTTGATAAGCTGATTTGTCTTATGCCTCCTAATTCCTTTTCTTTCTTTCTTTCTTTCTTTCTTTCTTTCTTTCTTTCTTTCTTTCTTTCTTTCTTTCTTTCTTTCTTTCTTTCTTTCTTTCTTTCTTTCTTTCTTTCTTTCTTTCTTTCTTTCTTTCTTTCTTTCTTTCTTCTTTCTTTCTTTCTTTCTTTTCTTTCTTTCTTTCTTTTCTTTTTCTTTCTTCCTTTTTTCTTTTTCTTTCTTCCTTTTTTCTTTTTCTTTCTTCCTTTTTTTTCTTCCTTCCTTCCTTTCTTTTCCTCCCTCCCTCCCTCCTTCCCTCCTTCCTTCCTTCCTTCCTTCCTTCCTTCCTTCCTTCCTTCCTTCCTTCCTTCCTTCCTTCCTTCCTTCCTTCCTTCCTTCCTTCCTTCCTTCCTTCCTTCCTTCCTTTCTTTTTCTTTTTTTCTTCTTTCTTCTCTCTCTCTCTCTCTGTCTCTGTCTCTCTCTCCCCCCCCCCTTTTTTTTGGTTTTGGATCACAACTGGCAGCACTCTCAGGGGTTACTTCTGGCTCTATGCTCAGAAGTCGCTCCTGGCAGGCTTGGGGGACCATATGGGATACCGGAATTTGAAAACAGTCTTTCTGCATCAAGGCAAACACCTTACTTCAATGCTATCTCTGGCCCCACTCCTAGTTCCCTTTTCAATGGAATCTTTCTTTGTGCTGAGTAATTTTTAGCATTTATTTGTTGCTGATTCTCCAAACAAGGGGATAAATTATAGCCCATAGGCCGAATCCATTTTTGCTGGCTGTGGCTACCAAACCAATAAAGAAATAGAGTAAAATAAAATACATTCATTGTATTTAATTGGAAGTTAGTTCCTGTTAAGAACCATCTTCCTCTGCCCTCAAACTGAGAGGGAAATATCAGAGGGTACCAAGTCCAAACAATTGTATGATCATTAAATAGTAAAAAAAAAAAAAAAAGATCAGACTTAAACACCAACTCCAAAGCCAACGACAACAGATCGATACCCAATCTACAAAAAGCTAGATACTGAGGGGATCACTTATACTAACATCCTGTGAGGAAAGGGAGGGGGATATCGGATGCATGCTGAGAATGGGAGGAGGGAGGGAGGTCAACTTCGGTGGTGGGAATTCCCCTGACTCAATGTTAATATGTACCTAAAATATTACTATGAAAGTTATGTAATCCACTTTGATAAAAAATTAAAAAAGAAAGAAAAAAGAAAAGAAAAGAAAGAAGAATGCTGCTTTTTGGTTTTGGTTTTGTTTGTTTGTTTTTGGGTCACACCCAGCGGCACTCAGAGGTTACTCCTGGCACTTCGCTCAGAAATCGATCCTGGCAGGCACAGAGGACCATATGGGACTCCAGGATTAAAACCACCTGTTCTGGATGGACTGCATGTAAGGCCTCTGTGCTATCTCTCTGACCCCCTAGAATGCTGCTTTTTATATGATAATAACAAAAGGTAAAAAAAATCATTGAATGTGTGTAAGATTGAAAAATATGTGTGTGTGTGTGTGTGTATATATATATATATATACACACACACACACACACACACATATATATATATATATATATATATATATATATATATATATATATATATATATATATGAAGGAATCTTTAGAGAAATATTTGTTTTCATCAGGATTGTGTCTCTTGCCATGCCTGGGCACAGAATTTAATGCTTATTTTGAATTTCTGAACACAATCTAGCTTATTGTCTCTTGTGACTGATGAGAGTTGCCAAGAGGCGTGACTTTTGGTGATTGGAGTTTTAGAAATTACTCATGTTGCTTACTTTATTTTTTATTGTGATTAAACAATGATCTGCTTTACATATTATCATTTGACAAGCACTAAATAAATATTCTCTCTATATCTGATAAAATGCAAAATCCAAACAAGTTCATCACACTGTTTTAGAAGTGCCTGGTTTAACTTGTCTCAACATCTCATAATCGCTTGCAAAAGGTCAATGTATGAGCATCTATAAATTCAGTCCTGTTATATCCAACAGGATGAATAATATTCTATTACCTCTTCCTCTAAAAGAAATCATAATTAAAGCACTATTCCTACTTTAGTTTTTTTTTTAATCTCACAAAGAACTACCACTTTTTTGTTTGGTATTTCTTGGGCTCATTAGTTCTTTTTTTCTCTTTTTTTAATTGATTAATATCTTTAAGCACCATGATTACAAATGTTTGTTGTTTCTAAGGATGTACAGTTATGACCTATAAAAAGCAATATATTAGGCTAGCCTGATCTATACCTGACTCACAATTTGACCAAACCAATATTATATTATATTATTCCAATATTATACCTGACACATGTTCAAAGTAAAATTTATTCATTGTGACTAATGAAACAAATATAAAAGTGGATATAAGGATATAAAAAAGTGAATTCCAAATCAATAAAACGTTCATCTGAAAGACACTAGAACAGAACAAAATATGAGCTGTGAAATTCAATGTCAGTAATAAAACTATTATGAAAGTAGAATAATGTGGACATACTAAGAAATTCTTTTATTTTCCTCCCCATACTGAGAATTTTCATGCAATTCAAATATATCTAAGGAAAATTAATTCTACCATGTTATTTATCTCTGCCTTCATAAGTTATGTATGGAGTAATTGTGATGTGTTATCTATTATCCTGGACAATACATGGGCATGAATTCCATTTATCTAGTGTAAAATATATAATCTTCCCCCATATTTATTTAGTGTGACTTATAATACTATTAATAAAAAGTTTTAGGAAGACAATGTTCCAATTTAAAAACCCTCTACCAGTGTCTCTCTACATCTTTCTACCAATGTCTAAATGTCCCCTCCCACACCTCCACCTTGCTCCCTTAAGTTATGTTTACAAAGCAGTTATAATAATAATATTTTGGAGTATACACATACAATAATTTCAATGCTATGGTTTTTCTGTAAACAATTATCTCACTTCTCCAGCACCAAAGTATCTAAGACCCTTGACCAATGTCTTATATTACTCTCAGCCCCTCTCATCTTTATATGCCCTTCTTTTCATTGATTCTCTTAGTTCTGCAAGTCCAAGGAAAACTACTAGTTGCCATCTCTCATTTTTTTTTTGTAAACATTTTGTTTCTCCATTTCAGGTTCAGAAGAAAAGGAGGCCAAAAAAGTGATTTAGCTTGGGGAGAAAAGGCTTACTACTTCAATTAAAGTTAAAGTTTTGATGTATATCTTGAACAGGATATTTGAATGAATGAATAGGGACTGATTGAAACAGACTGACAGCTTGGCTCACTATTATTTAAAAGGAAGCAGAAAGTGAAGAACTGACACAAGTTAGATTTGAAAAACAGAGGTTTATTTCCATAAGTAAAATGCAAAGGTAGCCATGAGAAAAATAAAATTACCTTTTTTTTTTTTTTTTTTTTTAGTTTTTGGGCCACACCCAGCGGTGCTCAGGGGTTACTCCTGGCTGTCTGCTCAGAAATAGCTCCTGGCAGGCACGGGGGACCATATGGGACACCGGGATTCGAACCAACCACCTTTGGTCCTGGATTGACTGTTTGCAAGGCAAATGCCGCTGTGCTATCTCTCCGGGCCCAAATTACCTTTTTTAATATCTGGAAGTTTGTGATATGAGAAGAATTATAGCTAATTGAAAAACACTGAAGCAAGAGAGAATAAAAAAAAAGTTATAGTTTCAAATATACCTAAAAGAGGATAAGTGGTGGGACCGGAGTGGTGGTGCAAGTGATAAGGTATCTTCCTTGTGCAAACTAGCTTAGCGCAGACCGGGGTTCTATCTCCTGGCGTCCATATGGTCCCCCAAGCCAGGAGCGATTTCTGAGCACATAACCAGGAGTAACCCCTGAGCTTCACCAGGTGTGGCCCAAAAAACAAAAACAAAACAAAAAAAGAGGACAAGTGGAGATAGAGAATTGGACCATGGATTGGGAAGGGCTCCTGGAAGAGCTTCCTTTGTTTTATGACATTGGAAACCCTAAGCTTATTTCTATGCTCAGGTGGAAGAATAAAGAAATATTGATGGAGAGGGAGTAGAACCCAAGGATGGTCCGGCTCTGCCAAGGTCTACCATGCTGCTGCTGGCTACGATTTCACATGGTCATCAGCATACTAAACAAGAAAAAAAAATCCATCTTTATGGAACTCTGTTGGAACGCTGAAGCCCAACACATCTCTCTGGACTGTCTATCTTCTGGGCTTGATTTCCTGGAGGTGAGTTGATCTGCCCAGAAAGGGAGGAGCCAGAGGAGCGCTAAGCAGCCGCATACATCGTTTAGCCAATGAATATCACCACAACTTGTAGAAAAACCCACAATACAAGTGTGACAATGGGGAAACAACGCAAGCCAGCACAAGGCATAGAGAATGAAGATGGCAACTTTGATGACCTGAAAATGGTCAACCAACTAGTCAGTCTCTCAGACAAAGAGTTTAGAACTCAAAGAAAGTATAGAAGAGAACACTAATATGAAGATAGAAATTAGAAAACTCCAAACTGAAATATCAGGTCAAATAACAGGTCTGAAAAACTCAGTAGATGAATTGACAGGCAAAATAGATAACCTCTCCAACAGGGTAATAGCAGCTGAGGATAGAATTGGTGCGCTGAAAGATGAGATGCATAACAACTCCATACAGCAGAAGGGACTGGAAAAAAATCTTAAACCAAATGATTATACAATGCAAAAGTTACTCAAAGAATGTGAACAGATGAAAATAGAAGTCTTATCAGCTCAACAGAAATAACTTAAGAATCATTGTAGTCCCAGAGACCCAGGAAGAAAATCTCCAGGAAGAATCAACAGTCAAGAACATCATTAAAGATGAAGAGGGAGTAAAGAGATCTTTTATCTGCATTAATTTCTGAGCTACTTAGTATATGTTGTTAAACAAAGTCCATCATTCTGGGTAATGAGTATTATTTGAATAATCAAGAAACTGATTTATTTCTTAAAAATTATTAAGAATTAATTTAATTTTTGACTTTTACAAGTCCTGAAAAATTGCTTAAGCAATAATGAGGAGCTTCCTTTAAAATTGAGAGTATCAAATAAATGTACAAGCTTTATTTATTTATTTACTTTAGTTTCTTTGGGTCATACCCAGCAGCACTCAGGGGTTACCTGGCCCTACACTCAGAAATCACTCCTGGCAGGCTCGGGGACCATATGGGATGCCAGGATTCCAACCACCATCCTTCAGCGTCTAAGGCAAACGCCCTACTACTGCTCTATCTCTCCGCCCCAAAAGCTTTATTTTTTTTTTCCTTTTTGGGCCACATCCGGTGATGCTCAGGGGTTACTCCTGGCTATGCTCTCAGCTAAGTTGCTCCTGGCTTGAGGGACCACCTAGGAAGTCGGGGGATTGAATCACAGTCTGTCCTAGGTTAGTGCATGCAAGGCAAATGCCCTACCACTTGTGCCACTGCTCTGGCCCCAAATGTACAAGCTTTATGCTGAACTTACCTTTTTGTATTTATTGTGTATATTTTATTCATTGCTGCATTCCCAATAATTGTTAGAATTCCTAATGCCTGTCTTACACACACGTGGGGTCAGATAGTTTGTCTTAAAGTTTATTTTGTCTTTCAATTTCACTCTGAACAATACTCTGAATATGAATTTTACATAGTGAATTTCTATTCTGTGCCTGAGTGTTATTACTGGAAATGCTCAGGAGACCATGAGCAGTT
Organism: Suncus etruscus; assembly: GCF_024139225.1. Lineage (NCBI taxonomy): Eukaryota > Metazoa > Chordata > Mammalia > Eulipotyphla > Soricidae > Suncus > Suncus etruscus. The sequence continues at coordinate 42,726,090 of NC_064858.1, forward strand.
GATGGTGCTAGGGAAGGAATTTGGGATTCCTATGAGCAAAGCCTTTTGCACTATGTCACTGGGTCAGTTCTTGAGTTTTTATTTGTTACAAAAGAATTTGAGTAGTTTTTCTAACCACCTTTTACTCCAAATTGTAAAATGGTCTACTTAAGAAACCAGAGAAAGAGATTATTTATTAAGACAAGTCAACAATCATTGAACCAATAAAGGATTCGACAAGAAACATTTCTGAAATAATTGAATTGTTTAATATTTTAAATATTTTTTAAAAGTTGTGAATAATTTTAAAGAAAACAAAAATTTACATTTCAAAAGCATAATCTCATTGTTATATTTAAGGGAGTACTACTCCTTATAATAAAGAAAATGAGGTGAGCTCTGTCGTTTTAGAACAATGCTTCATTCAGTCATGTTGTCTTATTTTTACTCTTCTTTTTTTTTTTTTTTTTTTTTTTTTTGGTTTTTGGTTTTTCTGGGCCACATCCGGCGATGCTCAGGGGTTACTCCTGGCTGTCCGCTCAGAAATAGCTCCTGGCAGGCACAGGGGACCATATGGGACACCAGGATTCAAACCAACCACCTTTTGTCCTTATCGGCTGCTTGCAAGGCAAACACCACTGTGCTATCTCTCCGGGATTTTTACTCTTCTTAAAAATGGAGAGCATTGAACAAAATGAGTTTTATGGTGAACAATATGAATATAAATTTCTGACATTGGAAATTATGGGCTGAATTCTACAAAGAGACAGTGATTATAGTCTTTTGTTGCATGTTTTCTCCCTTTGCATTTTTAGCATATGAAGGGCATCCCTATTTATTATCATCAGCTCTTTTAAAATGTAACTACCAGTTTTACCAGTAATTATTATTATACTTATAGTAAACTGACAAAGTAGATGTTATTCAAAAAGTTACAGGTTTTCTATAAATAAAAGAAAGTGTTAATTATATAGGAAATCTTATATTTTTATATGAATGAATAGAGCACAAGAGTGACATTAATTTTTTTAAAACAGGATGAGAAAAGAAAATACTGAGAAATTTCAATTCCCATATTTAAAAAAAAACTTCAATAAGATAACCTAATGCTTTCAGGTATTAAACAGTTGAGTAAATAAGAATTAAAATGTGAAATGTTCCCAATAAGATGCTACTGTTAGTTATTTTTCATAACTCTACTTCCTTGAGTAAGGTTTAAGCAGATATTATTCTTGGAGTGGTATTTCTGAAGGAGAAGTTAAATTCTTTCTTTAATCATTATTGAGTCTCCTTTTCTGATTTTTTCAAATTAATAAAGTTTTTGATTGAATGATGGTAAGATACACAGTTACAATGTTGTTCTTGATTGAGTTTCAATCATATAATTGTATTTTAAGAAGCTCTATTCATAGCCTGGATCTTCATATAAAAAGTTAAATTTGGGGTTGACTTCAGGGTTAAGCTCATAGTTGGGGTGTGTGGTTTGGGGAGGAATGTGCCTCCCATGTAGTGATTAGGGGGCCAGAGGGTCACTCTTGGCCTGCAAATGTTGGTTCGTTGTGAAGGCCTGAGAATGCTGTGCAACTTGGGACTTGTGCTGAAGACCACCAAAGCCATCTATTGCTATTGGAGAGGTAACCACGACCAAGCAAGAGATGTTCAGAAGGACCATGAAGTACCAGGGATGGAAACAATTTATCTTTTCTTTTTCCTATTTCTTGCTTTTATTCTTTCCTACTTATGTTTAAAGAAGTGATCTTTTAAATAAGCAACTTACATCAAATTCTTCCACAGCTGCTGCTACTTCTAAGAAAGAAGGCAAAGACCAGTAGGGGAAAATAATAAAATGAGAAATTAACAGGAGGATAAGTTTATTGATTTGTTTTAAAAGGAGGAAATTTATCTTTCCATGAAAATGAAGCCAATGTATAGTAATAATTGGGTATAATTAAAAAATAAACCCTGTTCTTAACTATCATTGAATTAAAATGAAGATAAGATTGTATAATCATTGGAATTCTGTTACACTGAAAAAATATATCACCAACATTACCAATATTAAAAAACAAAATTTCTGAGTTTTAGACCATAGAAATAGTACAGTAGGTAGATGTTTTCGTTACACACAAGTGACCCAGCTTTGATCTATGGCAGCCCATATGATCTTCTAAACTCAGCAGTAGTAACCCCTGAGCATAGGGCCAAGAGAAAGCTCTGATTACCACTGGGCATGACTCAAAAACTAATAATAATAATAATAATAAATTTATGGGCTTGAAAGTGAGAGAGTTCTATATTTTTAAAGCAGTTAATGTATTGATTGGTTGGATTTTCAGCAACACCCGGTAATGCTCAGGGGCTACTCCTGACTCTGTGCTCAGAAATCTCTCCTGGCATGCTTGTGAGACCATATGAGATGCCAGGAATAGAACCCGGGTCTGTCCAGGGTTGGCCGCATGCAAGGCAAGTGCCCTACTGTTGTGCTATCTTCCAGCCCCTTAGAGAAAGCTCTAAGAACTGATAATTCTTTGCATTTGAGAGGCCAGTTTGATGCAGCACAGCATCATACTCTGAGCACCTTTGGGACTGATTCCTGAGCACTTATATAGGAGTAGCTTCCAGGATCCATTGTGAAACAATTAACAACCACCAAGATTTTAAAATTATTTATCTTCCAAAGATTCAATAGTATTTAGTAAATATGTCAATCTTTTATAAATTAAAAATATAAAGATAATAGGTATCTTTATTTTTATAATGTAATCAAAATATTAACTACCATTCTGAAGCACGCAAGCACTAATATCTGTTAACTATTTGACTGATTTTATCAACCACGATGGAGTAGACAGTTTCCAGACACCACAAAAGGACCTAGGGGAGAGTAAAAGAACATGTACAGAGCCTGTAGTTATTCCCATGACAGTATACTTCAAGGGTGGAGAAACCCTGTATGTCTTAGGGCAAGAGAATTCCCTTTCTAATCTCCCCAATATTTATTGTGCCTATGCAAAAAAAAAAAAAAAGGGAAGAAACACAAAATAATTTTTTTAGTTTTGTTATTGTTGTTGTTTGTTTTTTGTGCTTTGTTTTGTTTTTAAGACAATGGTTATTGTGTGGTTGTTGTCTTTATTGCTGTAGTGCTTTTCAGTTTTTATGTTTTTTTGTTTTTTGTATTATTGTTATGTTTTTTTCTTCCTTTTCCCTTTTTTTTCTTAAATTGATATTTATAGCTTCTAGAAGGACTCTTCCCATTTTTTGTTTGTTTGATTTTTGCCTCATTTTATCTTTTTCCTTCCTTCAAACAGAACCACATAACTTGAACCAACTTGTTTTGCCTCACAAATTAAGGGGGAAATAATGGAGGATACCAAGACCAAACAGTTGTATGAACATTAAGTAAAAATAAAAAATGATCAGACTTAAACACCAAATACAAACCCAACCACAACAAAATCGATACCCAATCTACAACAAGCTAGATACAAAAGAGACAACTTTTACTTGCAGCTGGGGGGGGGGAGGTAAAGGAAGGGGATATGGGATGCATGCTGGGAACAGGGGTGGAGGGAGTACATTGGTAGTGGGAATGCTCCTGATTCGACGTCACTATGTGCCTAAATATTACTGTGAAAGATTTATAATCTACTTTGGTCAAATGAGGGAAGTAGAAAGCCTGTGTAGAGTATAGTCGGGGTTGGGTGGGGAGGAGAGAGATTTGGGACATTGGTGATGGGAATGCTGCACTGGTGAAGCGGGGTGTTCTTTGCATGACTGAAACCCAACCATAATCATGTTTGTAATTAAGGTGTTTAAATAAAGATATTAATTTTAAAAGAATTAAAAAAATTAAAAATCGAAGAGTACATAAGCCATTTCTATTGTTCTTTGTAAGAGGCAGGAACCCCAAATCAGAATTTGCAGAAGTGGTTATCTTGCATAGGCCAGTAAAAGTTGGCTGTAATAGTATCAAATTTTGAACTGTGTACATTATTCTCAAAACAATCATTTTCTTTCATATCTTTTAAAATTTCACTACACTTCTCATAGAAGTCTCTAAACATAAACATTAGAACCTTTCTGCAGATACACCTAATTAGAAAATCCTTTTTTTTTTTTTTTTTTTTTTTTTTGGTTTTCGGGCCACATCCGTTTGATGCTCAGGAGTTACTCCTGGCTAAGCGCTCAGAAATTGCCCCTGGCTTGGGGGGACCATATGGGATGCTGGGGGATCGAATCGCGGTCCGTCCTTGTCTAGCGCTTGCAAGGCGTCAGACACCTTACCTCTAGCGCCACCTCACCGGCTCCTAATTAGAAAATTCTTAAACATTCTTATACTTATCCCTGTAATACAAGTCTAAAACATCTGAGATCCTTTTCATAAACTTCGTTAAACAAAAATCACAAGAACATTTCCATAAATATATACAGCTTGAAAATAAGTTTGCTAAAGCATTCTTAAAATGAGCACTGTTAAGACTCTACAGTATCCAAGTTCCTTTTCTACATACTTCTGTGGACAAAGAGATCAGAACATTTTTTGCAGATATAACTTGAAAATAAGTTGCTGCATAAGATACACAATAAAACATCATAGCAATTGAGAAACATTCAATTGGATAGCTGAGAACTTTCAAAACTCTAACACGCATTTCCCCAGAATTGTGTAAACAAATAATTAAAACACTAAAGTAGGAAACAAAATTTTCTGTTTGCAGTGGGGCATAAAAAAAAAACAATAAGATACAGACAGATAAAACACAATTTAAGCAGCAATATTGTGATTGATGCAAATATGGTCAAGAGATTAGCTTAGAAGAAAGTTAATTTTTTGGAGGAAACCCAAGTGCAGGAAGTTCTGAAGGCAGTTTCTCCTTTGTTGGTGTTGGATATCCATCTTCTCCATATTCACCTTTGTGCTAGGCTCCTGGGGTTCCTTGATAAGTTGCTACAGGTCTGGGGGCTGTGGTCCTGGCAAAAAGCTCCTCTGGTAGAGGAGAGATGGTAGATGGAGGCGTCTGGAACGCTGCCCAGAATCTTCAACTCTTTCCCTTTCATTGCCCTTTGTTACATGAGGGGGCCTCTGCCACCATAGGTGGTGGGTCAGCTGAGTGAGGCCAGGGGATGAATCGACAGAACCTATGTAGACTGGGGGCATATCTGCTACCTTTCACTGGCATTCCACCAGGTCCTAATACATTAGCAGCTTTTGGTCCCTCTCTCCTTTCACAACATCAAAGTCCACAGTTTCCCCATCTCCAACGCTACACAGAAACTTCCTGGGGTTTTTTCTCTGAATAGCTGTCGAGTGAACAAAGACATCTTCTTTGGTGTCATTTCTGTTGATAAATCCATAACCATTCCGGACATCAAAACATTTGACAGTGCCCGAGACTTGATTGCCAACACCGGCTTGTCTATCTGAGTCAGTGCTTGGGACATGCATGGGGGTAACTTTGGTTGAACCATTTTCAGACCCTTGAGTCTGCAGAGATGGTAGCTGGCTCATCATTCTGGGGAGATGGGGGGTCTCTCTGGTTTAGTGCCAGTATTAAGCAATTAATTATCAGTTCTGGGAAGGCCTTTAGATTAAGAACTCGTCACCACTGGAAGACACTCTTCCCCTCTTGTGGAATGTGTGCAGGAGAATCTCTAGGGAGTCTGATACATTCAGTTCAGAGTGAGACATGCAGATAGATGGGCCAGAGGAACATGAAGCCATTCAGAACAGGATGCATGTTCACGGATGTTCCAGTGAAAGGCACAGCACATTCAGTCCAGCTCGAGGGGGTTGTTATGGTGATAATGCACCAGAGTCAAGTCACAATTAGCACTTGGCATCGCTGAGGTCTTCTTCTAGGGTCCAGGGTTCAAATAAGTCCAAGGTTCAGGAGCCAGTTGTAAAATCACCCCACATGCCATATTTTCAGGCCTAGGTGAACAAGTCTGATCCGGTCACACAAGCAATAATCCAGACCAGGCTGAGGGTGAAACACGTGTAGTCTGGTAGTCTTCTTCCTAGTATGCTGCACTCTGCATACCAGAGGTAATGACTCCTCATAATTTCTTTGATATTGTAGTTAGTCACATACTTCTCTATTAGCATGACTGAAACTTTAATTTTTTAGGATGAGGTAGCATTTATATCATGAACAAAATATCCCAATATATTACCCTGGCTCTGAGCTCAGAAATCACACCTGGCAGGCAAGATATTAGGTTGTATAAGTGACATTATTTTTCTAATTGCAAGAAACTCTCCACTATATTCATTATACAGGATATTAATAGGAAAGATGAAAGTCACTATCATAATCTTTTTTTTTGTTTTTTTTTGGGGGGGGGCCACACCCATTTGATGCTCAGGGGTTATTCATGGCTAAGTGCTCAGAAATCACCCCTGGCTTGAGGGGACCATATGGGACGCTGGGGGATCGAACCACGGTCCTTCCTTGGCTAGCGCTTGCAAGTCAGACACCTTACCTCTAGCACCACCTCACCAGCCTCGTCATAATTTTTAGTCTTAAACAAAGAGTAACTTTCCCATTCTTAAGATATAAAATAATTTTCTTTGAGCCTTACTCATATTTTCAGTGGTTTGGAGATTTTTTTAATATATATATATATTTTTTTTTTTGGTTTTTGGGCCACACCCGGCAATGCTCAGGGGTTACTCCTGGTTGCCTGCTCAGAAATAGCTCCTGGCAGGCACGGGGGACCATATGGGACACTGGGATTCGAACCAAATCACCTTTGGTCCTGGATTGACTGCTTGCAAGACAAACACTGCTGTGCTATCTCTCTGGGCCCGATTTTTTTAATATTCTAACATCAAAAAGTTTGGTTTTATTTTCTTCCCTCATAAGGAGTATAATTACTGTATTTGTCAGTGTATAAGACGACCCCTTAATTTTGCAGTTGAAACATAGGTTTAGGCCTATATTAGCTGTATCAGACAGAACGTTCCTGTGCTGCAACTGTATGTACCACAGTGAGCCAATCACAACAAGCAAAGGTTCAAAGGTTATACTGTAATAGACTTCCTCTCTGACTCTGGCCAATCTGAGCAGGTTCTTAACAGTGTAGATTCGGGTCCAGAACATTGTCTAATTTGCATGCAAAAAAAGCCTTCTTGGATTGGCTGTTAGAGAGGCAATCTGAGCAGCCTTGTAGTGATTGGTGCAGGATCAAGTTGGAAAATTCGTTTTGTGGCAATATTCAGACAATTTTTGTTTAGTGGCATATTTGAAACATTTTTCGGGATATATACGGCGTATAAGATGACCCCTGATTTTTGGTTGACTTTTATTTGTTTCAAAAGTCATCTTATACGCCGGAAAATACAGTATATTAGAAAAATTTCAATATCTCTAAGCCCTATATAAAAACTTTAGAGATTTTATGAAAAGTATTTCAAATGCTAAAGAATGAGAGTGTGTAATTGCCTTGTGGGAACTATAATAAGGCATTTCAGGATAAAAGAGAATTGAAATGGGATATAGGACAGAAAAGTCAAATTTTAAAATATTTGCCAATTTAGTGAGGAATCTAGAATTGTCTTTCTAATTGCTATCAATGTTCTTCTAAAGACTCTGTATTTTCAACCCTATGTTAACCATCCAAGCCTTTTCCCCAAATATCTAATTAAGTGGCCATTCCATAATGTAATGGTCATTATATTTGGATTGTGTAGGGAAAAAAAGATTAATAGCATTCAGTACTTCATTCTACAATCCAATTCTTCCAAATTTCAAATACTACTTATTTTCTTTCAGTATTTGCAGTTCAGCCAAGACCGGCTATTTTATTAATAGGTTTTCCATGCATATATTTGCATTTATAGCTTAAAGAAAATAACTTGCTTTCTATATGCTCCTGTATGATTCTGAAGAGTGATGTAAGTGATCTCTCTAGCTGAGAATAGAGGAACAAAGAATAATAAGGACAGAAGCTTGTGAAAAGCCTGCTAGCAATAATAATGCTCTGTATGGAGAAGAAGCATGCTCTATTCCAGCCTTTATAAAAGCTAGTGGGTGAGTTGCATTGAGAAGACCAAGTCTTGCTTAGATCTATCTCTTTCCAAATAGATTGCCTATTCTTTAGCCCATTAGCTTTGCCAAGACCAGCCAGATTTCAGGTGGTAGAAGAAGCCTATTTGTAATTCATAGGGAATCTCCAGTCACAAGTGGAACAGTATTCAAAGAACAAAACTCCATAAAACTTGCTCAATCAAATTATTTAAAAATACATTAGCAGATTCATTTTTGGATCATTTATTCATTTCACCATCATTTTTATATCAAAGCAAGAAGAGAAGAAAGCATGGCTCAATGGTCGTTGGGTTTCTATAACCTCCACATTCATCTTTCTCAACAGAGAAATGGCTCTTACATTACATATCATTTGATCCATGAACATAAAGGTAGCTGCTCATTTATTTTCATTCCTGCCCTTTTCCAACTTGGTTTAGAAAAAGAAAGTACCTTTGCCCTGCTTTGAACTAAAATCAGGAAGGCATAAGTCTGACATGGGATAACTTCTCGAAAAGAACTGATTAAATCTCTCTTTCTTCTCCGAGATGAAAAGAACCTTTAAAAACAAACTGAGGTTTTATATCTGTAGGTATTAAATTCTCCTCTTGAGTTCACGTTAGTTCAATGTAGCATTTGTGTGGTTTATTACATCTTTCATGTTGTAGATCTAAAAACCTCTTTGTAAAGTTGAAGATAATGGCATAGTGTGCTATAGGTTTTTAAGGATTCTGTTTTTGAAAGCTGCTAGTTGTCCTTTGCAGAGAGAAACTGCTGGGCTGGTGTGAACTTTCTCTTTCTGAATGTTGTTTAATTTTCCAATCATTTTAGAAATTGCTTCTTACAAGTAAAATGTATGATAGCTGTTTTTTACTCTATCAAGCTTCAAAAAGAGGTCACCAAGTTTACAGTTAAATATGAGCCACCCAGGGTGTTTTTGAAAAAGTGGATTCCTGGGATCAGCAGCTAATATGTTGATTTAGTAGACACAGCAGTAGGAACAAGAAAATTTAAAAATTTATTATTAGTTATATCTAGAAATCAAAATCAGGGTTTCAAACTAACAAAATATTTGTTGACCAGAACTACATTCCTGTTTTCACAGGAATCTACTTTGAAAGAAAGTTATTATTTAGTCCCTGTGAATGACAAAGTTACTCATGATTGAGTTTTAGGCATATAATATTCCAACACCAATCTCACCACCAGTGTTCACTGTCCTACACCCATCTCATAGTTTCTCCTCAGCCAGCCTTTATGACAGAAATATTTTAAAAACAAATTTGGGGCATTGTAGTTTAAAGTAATATTATTGATAATATTATTGATAAGTAATATTATTGATAGGGTTTTATGTATAAAACTTTACTATCTTTTTCCTCCTGTCTCAACTTTACTATCTTTTAGCAACCTCTCCTTCTCCCACTTGACCATTTTTCTCCACCACTGTTGAACTGTTTTCTTCACTGTCCTATTCCTACATCTCACACCATTTTTTATCAAGCTTCCTGCTAAAGACCCTGCTCTTCATTTTCTTGCCTTTGGACATTTGTTATTCTCTTACACTGTTTACTTATATCTCATATATATGAGGAAGATCAATATACATTTTAATTGAGCACTCACGTGGCTATGATGCATTAGGTCATTTATAGAAACACTGAACAGAACTAATTCTGAAAAAAATCTTAATATGATAATATTAGTCTACTGGAAAAGGTATATTTTAGGTCTGAAGCATGAGTTTTCTTATTTACTGTTATCATGAACAAAATTTCATCTTTTGTAAAGATATTATAGTACCTTTATAATATAAGATATTATAAAAATTATAATTTTATAAAGAAAAGATCTATCTTTAAACAAAAGTATGATTATCTAGCATTCTAATGGGGTTTATGAATTCTACAAGAAGAAAATGGAAAAGGAATAAATCCATTGGTTTGGTTACAAAACAGTGCATAATTTTCATAAAGGTTGATGCTGTGTTACAAAATACATTCCTGAGGAGTGTCTTGAGGACTCAGAAGACTAGCAGAGTGGCCTAGAGTTGTTTTACAAGAATGCTTGTGAGTACAAATTTCATACATACATCTCATTGTTTAGAAATATTAGAAACTCTGATATTAAAGCCCCGTACTTCGAATGTCTGTGATTTCCAGTAAACAGTATCTGGATGCAAACCAGGCTTATATATGTAAAATAACATGCCTGACAAGTCCCCCAAATTAAAAAATTACAAATATCACAGTAAGAAAATTTGACCCCTGAAAGCATGCAAGAACACACCAGTATCTCTCAGTGAGCACCATGACCAAAACGTTAGAACATTGAATAAGAGTGAGCTGTCCTCAGCAAGCATGTGTACAAGCATCTAAACAAAAGGAGGATAAATCTCAGTGTTGCTGCATCGAAGTGTGTGTGAGATTTCCCTGTCATCATGACAGCATTAAATAATAAAGGACAGGAGTTGAGGCAATGAAATAAAAGCTAAATAAAGCAAAGAGAAAATGGTAATGGATAATAAAGTGAATAAAAAGACTCCTGGTAAAGAAAAAAGCTATAGATTATAATATTAATTTGTTTTAAGGATTGAGATCCTTATTGTATGCTCTAACTCATCTGCCATCAGGAACACTACACACAGAATTGGTAATGTACCTCCCATACCTAAACAAAAGATGCCCTCCACTGAGAGAACAAGCACAAACCTATAGCCATTTGCATGGCAGTGTAGACCATGGGATGTGAAAGGGAAGATTATACTTCTTTCTTGGTAGTCCTGAAGATGAGGCTCTCTAGGAGGCCTGTTGTGAAGCCCAGGAACAACAGAGAGAAACAGCAAACAAGTTCAGCGTGCTGGGGGACCACACAGTGCTGCTGCTCAAACCTGATCCATCAGTTTCTGGTTTTGTGTTTACCTTTGATGAATGGACAATCTGTCTCCAACACCAGGAGAAATGATGGAGAATGCTTAGCTTCCCTGGTTTCTGGTTCCACAAACAGAAGTTCATTTGAAATACTTGCCTGGCTTTCTACTGTCAAAACTTTAGGCATTTCCAACCCCTTTAGAAATCTAATATTTCTAAGCAAAAAAAAAAAAAGAGAGAGAGAAATAGATTTTGATTTTTCCATGAACTGTAACTACTGAACAGAAAGTAGAAGCAGCATAGCATGGATATACAACAAGCTATGGGAACAGAATGCATACAGTAATGGTCTTTCCTTACCAGTTGCTATTTGGGAGCCACAGAGAATAGTAATACAACATTCTATGCATCAACTTCTTTCTGTACAAAAAGAATATTGAAGATATAAATCACATGATGTGAATCCTCAGAGAAATCTCAGGAAATTTTATTAGCCATCCTACATGTAGTTATTAACATGTAGTTATCCTACATGTAATTCCAGTGCCTGGCATATAATAGATGTTCCATAAACATTAGCCACATTATTGTCATTGGTGGTATTGATACAGAAGATAGGTAGAAACAATGAAATTCTAAATTTGCTGATTTTGGTGCTAGAGCAATAATACAATAGCAACTAGGGCACTTTCCTTGCATGTGGCTTGCCTAGGGTTGATCCTTGGTACCTCATATGGACCACCATGTCTGCCAGGTAGAATCTCTGCAACAATGGAGACTGATTCATTTCAACAAAATCTCTCTTATAAATTTTCTTAGGAATTATGATAACAGAACTTGACAACTGCCAAAACTCATAGTAGTCAACTTCAGATGAAAAAAAGCCATCTGAATATGTACTGTAATAACTGCATTATTACACAGTAACTGTGTTACTGTGGTAATTCAAAGTGGCATTTTCTCAGACCCATTTTATAGGCTGGCACTTATGTTCTCCAGTTAATCTGAAGATTGTTAGCTAAAAGCACACATCTATCTCTCTCTTCTGCACAATTATTTCAATTAGGGGAGGTGAGAGTTGACATACTGAGAAGGCTACCTCCTCCAGACTACAAACAAAAGCCAACTGATATGGGGTTAAACAAATCTGGCCCTTTTGTTGTAAGAGATGAGAATGAAGTTTAGGCTCTGAAACATAAATTTAGGCTCTCTCTAGCTCACTTCCCTTCTCTGCTTTCTGCATCAGTTCAATATTAATGATACAGTAAAATACTATTAAAATCTATTATTTTGTAAAAAAAATTAAAATACTAAGGGCTGGTAAGGTGGCGCTAGAGGTAAGGTGTCTGCCTTGCAAGTGCTAGCCAAGAAATGACCGTGTTTCTATCCCCTGGCGTCCCATATGGTTCCCCCAAGCCAGGGGCAATTTCTGAGTGCTTAGCCAGGAGTAACCCCTGAGCATCAAATGGGTGTGGCCTGAAAAAACAAAAAAAATTACAATACTAGTAATATATATATAATACAGTAATATACTATTTTATATACTATTTTCATGAAGAAATCCATTCATCTGGATTCCTGCCTTCTGTTTTGCATTCCAAGAATCTGAACAAAGCAGGGTGGAACTCACTCCTGTGTTCCAGTTACTTCTAGGTTCTTCTTATTAGCTCAGTTTTTCCAATTCAGATTTTATTATTTCTTGTCATAATGCTAAACACATTTTGAAAGATTATGAAATACATATTTTATTATGAAGCTAAGTGGTCTTGGTATCTAATGTGTCATACTGCTGAAAAATAGATCTGTTTAATAACTACCCTTGTTCCTAGACCACTTTCCTAGTTATGGAATTTTAGTAAGCAAATACTTTGTACAACTTAGTGTTCCCAGTATATTATACATTGTCCCATTCTAACTATTCAATAAATAGATAAAATGCATAAATAATGGATCCACTTCATAAATATATATTATAAGGTAGATTTTTATGGATTGAGGCTGTGGTTTATAATACAATTAATAATGGATTCTTATGCAAAGAAATCTAACACCACACTCATGACCAGAGTACTGACATTCTCTTAAGAATCCCAGAGTTTCTCCTTCTCAACCTCTTTTCTCCCCACAATTCAATTTTGTGGATCAGTTTTTCTGCTAAGATGCTTGTGGCTCTTTGTTGCTATCTTTTCAGGAATCATTTAGCCCCACACATGAGAGAGCATTCTATATCTTCTTTCTTTTCAACTGGTCACTCAACATGATATCCCTCATTTCATTCGCATTGCTGCAAACTGCATGATTTTATTCTTCCTGAGAATATTCTTAAATGTCTTTACTGCATGGTATTCCATTGAGAATACTAAATGTGCTACAACTTCTTGATCCATTCATCCACAGATATTTGGGTTATTTCTATATCCTGGCAATTGCCCTAAGTGCAGCCATAGATATAGGTGTGCATATGTCCTTTGGAATGACTATTTTGGGGGATAGATATCAAGAAGTGCTATTGTATCACTGAGCCACAAACAAGTTCCATTTGTGTTTTGTTTTTTAAATCCTCCGAATTTATCTTCATAGCAAGGTAGCCACACAACATTGCCACCAATAGAGCATGAACAAATAATTTATTTTTTATTAAATTGTCAGCATCATCATTTATAATATTGTCAATTATGATGATTTTAAACATACAATGTTCCCACACCATACCTTCATTAGAAAGTTTAATGCAAACAGTTTAAATGGCTCCAGCTATCTCAGTTGGTAAGTGCTGGAGTGGGCAATTCAGCTGAGTCATTACCAAGATTCCGAGCACAGTTCTGCCTCTAAGGGTTCCCAGCTAAATTCTTCCACACTTATTTATGTGGAGTTTACATTCCCAGGAACTTTTGTTTTCTTATCTGATATGGTGAGGAAAGCAATACTAAAAAGCAAGACCACTTGTTAACCTGGGACCTGGACTCAGGTAATTAGAGCCTCTTCAACACACTCCCCACCCCAACACACACACTCCAGGGAGGTAGGTTCTAGTTACCATTTCCTCTCCCAGAAGCTGTCCAAGGAAATACTTCTGGAAATAAAATCCATTGCCCAGATCATTTGAATGGTGTGAGTGATTAAAGTCATTTAAAGCTTCTATCTAAGCTTTTGTTGTTTTTTTTTTTGGGGGGGTAGGGGGTGGAAGGAGGTTTGGGTCACACCCGGCAGTGCTCAGGGGTTACTCCTGGCTCTATGCTCAGAAATCGCTTCTGGCAGTCTCTGGGGACCATATGGGATGCTGGGATTCGAACCACCGTCCTTCTGCATCTAAGGCAAAACTCCTTACTGCTGTGCTATCTCTCCGGCCCCCTATCTAAACTTTAATATTTGGTGGTTAGAGAATAAATACAGAAAGCATTCAGAACCCACGAAGCAATTTCCCTTTCTCATTAAACTGCTACTACCAATATAGAGGGCACTGCCTTTTTCTGATATCTCTTTGTCTTCTCTATATAAGGGAGCCACTTTCAGATTGTACCTGGGCTGTGACCCAAGAATATGATACATATGTTTTATAATGTTCACATTTAAGAGGAACTACACACTAAGGGAGAATGTTCTGCAGTCTGTTGGGATTTTCTCTAGCCAAGTTTTGCTCAACTCTGGTGTTCTTTATTGCAATTAATCATGCTTCCAGAAGTTTAGGTCTGAAATGGGAGGAAAAATACTGCACAGTGAAAATAATATTAAAAAATAATCTAAGAAAAATGATCTTTGATATTTTATACCATTTTCATGTTATTTTTAATAATATCTTTATTTAAACACCATGATTACAAATATGACTGTAGTTGGGTCACAAAAAGACATCCCCCTTCACCTGTGCAATTTTTTATGTTATTTCTGGTGAAGAATTTTTCTTAGATAACTATTATCTAAGTGTTTTCAAATATTACTGATAAACTTCCTTACCACTTTTAAGAAAGTATTTTTCAGGTACTAAGTTATGTGATAGATAAATAAGGGAGTGTGAGGTAATACTCTATCACCTAATAGGCAAAAAAAAAATGTCCACATGTTTGGGGCTGAAGGTAAAGAAGAGCTTTGCTTTTACCTCATAAAAGGTTCTAAGGTGGTGAGAAGAGGCAGGTTCTAAAGAATTCAGTGAGAGAAAAGAGATTCCTAAGCAAAAAAAGTATCATGTTGCAATAAGACTTCATTTTCCTTACTCCTTTGAACTTGTTCTTTTCAAAGTCTCCAGTGAAGTGCTGGAGCTGCAATCTAGCAGGTAGAGCATTTTCCTGTATGCAATTGATCTGAATTTGATCTCTGACAACACATGTACACCCCCCAAGAACTATCATGAGTGATCCCTGAGAACAGATACAAGATTAAGAACTGAGCACAGCTAAGTATGCCCTCCCAAAGAAGCCAAAAAAAATATATCTCCATTGAGACCTACATTACATATTCTAATAGCCAATTTTCACTTAATTTTACTCATAATATTTCATGCAGTTGGTTAATTTTTTCTCTGACAAGTGTTTTTCTTTAACTTGGGCATAGCTTTCTTGCTTAATTTCTCACTAAACTTATCACTCTCTTACTTTATTACTTGTTCTTCCTCTAGTTCCCACCTGCCCTAACTAAAATTCTGTTCTCCTCTTCACCCCTTCACTTGTTTATCTCAACCTACATATATTTTCATGTCAAATCAGCCCTTCTTTGTCTAAGTAAAACTCATCAACCCTGCTATTTCATGCTTCCTCTGAGATTTCAACACAATTTTTTTTTGTTTAGATCTAGGGTTTAGGTTTTCTTGTTTAGATCTAAGCAGGTAGTCTCCTGCTTCTATCTTTGTTGAATGCAACTAGAATGACCTTTTGAAAATGTGAGTCAGATCATACTACAAATCCTTAAATCTATCTCATTGCCTCACTGACTGCTCAGAATAAAAATGAGAATCCTTTCTTTGGTCAATAACCTCTTTAAGAGCTATAATTTCCATACAATTAACTCTCCAATTTTCCCTTGATTTGAACATAGCTTGCTTTCTGTTATACTCTCCTCATTGCTGGTCAGAATAGGTCCAGCATTCTCTTTCCCCAGAATCTTTGTATAGGTTTATTTCTAAAATTGAAACATAACTCTGTTTGCAAACCCTAAAAATAGCCTTTGACTTAGAGGAATGAAGACATATCTTTTTCATGCTTCTGATAAATGATAACTTCTTGACACCCATATAAAATATCCAGGACTCCCCAGCTTTATTTTTCATATCTTGAAATAACTTTCATCTTGGCCTTTTCTACTACACATGTATAGTTCTTTGCTGTTTGTCTCCTCCACACTCCACTCCTTTTGAAATGCTAATCTTTTGAGTAAAATTCTTTATATTACTCACTATTGTGTATCCTCTACCAGCACCTAAGAGCTTTTAGAAATATTTATTAAGTCAATGAAGGCATAAAATATTTTAACTATCAAAATCAATATCTTAGTAATATATGTTGCTTTAAAATGAGATTTAGATGAAAAACTTCACAATCATCTTGAAGCAAAAAATCTTCTGAAGCTGTCCCCATATTTCTTTTGGAATAGCTGCCTTTCTAAGGCACAGAGAAATAAAATTCTTTTTTTTTTCTCTCTTTATGAACGAGTGTGATTGTGTATTCAAAAAAAAAAAAAAAAGGAAGAGTGGTAAGAATTTTCTTTTGCCCTGTGGATGAAATAAAAATTTTAATCATTAGACATGATAATCATTAGGCAGAGGGAGGCCATTCAAATAGGCTGGATGACTTTAAAATAAATTCCAGAAAGAACCACCTTTGCTGGTGCTCCGCCATGTCTTGACTGAAATCTGCCCAATAGTCTATAATCTGGTAACCTTCTGTATCCAATGCATTAACTTGACATAGTATAGTGCTCTCCCTTACAATGATCCTGGGAAGCTTGATTAATTAGCAAAAGTTTATGAGACACTTCGATAGTCTCAGATAAAAGTAACTCAAGGAGTATGGTTATATTTTAAACACCATAAAACCAAAAAGATATTAATGAAATGATATTTTGTACATTAGTAAGATCAAAAGTCTGTCAACAATATATTTTTTATCTTTGGATAGAGAAACAGATAAAGGAAGGATAAAACCTATTTCCAAGAGTGAATCTATAAACCACATGGTTTGTGATGTGAATACTTGTGTGGGGAAAAAGCAAAGTATGCCAAATGGAATTAATTTAGCCACTGGAATCACGAAGAGACTAGGTTGGCATCATTTGACTCAAAGCAGAAGAGCATGTCAATGCTCTGGTTCCCAGACATTCTCATGCTAGAATAACTCCTCATTGAATTGAATGGCTTACCTATTGGTCTGTACAGGTAAAGGTATTGCTTGTCCTTGTCCAGAAATAATCATTGGTAATGCAAAGATGTGAGAGGCCTAGGAGAAAAGTCTGATTCTTCTGGATCTTAGTGTCACTAATGGAACAACAACTGCCTGTTTTCTGTTTGGATGTGTGTGTTTTTGGAAGGAGTGACAGAAATCTTGGAATGCCACTAATCTTGGAAGTGAATACAGTGTTAGCTGAACTCTTTGGACAGGGCTGTAGCTTGCTCTAAAAGAAGATTAAAATTTAAATATTTAAATATTTCAAGTTACCTATAAATACCCAATATAAAATATGCTTTCTGCCATTTTCTGGATTGATTCAAAACTGGTAAAATAATTGAGAAAGATATCTGTGCATGCATTTCAAAACTGCTGCTTATAGGATAAAACCTATAAGTAGGGGCTGGAAAGATAGTATAGAGGGTAAGATGCCTGCCTTGCTGGTAACCAATGCTAGTTTAATTCCTAGTACAGTGATCACTCCTATTGCAGAATTAGGAATAGTCCCTGAGCATAGCCAGATGTTACCCCTCCCAAAAAAGTCCATGAGCTCTAAAATAACAATAAAAATTTAATGAAGATTTAGAGACCTAGTCCATGGAAGCATCAAAAGATACTTTAATCAAGTAAATAGTTGCAATGAGATCACAAACACACATAAAAATATTTTGTACTTATTAAGGCAGAAAGTGATAAAAACATGTTTCTCTTCTGAAGCTCTAAGGGTAGAAAAATTATGAAAACAAAACAAAAATAAAGTGATAAATAATTAACATGAGTGTTTTGAGAACAAATATATAATTAAAATATAAGAATGTTAGAAAACATTACAAACTTAAAATAGGAGTTCCAGAGGAAAAGTATGAATAGAGGAGCACTAACCTAAACCAACCAAGAAAATGTTATTGGCCTGCAGAATGTAAATTTCTCATGAGAAATGAGAATTCCTTTGCAAAGTCTCTTGCTGAGAACTATTAGTGACTTTTCACAATTTTCAGAATGAAAAGGAAATTGTATAGGGTTCTAGATAATAGATAGTATACAAAGAAAATAACAGCTTTTTAGTATTGAACATGCAATTTGCTAGGTTGTATGCTATAAAACAATAAGATTAATCTATTACTGAGAGACTGAAGTCTCAGACTTAGACTTCATCAAGTTATCAGCTGTCTAGTTAGACAAAGAAAATTCATTTACCCAAAGCCAAGATTTCAGAAAGCATCACATGATATTCTGACTGTAAAAATATTCAAATTCTTATCTGTTCTAATTAGATGAAAGTCTAGAACTACAGAAGAAGAAAAAAGTATAAGGAATAAATTTATAGTGGTACTTTGATTATATTTTAAGTCTCTGTCTTGAAATAGGCAATATGTTCATTCTACAATAGAAAAAATTAATAATAAATTAAAATCATATATTTGATGTAAAATACTATAAGAAATATAGGGACTATGAGGAAGGAGATAAAACAATTAAAAATTTAAATACTGCTAACAATTTCATCCTATATCTAATGAGTAGATTCACTGGAGTAGGAAATGGAAGATTGGATTTTGTTCTTTCTTAAGAATTCCATAATCTTCCATTGCACACATACATAATCACTTCTTGACCTATTCATCTGCAGTTAAATGTTTGGTTGTTTCCACATCTTAACAATTTTATTAAGTGTAGCAGTGAACATAAGTGCATATATGCTCTTCCCAAAAACGTTTTTGTATTTGGGGTCTAGATGCTAATAGATGCTATACCGATGCCAATTTAAAAAAAAAAAAAAACTGCTGTCGTGTCCTGCCTGCAGGACTCAGTTATTCGTGGGTGCAGAGGGGGTCCAGCCTTAAAAAGAGAATGGGGGGAAAGAAAGGAAACCAAGCAGATGGAGACTTGTCAAGGTTCCGGTTTATTGATCAGCAAAGGTTCCTTTTAAGCATGATTTTACAGGGGGTGGAGAGAAAGCAGGATGGAACAGCCTGCATTAAGGAGGTCATCTTGTGGGTAATCTTTTTTTTTTTGTTTGGTGTTTGGGCCACACCGGCAGCAGTGCTCAGGGGTTACTTCTGGCTGTCTGCTCAGAAATAACTTCTGGCAGGCACGGGGGACCATATGGGACACGGATTTGAACCAACCACCTTTGGTCCTGGATCGGCTGCTTGTAAAGCAAACACCACTGTGCTATCTCTCCGGGCCCTTGTGGGTAATCTTTACATGCCATCTTTACATAAGGAGCACGGGAACATCTCAAGGTTAGTGAAGTTTCAAGGATATCACAAGCTTTCTGAATGTTTGACTGATAGGACACTGTGGTATTTCTTTGAACTCTGGGGCTAGCCAATGCCTTAGGTTATGTACTCTGGCCACACAAGACTAGTTTGTCCTGCTGTATTCCATTTTAGGGTTTGGTCTCTGGCATGTCCCCCTTCTGGGTGTAAAAGAAAAGGTGGATGGAGAGCCTGTCTTAGGCTACCCAGTGGGCTCCCAGGGTCAGCACTCAAAACAATGAAATAATTTTGTTCTGCCCAATCATTAATTATATGCGGGAGTGTGGCTCTGACTCCTGGCACTGAGCTATTCCTGTCTTTGGCAGCTCCACAGCCAGAACCACAAGGATGGTCTGATTAGCTTTTCAAGCTGCAGGACATCTTGTGGACGTGGTCCTTCAGGGCCTATAAGCCCAACAGAAGCGGGGTCAATAAAGTCAGCGTCCAGAGGCTCTGACACCTCCAGACGTTGGTAATGGACAGCTATTGTCTTTTTGGTGGCAGAATCAACCTGAGTTTTAACATTTATGAAATGCCCAAGGGCCAAAAGAAATAAGCAACAAAAATTCTATGAAAGGTCCCAGCAGAGTGGATATCCACAGAGTGGATAGTCACAAGGAGGTGGAAAACCAATTTTGGTACCAGGACTCGCTCTGTTCTTTGCCTCTAGTTTCTCTAGGTTTTGCTATACTTTATTAATGCTGTCATCAACCAATCCTAATTTATCTTTAAAAAAGCAACATTCTTCCTTAAGGGCGGTACATAATCCCACCTCTTTCAGAAAGACAAAGTCTAATTCCCTTTTATTCTGGAGGACTACCTCCGCAATGGAGGCCACTGTTTTTTTTGTTTTCTTTTGTTTTGTTTTGTTTTAAGATATATTAAACCTCTTTGTAATTCCTTAACATCTCTATCTACAGTAAATGCAACCTGATTAAAATGACTTTGTGAAGTGATTAAAAAAGTAATACCAATTCCCGCTCCAGCAAAACTCAAACCCAAAACAACAGCATGGGTTTATGCTTATGTCTAAACATAGTACTCTTCTTATCCCAAAGCAATTCATCTACTGGTGTAATGGTTAATCTAACAAAACTAAAACACAATAATCATGATAAGCAAGAAACATTTCAGTAACAATATGGGGAGAAAGTCCAGTGGAGCAAGCAAAATAAGTGGAGTTGGGGGCTTGAGTAAAGACGGAAGAGTTAGTAACAACAATAGTTTGATTGCAAATGTCCAACAATTTGACGGGGGGTTGGAGGGGGGGAGGCGCATATGTGGTCCAAGTAAGCAAAGTCCCACGCTCATGACCTGACTCAAAGTTATGCCTTGGTGTGTCTCAGCTCTCCATCGGAGGTCAGCAGGGTCGTTGGTAGTAGTGGGCATGCTGAAGGTGGCAATTCCTTTGTAGAGGGCAGCCGGGCAGAGTAGCAAATCAAACATTCCCCTTAAGCAGAGTAAGTCAGAAACAGGTCCTACAGGAATGGTGGGTTGAAGGACTGGAAGGGTGGGTAACGCAGGGGTGGCAGGCTCTTTGGGTAATGCAGGGGTGGCAGGCTCTTTCGAGGTGGATGAAAACATGACAGCAGGAGGTCTATAAGGAAACAGCTTGGCAGGAGGCAAAATGGTTATAGGTTTGGGAGGGAGTGAGGCCACGAGATGTAGCAGAACAGTGGGGCCTATAGCTACAGAGGCATACTTGGGAGGTTCTTTTTAGAATAAAATATTTCATAATTTTTATTCTTTAAACCAAAACCATATTCACAAAGCTTTTTGTGATACACTTATTAATATTCTTGACAGCAATTAATAATTCTTCATATAGAAAATAGGAGTTTACTTAGTCTTCTGGCCTTGGTTTATAGGCAGAACACACCAGCAATTTACATTACACAAATTAGTTCTGAATACCAGGGGGAATGCTCACTAACTTTTGTCAGACTTTAGGCTTTAAATAATTTTATAATTAACAATTGCCAATCTTTCAAAGACTTTTAAACTGAACCTTAATAATTCTTCTTAAACTTCTTAGTTGTTTTCTTAAACCTTGATGCTTCTCTCTCTAGTCACATGTTCATATTTTTCTGGCCTTAACTAACACATGGCAGGAAAGCTGGGTGATTGCAAAGTACAAAAATTCTCCAGGGAAAATTTATCCCCAATAGCCATTAAGAAATCTTGGGGCCGGAGAGATAGCATGGAGGTAAGGCGTTTGCCTTTCATGCAGGAGGTCATCGGTTCAAATCCCGGCATCCCATATGGTCCCCCGTGCCAGCCAGGAGCAATTTCTGAGCCTGGAGCCAGGAATAACCCCTGAGCACTGCTGGGTGTGACCCAAAAACCACAAAAAAAAAAAAAAAAAAAAAGAAATCTGGGGTTTATGATCCCCTACACCCTCTGCCATGTTCCCAGAAGGACAAAGCCAGCTTAATTTTTAACACATGATCTTTAGTTGCAGGATGCCACAGTCTGTCAGCTGCTAAATGACCAGACTGACCAAGTTGTGAAAAAATTAATTGAAATCTCAAAAATGGAAAAGGCTTTGAAAATTGTATTTTATCATGAAATGTAGTGATACCAAGTGAACAGACAAAACAAAACAACACTAAACACAACTTTTCACACTAGTGGACACATCGTTCAGCACAACACACACATGACAAAAGGATCGATCTAAAACTTACATTAGAAAAATTGTCCCCAGTAAAATTGGACAAGCATTTTTAAATATTTAGCCAGCACGTT
The DNA here is from genome assembly GCF_024139225.1 of Suncus etruscus. NCBI lineage: Eukaryota > Metazoa > Chordata > Mammalia > Eulipotyphla > Soricidae > Suncus > Suncus etruscus. The sequence goes on from NC_064858.1 coordinate 42,748,352, forward strand.
TGTAAGAAAAATTTTTGTAGAAAAACTTTTTCAGCTTCTAGAAGTTCTTAATGTAGATGGAGTGAAGCTTTGCTGAAAATAAAAGCTTTAAGGTTTAAATTTAGCACAAAACATTTTCAATTTGAAAATATATAATTTGAAGTTTAAAACATTAAGTAAAATAGTTAATAAGCAGTTTAAAATGTTCAAGTAAAATGGTTAATGAGCACTGTAGAAGGAGTCTCCACTCTGAAATATGATATCATCTGCTGTAAATAAACAGGTTTTCTTTAAATTAGTTTCACAGTAGAACAGTAAAATAGCTGCAATAAAGTGTTAAAATTTCAATGATTAAACACAAGAACATAAACTATGACTATTAAAGGTATGAAAAACTGACTTTAAAAAACACAACTGTTCCTACTTTGAAAACTTCAAGTGAATAATTTGAAAAAATATTATATACCAAATTAACAAAATGTTTAGATAATATATGTTTAAAGACATTTAACGCATTTTAACACTTAGATCTTAAGATCAAAATTATATTTGATACCTACTGACAACTTGCTTATAAAATTTAGTTACTTTCATAATATTAATTACTCCTAAAATTTACAATATTATTTAACAAGGCTAACCTTAGTATTTTCCACATTATTTTACTTTTTTTGTGGGCACAGCTCCACTTGTAAATATGTCAATAAGAAGTAGATATATTAAACAGGTCAAATAACAGGATCTATTGGCAGGTGAGATGAAATGTGCAGATAATAAGCTCTGTCTCTATCAGGTCGGGGATGTACTGATAATGGAACCTATCTCCAGCAGGTAGAATATACAGATAAGGGGATCTTAAATGTTCTGTTTTATGGCTCCCTGTTTGGTGCCTTTAAATCTTAAATGGTTAACAATCAATTCTCAAATCTGCCTGCTTTTAGCAAAATTCTATGTTTGTCATAAAGCCCTGCATTTTAATCCTGCATTTTCTGTCTGTTCTTAAAGGGGCTTCAACTCCCAAATCAGGTGTCGCCTGTGTAACAAAAGCAGAAGGAAATCAGTGTTCCCATGGTTATACTAGAGAAAATTATCCAAACATAGGGATATAGCCTATCGGTTGTTGCTTAACAGAGAGGTCCAGGCGTCCATTTAAGGTTAGCCCACTTTACATGGCAAGCACCGGATTATTTCATTTAACCTGTTTGGATTAGCTTTAGCACTTTTGTCATGAAAATGCCAAGCAGTGCACAGGTTATGTTTGTAGTTATAAGGAGTTTCACCGAGGTTTATCACCTACGGAATCCCACTGGCAATGGGCGGTACCCAGTTAAGGGGCCCAAAGGGTTCGTATTCCAGGGTCTCCTTATATATCACCATGCTGCATGCCATTGCATAGGCTCAGCCCACATGAATGATGTTTTAGTGGTCTAATTCCAAATACATTGGGCCTGTGGGTTAAATGCTATGAAATGGCATCACATAAAAGAGGTAAATATCTGGGTGGGGCAAAAGAAAAAAGAGAAAAAAAAAGAGGTAAATATCTCACTAACGGAAGAGTCAAATGATAAGGAAAACTAAACTTTTATTTTATTTGAATGAATTTTTACAGCTACCCCAAGTTTCAGCAACTATTTTCTTGATAAGTCAATAGTCATCAACACTGAACAAGACTCTTTTGGAGCAAATATGGGAGCAAGATGCTGGGCAGGATCTTTTACATAAAACATGTTGTAGTGTTGTATTTATTTTTGTTTAAAACTTAAATTATAGTTTATTAATATTATAATTAATAAATTATATTATAATTATAATAGCATTAAATGAACATTTTGGTATACAAAGTTATTACTGCACTCCACCACCACCAAATGATCATGATCTGGTCTTCAACAAAGAAGTATCTTAAAATTAAGGTCCATAAATTGATTTTGATTGAGGTAAAATGCTATTGCCTGATTAATGGTCTATAGTCATAAATAACTTTTTAATGTACTTGGAAACAACAAATTATGCAGGTTGTTTTATTGTGCTGACTTATTATAGAGGGTTAGAAAGAAATTCCCAAGTCTCTAAGTCTCCAAGTCTCACTCAACCACTTGACTAGGAGAATTGTATGATGTAAGATCTATAAGTTTAACTTTACATTTTTTTAAGACATTAATACATTCAGGTTTCTTGAGTCAGAACTTTCAGGTTCAAATCCAACCATTGCCAAGACTTTCACATTTTATTAGAAGGTGACAGCTGCCATTGATGCTAATTTTTATGATGAGTCTGTGCAACGTAAGTTTAAACTTTCTGGAAAATATGCATAATTTTAGATGAAATTAAGATCATTCATGATTAATGGGAAATGATCAAGAAATACAGCAAAAATTCACAAGAGTTTGGAAGAAACTGACTATATGACTCTCTGCAAGACATTTTCTAATTATTTCTACTTTTGCATATTGTGGAGTCAGATCTGCCTCAATGTTGGGTGGTAGGACAAAATCAGTGAGTATACAAAACAAAATACAAATGTGTAGATAGGACACGTGTACACAGAACAAAATATATACACAGGGCCAACCCAGCAAATTAAAGGACAAGAAATAATGACACAGGAATTGTAGTTTGTTTTATATGTCTATACATGTCATTTAAATTTTTTTTCATAATCAAATTTTTATTTTCAGAATTTTGTTTAGTTTTTAAGTTAGTTTAGTATGTCTTCATTTCAATTTTCTTATGTCCTTAATTTGTTATTAAAATCGTTATTTAAAGTTGCTTTAAGATAATTATCAGGGCTTTTGCCTAAGATTAAGTATAAGAAACTGGCACATCAAAATTCAATAAGTATTTATTGAATTTGTTCATGAATGCCATAAAATAGGCTCTCCTCACTTTTCTGCTTAGTTAGTGGAAGACATTAACTCCTCTTTGTTTTACATTTTTGTCTGTAACACAAAAAGCATAGTAGTTATTTTTGATATTGTGAGATCAAAACACGGTTTAGCTGAGTGCTTGACCTATAATAAGAACTTAACTGACATTTTCTCCCTTTTCACCAATATCTTATCTTATTATCTGTCTTGTTAAATTTGCTCCAAGGAAACTTTTTTTTTTTAGGAGTGATTGAGTGCTTAATTTCTTATAATTCTTCAAGGACTTTGGTGCCATTTCTTCAATACTTATAGATGCTATTTTTTATTTTCATACCTCTTTGGGGACTATCCATATCTTTGTATTGCTCTACACTGTTTCTTTACTTTGCTAGTCTAGCTGCTTTAGTTGCTAAATTCTTACTTTCAGAGTGATAATAAATACAAAAGCACCTTAGTGTCTACACTAGAGAATAGAAACTCAATGCAGAATGATTGAATCTTAAGTAGACCTGAGTGCCACAAAGTCTTGGGTTCTGCTGCCTGTCATTCATTACTCTTGATCTACCAATCAGTATCTCCATTGAGGATTGCCTAGTAACTGTAGTTTAGAGAAATTGTGAACAATTCTCTGTGTCACCCTGAACTCACTTCATGATTGGCTCATGAAGGGGTCTCACCTCCAAGAAACAAGGTATTAGTGTAAACTATGAGAAAGAAATGAAACACACAAACAACTTAAAATCTCAAATTAATTATTTCTTTAGTGCTCATATATAACCTGTAATCAAAGTAAATGGCTAATTTGTGATTTAGTTATGAAAAGTACATAAATTCATTTTTATTGTCCATTGGTGAGATTCTGAACATAGTATTTGACAAATACTAAATTTTTTCTTTTTTAAAAAAACACAAGAGAAAGTTTAGCTTAAGGCTTGAGTCTTGACCATGAAGACCAACTCAACAAATTAAACAACTAGAAGCATACTGTCAGCACGTTGCTTTAGCACCTAGAACAATTTCTAGACCTATATCTTGATGTTACAGAGTTTGTGGTTGACAATAGAGAGCAAGTTTATTGTGGAAAATTTAAGCACAATATATGGGAAGAAGATAAAATGATGCCCCAAGAAATAATTGCTATATTTTCAAGAAATTTTCATTACTCAAGTAATTTTTTTCTCTATACTTAAAACAACTAAAAATATTCTTGCAATAGAAATCAACTCTTTTGGACCAGAGAGATAGCATGAGGTAAGTCGTTTGCCCTGCATGTTTGTTCAAATTTCGGTATCCCATATGGTCCCCCGAGCCTGCCAGGAGCAATTTCTGAGCATTGAGCTAGGAGTAACCTCTGAGCACTGCTGGGTGTGACCCAACACCCCCCAAAAAAAGAAATCAACTCTTTCATAAAGATAGTCAGTCATTTGTGAAATGTTTTATAGTTTATGCTTATCAAATTTATTATCTAGGATTCTTAAGATTTACTTTTCTAGAAGTCATTATACACTATTCTGAAAAAGAAGCACAAGGTGTTTAGTGAATCTGTTGATCATATACTAGTTCCTTGGCAAACTATTATTTTGGTTCAGAGAAAGCACAATTTATTTTAAGATCCTCTATACCAGATAAGAGTTATCAACTAAATAATTACTTTGGGGATGAAAAAAAAATGAAAATAAAAACCACATCACTAATCATCAGGGAGATGCAAATCAAAACAACAATGAGATACCACCTCACACCCCAGAGAATGGCACACATCACAAAGAATGAGAATAAACAGTGTTGGCGGGGATGTGGAGAGAAAGGAACTCTTAACCACTGCTGGTGGGAATGCCGTCTAGTTCAACCTTTATGGAAAGTGATATGGAGATTCCTCCAAAAACTGGAAATCGAGCTCCCATACGATCCAGCTATACCACTCCTAGGAATATACCCTAGGAACACAAAAATACAATACAAAAACCCCTTCCTTACACCTATATTCATTGCAGCACTATTTACCATAGCAAGACTCTGGAAACAACCAAGATGCCCTTCAACAGACGAATGGCTAAAGAAACTGTGGTACATATACACAATGGAATATTATGCAGCTGTCAGGAGAGATGAAGTCATGAAATTTTCCTATACATGGATGTACACGGAATCTATTATGCTGAGTGAAATAAGTCAGAGAGAGAGAGAAAAACGCAGAATGGTCTCACACATTTATGGGTTTTAAGAAAAATGAAAGACATTCTTGCAATAATAACTTTCAGACACAAAAGAGAAAAGAGCTGGAAGTTCCAGCTCACCTCAGGAAGCTCATCACAAAGAGTGATGAGTTTAGTTGGATAAATAACTACATTTTGAACTGTCCTAATAATGAGAATGTATGAGGGAAATTGAGAACCTGTTTAGAGTACAGGCGGGGGTCGGGTGGGGAGGAGGGAGACTTGGGACATTGGTGATGGGAATGTTGCACTGGTGATGGGTGGTGTTAAAAAAAAAAGAAAAAGTATAAAAGATGCACTACAATTTAGGATTAACTGGGAAAAAAAAAGAAAATAAAAATAACCTATTTTACTTCATTGATTCTAAGATGACTCTTTGTACCTAATTCTAACAACTGAAACTGGGTCCAACTTGCCAGTCAAAGTCATAAGAAACAATTGTGCTACTACTTCACGTTAACATTCTTTTACTGACAGATCCTCTTATAATCAGTAGTGAAACTGAGCTCATGAAATGTGGCATATCTAGGGCTCCTAGCAGCTGTTGTGTCAGAATGAGGGCTGAGCTAATCTAAGTACAGAAATGACGGAAGAGAGCAAACTCCAGTGATGAAGAGAAATACTGTTGATAATATGATCCAGATTCTGTTGTATCTGGTCACAACTGATGTTAACACTCAGGTCCTCTGAGTCAATGAACTCCTTCTCTGCTCTATGAAAACTCCTGTGGCTCAGAGCTCACATTTAACTTTGAGACCATTTGAGTATGAAGTAAAAGAATCAACTCAAATATTTTTAAAGGTGAATCCTTGAGCAAAGAGAACCCAAATGATATTTATATTCATCTTCTTCTCACAGTTGCTTGAAAAACTAATGGACACAAGTGTGCTGAAGCATGCAAAAGTTTGCCAAGAATAAGTAAGGATAATAACAAGCTTATATTTCATTGGTTTATTGATTTATTTTTTGGTGTTTGGGGCACAGCTAGTGCTGATCAAGACTGACACCTATCTTTGCATTAAGGGGTGAAGTGCTCTGTGGTATTGGAGGTGGAAACAGGGTTGGCTCCTGTAAGGCAGTGACTTAACCCCTCAACTATCTCTTTGATCCAGTAGCAAACACTGGTGAAGATAAATCTAGATGATGCAAATCAATAGGCAAACATAATCCTAAAATCCATTCTAATATTTATAAATGTTCTTGTTTGAGAAATGCAGGTAATTAAGAAATCAGAGAATCAGGAAGATTGCTCAAAGGACTAGGATTTCTGCTTTGCATGTAAGAAATCCAGGTTCAATTCCTTTTACTCTATTGTGCCCTGTCAACTATAGGGAGTGGTTTTCAAAGATAGTCCATTTAGTAGCCCTTGAACAGCTTTGGATGTACTGCAAACATTGTCCTTATCTCTTCTCCTCACCTAAAAGTTTTTTAAAATTTGAACATCAGAACATCTAAGATAAAACTTTCTGTATACCAAAGTAAATAATGGATCTATTTTTCCACAAAAGAAGTGGTAACGCTAATCATTTTTAGTGCTTCAACCATGTAACAGTCATTTGACTGTACTTCTACAGACAACAAAAAGTATTCGATAAAACTTCAAGTTAGTTGATAACTATTCAGTGATCTTCCTTCTTTAAAGATAGACAGTACCTGTGTGCAGAATTAGCATATTTTGGCCTCTAGCTTTGGCTAATATGCTTTGCTAATGAATAGGGCTATCTGAAAAGCATGGTAATCCCCTAAAAATGTGCTGTTTTGGTTATGTCAGTGCTGTTATGAAAATGATTAAAGATGTGTGAACTGAAATTAAACAACAGTATTTCCTCCCAGTTAGATGAATAGCAAAAATTATATATTCTCCATCATTTTTGTTATATTAAGGACAGCTGGGGATATTTCCCTCCTCACTTGTTTCAATAGTCCCATTCCAGTCCTGCATTTTGGTCTTAATTACAAGGCAATATACAATTAATGTTTGTTTCTATTTTTCCGTTAAAACCATAACAATTGGGCTCGGAGAGATAGCACAGCGGCGTTTGCCATGCATGCAGCCCATCCAGGACCAAAGGTGGTTGGTTCGAATCCTGGTGTCCCATATGGTCCCCCGTGCCTGCCAGGAGCTATTTCTGAGCAGGCAGCCAGGAGTAACCCCTGAGCATCGCCGGGTGTGGCCCAAAAACCAAAAAAAAAAAAAAAAAAAAAAACCAAAAAAAAAAAAAAAAAATAACAATAAAAAAATATCACTTTTATATTTTAAGGGTGTGGATATATCTTTAAACCATTTGTTACCTGACACCTTGCTGGCAAATAAAAGCCATTCAAAAATTGGTTTGTATTACATTGTTCTTCCTCTCCTACTATCACAGTGAAAATTGTGCATGATACTAATCTAATAGAAATCACTATCTTTTTAATGCTCTATTGAAAATTTAAAAAAGAAGCCAAGCTCTTGAGTGAGCACTTTGAAGATTGAATGAATAATGTTTATGTGACCCAACATGCTAAAACATTAAATTCATAACCTTATCTCTTGCAGGATACCAGCTGAACCAATGTAAATGCCTGCCCTGCTGGAACTCTTTGCTGTGTTTTAGGTTCTTAATGTCATCTGGATTTACTCATTTCTATTGGGTTTATAAGGTACATAAAAGTAATTTTGTGAGTCATGTTATAATCTGAATAAAGTCATATAATTATAAAATAATGAAATGTTATGTAATGAATTCGGTATTAGAATATGTATTGGGACCAGAGTGATAGGACAGTGGTAAGGCATGTGCATTGTATGCTGCTGATCCAGGACAGACCTAGTTTTATCTCCAATGTCCCATATCGTCCCCCAAGCCAGGAGCGATTTCTGAGCACATAGCTAGAAGTAACTCCTGAGCATCACTGGGTGTGGCCCCAAAATAAAAAAGAATATTTATTAAAAATATAATATTGAATACAATATTTTTTCTATGTCAGATACGATGTTTATGGGACTATAATGTCTGGGCATTGAAGATGCTCCCTTACATCCCAGTTCCTTGAGCCATCTTTTTGACCTATGAATAATTTTTCATAGTGCCATCCCTAATGGTGTGAGGGGGAAATCATATTGGACAATACTTAGCAAGTGCAATGAATCTTATAGGTTAGTGTTTGAGTCCTGTGGTATTTATTGTCATCAGAGCACCTTTCAGTCAAGCTGGGAGTCAACTATATACATCTGGAAGTGTTGGGGGCATAGAGTACTGGGGACTCCACTCAGAAGCTCTCACATGTTATGGTGTGCTCCTCATTTGAAGTATATCCATAGTCTAACTGTAAGCAACTTAAATACCTCAATATTTCTTAGTGATAGGAGATCCATAACTCATTTATCAACCAAAGAGTAGATGATTGTTTGACTTGATTGTATTGTCTCATCAGGCCTCTAGTTAAGTTCACTTGTAGGAAAATTCTAGAGTAATTCTTTCACTTATGGGCTCTTTGCTATTGTTTTTTAAATTTTATTGCACTTCTCTTTCTCTCCTCTTTTGGATGTTGTTGTGATAACTAGAAAGCCATACTTGGTAACAATGCTCACTAGGTTCACTCAGAGTTTAAGTTGTGGTACTTACATACACTTGGGCATGGAGCACCTGAGAACCAACAATTTGTCATGGCTCAGGTGACCACAGACCAATAGCAGAGCCACTGGGGGCCCACTGGGGGCCCACTGGAGTGGAGACAAGCATTAAATTCACAGCTTTGTCATTTTTGGACTTAATAGGCATATGATGAATTTTCTCCAGTTACTTCCAATTAGGACTTTTGTGCAAAAAGCAGTAAGTGTATCTTCTCACTCTCCTAAACATACTTTCCCTTTTCTTTTTTGTATACTTTCTTTTAATTTACCATTTATTTGAAATCACCTCTGATTTATTCTTTATAATTTTTCTCCTGTATTAGTAACTTTACCATTGTCTGGATTCATACATATATATATATATATAATTTATAAATAATTATTTTCAAAGTGGCCACTCTTAGCAAGACTTGGGTCAGTGGTGCTCAGGGATCATGAAGGCCACACCTGCAGAGTGCTGGGAGCAGGCAGTACTGATAACATAGGGCCTCAACTATGCTTGGTATGAGCTTTATCACATGAGTCATATTCTCAGCCATAAATCAAAATTCTAAAAAAAATTATACTCCCATAGAAATATAAAGATCTGAAAGTATGATGAATTTGTTACAAGTTTACTAGCTCCCATAAAAGAGAACCAGCAGGGTGGTATATCTGATGAAAAAGATCAAAGTGTCAAGAGATTCAAAGGAGAAACACATCTTATGAAATCAGTGAGGGAAGAAAACAAAATCAGTATGTGAAATTAGAGGATTATGTGGTTAATCATTTTCACAGCAACAAACGATTGAGGTTATCTTCTCTGCTGGACAGAGAATAATTAATCTCTGCTGGAAAAAGTTTGCAAGTGAACTTGCAGCTGCATAGTCAGGAAATTGTTTCACAATAGTAAATAGTAAATCAAGATGGTAAATAGCAAGAGAAATGAAATTATTCTTGCTGAAATCTTAAAGGCAATGGACTAACATGAAATGTCAGTCATAGCTATATTGTATATATTAATGTTTGCTCTTGAATTCAATATTCTCTTTTTTATTTTTTTGAAGGGGTGCTCCCAGCAGTGCTCAGGGGCCTTGAAAGGATCAGTGACAATAATACTTGGCTAAGCCAACCTGAGAGTTCAATTCAGGGCTGGAGAATGCAGTGGCTTCTCAGGCTGTTCAGTTCTGTGGACCACCAGGGGTGCACTTGGGATGCCGGTTGGGTGGGCATGTGGAATTGGTGAGAGAAGAAGGATGCCAAACATACAAACCATATGTCTCCAACCCCCAGGTCTATATCAGGCATGCTTTAAATCCAGGGTATGAAGAAAGAAAATGAGTTATTTTCCTTGAATTTCTTTTTTTTACATTCTAGCATGCATACCACTGAGACAGTTGAGAAAAAGATATTAGTGATGAAAATAAACATATCACCTCCATGTAAACACTATCTAGGTTCAGAATAAAATGTTTCAGGTCTTTCAGGCATCCACTTCAGGCCTTACCCAAATCACGAAACCTCAGCCTTTTGGCTCTTAGGTAGCATAATGACAGAAAAAGAAAATAATTTAGCTATTGCATAGGTAGACAATAAAAGCCCTCAAATTTATTTCAAGTGCTAAGCCTCTTTCCTAGCTTTGAATATTTATCATATGTTTTCTTTAAAAATTATAGCAGCTAGGGCTTGAGTGATAGCACAGTGGGAGGGGGTTTGCTTTGCATGTGGTCAACGCAGGTTCGATCTCCAACATCCCATATGGTCCCCAGAGCCTGCCAGGAATAATTTCTGAACAAAAAAACAGGAATAACCCCAAAACACCATAAGGTGTGGCCTGACAACAAAAACAAAATTACAGCAGTCAATTATCTCACTCATGTTGAATATAAAGAAACCTTGTAGGGTAATAACTAATGCCCAAAGTGATAGAAATGAAGAGCAGGCAAATTGACCTGTAGTAAGAAGCTTGTCAATGGGAAAACAACAGGAGTTTATCAGGAAAGAGACTACTATGACAATGATTGAGGGAAGCAGTCACTCAGAATCAGGACAAGTGACATGCCTGATTGCCTAGCAGTAAACCACAGTGCCTAAGAGAGAAAACTAAAAAGAAAATGGAGGCAGGATAGGTAGGGGTGGGGTGGCAGGAAAACTGGGGACACACTGGTGGAAGGAAGTAGACATTGGTGAAGGGAGCAGTGTTGGAATAGTGTATCCCTGATACTCAATTATAAATAACTTTTTAATTCATAGTGATTCAATTAAAAATTTAAAATAAGATTGTAGTCATGCTAATATGGATAATATTTTTTAACATCTTTTGTTATCCATGTTTTTTAAACTCATAAATTAAATTGGCTCAAATAACTTTTATAATTCCTATATATAAAATCACTTCTTCCTTTTATTGGTATTACTTTGCTTTCATCCATAACCATTTTCCTTGCAGTGCTCAGGAATTATTCTGACTCTTTGTCCAGGGATCAGTTCTAGAAGGGTACAGGGGACTATAAGCTGTGGTCTAGGATCAAATTCAGGTCAGCTGCCTGCAAAGCAAACACCCTTCCTGCTGTATAGTTTTATAGGCCCTCCATTTATTCCCTGGCTTGTCAGCAGTCTTCTTGCTTTGCTCTATACTTTTATAATCTAGATTCTGCAGAATGGAGTGATCATAAAGTAGAACTTTTAACCATGGCATTTATTTTGTAAATATAGTCCAGTAGTTTTGCATCCTACAGGCCACACCTCTCTTACTTTTTCTTCCTACACTCTCCCATATACATATCCCTTACATACACACACACACACACACACACACACACACACACACACACACACACACACACAATCCTTGCAAAGGCCTTTCAGATATTTCAGTCTATGTATTTCTCTCCAAGTTTCTTGCCTCTCAGAACTCCTCTCCTAGGAATTTTTCAGTGTTAAACCACTGAGTTGCCTCTGCCACATTCTTTGAATGTGAATTAGCAAGTACCCAACTCTGTATTTATTGTTTCCTTTTCTGGAATATTCTCTCAGAATATCTTCCAGTAGTCTCTTGACTCATACTGCCCTTTGGCCTTCCTCGATTACCTCAATGAAAATTCTCTCTACACCTCACCATTTCTCTTCTTCATACTCCCTTTAAATTAGACTTGGACTATTTTGCTTTTCTTCATAAGATTTATTATTTTCTTATTATTGTTGTTTGAAACCTAATTGTCTTGTTTTCTTTGTTCATTAGCCTATCCCTAAAGCCTAGAACGTAGAAGTCATTCTAATATTTTTGAATAAATACATTCTTAGGTAGAGTAGTAATTTTCCATCAAAGATTTTCAAGATGTATATATTAATTTCATTTGCCCTTGGTATCATTGTAGCAAATGATATAAAGTAAATCTGTTCTTGCCTGCAAGGGGACAGGTTTTGGTGGCAGGTGGGAAACTGGGTACATTGTTGGAGTGACATTGCTGGTCACACTGGTATGGAGATTAGTGTTGGTATATTTACTGCCTAATATGACTCTATTATGAAAATCTTGGTAAATTATTGTGTTATAAGTTTTAAAAATTAAAGAAAAGGAGCCAGAGCAATAGCGCAGCAGTAGTGTGTTTGCCTGGCAAGAGGCTGATCCAGGACGAACCTTGATTCCAACCCTGGCATTCCATATGTTCCCCCAAGACAGGAGCGATTTCTGAGCAAATAGCCAGGAGTAACCACTGAGCATCACCCCTGAGCAAAGGTTTTGTCTACCTAAAAATTGCGGGGGTGACTCCAAAACAAAAAAAAATAAAAGAAAAGTCTAAGTTAAAAAGTTAAATATTCCTGTCTCTTGAGAAATTGTATGAAGATCCATCTAAGGTCAGGATTCTGATAGTTTTGTTTGTATTTTTTCCAGTGCTCCTATTTCTCTTCTTCTGGATTTGTTTTAGTAGTGATTTTCATAATCTGCTTCAAATCCATTTTTTTCTCCCTTTCTTGACACAGACAAACACAAATGCACAGAGACACCCATGCAACACTGACACATACTCCAAAGACTTTTTTTCTGTTGTATTTCCTAGACAGACTTCAATTCTGTCAAAGTCAAGACTTCTTTGCCTAAAAATATGTTTTGGATTCAAACCAAGGCTTCTGCCAATGGATTACCATTTTTGGTTTCTAAAACTTTTCACCAAATGATGTATTTTAAAGGTGGGGACTTATTTGCTCTGTCCTCTCACAACATTGGAGATCCCAACATAACCTACTCTGAAAAGAATGTGCATTGCTTAAGGAAAATGTTCGTATTTCCTCTCTGAATTCTTCCCATAAAGGCTCTAAGCTACTTCAATAAGTGAAGAACAATGGAAGCAGATACAACAGGGTGGTTTCTTTGATTTTTTTAAATAGCTTTGCTAACCTTTCTACAGTGTTTCAGTTGATAAATGCCATTTTACCTAGAAGCTACCAAGGATAGCAAATCATGAAAGATAAATATAATGGATTTATTATAGCTGTGTCCTCTTCCCTTTTAAAGATTTTTCTCTACCCTGAGGGCTGGCACCAAGCTGTCTACCTTTGATACACACTAACTTTATTGCTAATATTAAATAAATAGGAAATAATGTCTCAAACTGTGGCATTAAAGCAGTGATTCTCAAATAGTGGGGCACGCCACCCAGGGGGAGTATGAGGCTCCGTAAAGGGGGGAGCTTTTGACCTCGGCAAACACTGTCATAACAAGCTAAGCCCCGTGTTTCTGTCTCTATGTCTCTGGAGCTGAGAGTTGCTGTGTCCAGCTTCAAACCTTGCTTGGAAAACTATGCATTGCAAATATGCTCATTGTAGCCATTAATCCAGACATCACCTCTGATTAAAAAAATCAGCTCAAATTATTTTATATATTTTTGTTTTGCAGGTTAAAGTTTTTTTTTTTTTAATAAAGATACTATTTACAGTCTCGCAGGGGGGGCACAAAAAGGTTTTCTTCTTGCTAGGGGATCATGACAGAAAATAATTGAGAAGCACTGTGCATTAAAGACATGTCCCCTGTCTAAACTGATCAGATGCAATGACTTAAAACAAATTTCTCCTTTTGAGTGACCAGATCTTTAATGTTTATATTTTGTAATCAACCTCCCAATTAAGGCCTTAAAAAAAGCGAACACTTTTTTTAATCAATAATAAATGTTGGATTTCAGTAGTAGGTTATCACTCTGTACAAATTTATTCATTAGCTCTGTTATAGTATTTTCCTTTACAAATGTAGGTCAAATGAAAGTAATGTTCTCTTTGCGTTCTCTGAAGTCTTTAATTTCTTTTCCTTTTTGTCTATGTTATTTCTGCTTCTCTTGATGCTTAATGTTCCAAAAATGGGTGAAGAATGTCAAAACACATTGCCCTAGATATGTATATTACTGTTATTATTCACGCATACAAAAGTTCTTTAGCTTTAGGAAGGAATCTGATATAAATCTTGAAAATCAGCATTTGGTATCAGCTACAAATATGCCCTGCAAATTAAAACAGTAATTATTTTTATTATTTGTTATTTTTATTAGTGCTAAAATTTTGCTTTGGGAAATTTGTGCCTTTTTAGCTTAATTAAAAATTGGAAGTCTTGTTTCCTGAAATCATATTTTGTAATGTGACATTAAAAAATAAATGACTAGACCAAAACTTATAACATCATCATCACTATAACAAGACAGTTTTATTAGGTATTTACTGTGTACTACACTCTGCTATTTTTTAAAGAGATTTCAATGGGTTTTGTCAGTGAAAATACTAACCTCAGTGCTCGCTTCGGCAGCACATATACTAAAATTGGAACGATACAGAGAAAATTAGCATGGCCCCTGCGCAAGGATGACACGCAAATTCATGAAGAGTCCCTATTTTTTACTACGTTTTGAACTATCCTAATAAAAGAGAATGTACGAGGGAAATAGAAAGCCTGTCTAGAGTACAGGCGGGGGTTGGGTGGGGAGGAGGGAGATTTGGGACATTGGTGATGGGAATGTTGCACTGGTGATGGGTAGTGTTCTTTACATAAGTGAAACCCAAACACAATCATGCATGTAATAAAGTTGTTTAAATAAAAAAAAGAAAATATTAACCTCAAATTCTTAATAAGAAATACAAAGTTTGGGGGAAATTCAACTTGCTCTAGGTATCATAATGGAAGTAGATTAACTTGCAAAGAAATGTGGGAAAATAGGGGTATAAACACATATATGTCAAAAAACATCTTTTGAACAAAGCATTTTGCTATATTATTTGAGGCTAAAAGAGGAATAGGAAAAAATTCTTAGATAAGCCTGAATATGATCACTAGTCTTCCAGAGTAATTCAGCTTGAACAAAGAATGACTAAGTTGGTATTCTCTTAAAGGAAGTTGCTTGTATTGCTACATAACATTAAAGCTTACAGGCTAAGTGTGATTACAGAGGACAAATAAGGGCTAGTATTATCATTAATTGCAGAATTACTACCAGAGTTTGAGATGATGATTGGAAGATTGATGTGCCAATTTTTGAATATGGGTTTTAAGATCAACATTTGTAATAGGTAGAAGGTCTGTTCAGACACTTCTCCAAAACATGAATCGAAACAACAGTGAGAGTTTCTCTCACACTTGTGAAGTATTTGTGAGCAAGACTATAATTTAAAGTAAATACATGTTAAATACTGTGTGGAGTCATTGAATAAATAAGATGTAAGATGACCAGGAAGAGGGTGATGCAATCCACACTGGCTAAGATTCAACCAGCTATAGTAGCAAGAGACAGAGTAGCATTGAAGTCCTGTTTGTGATTCACAAGCACCATTTGGACTCAGGTCAGGAAGCCCAAGAATTTCATTTCTTTAGCTAATTATATCTTACCATAAGAATATGAAGACATCCTAACTCTGTTTCATAAGCCACACAACAACATACAAAAAACACCTCCAGAATGCAAAGATCGCATGGCGCAGAATCTCATCACACTTAATGAGCAAAGATGGTATCCCTGAAGCCCCAACCCTTACTAACCAACTATATAACCTCTCTGCTTAGGACCTGACAGAGAAAATGTTGAAGGTGTTCAAAAAACTCAAAGAAATCATGGAGCAGACAGCCAATAAAACGCAGAAATGATAAACTTGGTAGGCAAAATGATAAACTCACTGGAAGGCATTGCCAACTGATGAGGATAGAATATATAAGCTTAAAGATGAGGTACCAAAAAAATCTTCAGACAACAGAAGAAAAGAAAAGGCTTGAAAATAAATGAACAGGGGTCAGAGCGGTAGTGCTAAAGGTAGGGCCAGGATGAGTGGTTCATGGTAGGAAGCTTGCCACAAGATGTGTGTGTGTGTGTGTGTGTGTGTGTGTGTGTGTGTGTGTGTGTGTGTCTCACATGCATGCACTGCAGGCTGCAGTTAGAGAAGGGACCATTATGACTATGAAAGTTAGAAATAATCGCTGAGGGCCCGGAGAGATAGCACAGAGGCGTTTGCCTTGCAAGCAGCCGATCCAGGACCAAAGGTGGTTGGTTCGAATCCCGGTGTCCCATATGGTCCCCCGTGCCTGCCAGGAGCGATTTCTGAGCAGACAGCCAGGAGTAACCCCTGAGCACTGCCGGGTGTGGCCCAAAAAAAAAAAAAAATCGCTGAGTGCAGTTAGAGAAATAACTACACTAACAACTACCATGACAATGTTAATGAGTGAGAGAAGTAGCATGCCTGTCTCAAATACCGGCAGGGGTGGGTGGGTGGAGGGAAATGGGGTGCATTGATGGTGGGAATGTTGCACTGGTGAAAGGGGGGTGTTCTTTTGGTGACTGAAACCTAACTACAGTCATGTTGTATTATACAGTTATAGACATAAAGTGGATCAAACACTCCTGAAATTCATCTGGAACAAATGATGCCTCCATACTCCTTTTCCCAAGGGTTGCTTTAGGTATTCGTGGTGTTTCATCAGAATGGCCTATGTAGGCTTTAAACCTCTACATATTAGTGACTCTCAATCTGTTTGTGACTCTCCAACTTGTTTTTGTCTAGAAAAAAAAATCACTTTATTGGAATGTTCAAAGGAACACAAGATGGCACATATGCTACCTGAGTATGTGGTGCCTATCTGAAATTCCCCTTCTAATATGTGAACTTTCCTACTTTTATGCTGAGCTGTGTACCAAGGCTCATTCTGCCTTTAGAGAAGCTTGTGCTTTCTCTTAGGCACTACTCATTACTCTCTTTTTCTTTGCATCTCCTTCCTTTCCTTCAGTATCTCCAAATAAAACTCAATTATTACTTTAAAAAACTCAATACATATATTAATAAGATTTCAGTTTAGCTAAAATTTTGTCTTTCAGCCATTTTCAGTTAATTATTTAGCTTTTAATGTGTTTTTTATGATAAACTAATTTATTTCAGGTTAGAAAATACAACAGACCAGAAGAGTAAATATTAATTGATTAAATGGCATAAACATTTTACTTCTCTATGGTAAAAAAAATCAATAAAAGTAAATAATAGAATTGTATTTACCTGAGCAAATATAATTTTAATATAAATCATAGAGTATTATTAGCTGTAACTTATGTATAAAACCCAAGCCACAATTAATTTTATCCCATAATTAATTTTATTTTTTAAATGTTTTATTTTTAATTATGAGAACAAAGATGCAAAGAAAGAGGACAAGGTAAAGTTACAGTGGAAGGACAATCACCCATAACATAATTCTCAGAAGAAGTCCTCTTGCTGATATCTTAACTTTGAACTTTCAGCCAAAAAACATTAAGATAAATAAAACAGAATCCATGTACAATTATTTTGTCCCTCAAATCCCCAGATTGTCACACATTATAATATTTCTTAACAGCACACAAGGCAATCTAAAGCCATAAAACTTACATAACCCCTTAAACATTAGAGGCATAGTATTGTTTTACATTTCCCTGTACATGCATATTAGCTTAAGTTAACCTCAAATTTTAAGTGTTTTTTTTAATGATTAGAGTCAAAGGAGCACAGTAAAAACAGTGTTAGAGTGGCAATTGTTGTTTGCATAGGCCCACCAAAATATGAGGGGCATGAAAAGGAATAACCTTGGCCTAAATACAAAGAGACCCTACCCCTAAAGTTTCCTGGCATAAGACCAACTCTAGGCTCCAGGCAAGTTAGATTGTCCAATCCAAGAGATTGTCTGTAGTGCCAACACACTTTTATTCTTCACACAGTCTCTGTTGTTGGTATCATGTTTCTGTATTAAAGATCCTGGAATCTGCATGTCCTACATTGAAGTCTGGATGTGGAGCGTCTTCTCATTTCACCTCACCATTAAAGGGCAATGCAGGGACCCCTGTCCTGTAAGCAGGTCGTTGTTGCTGTTAAGTCTTCTCAGTGTTAAGGAAAGTCTCTTTTGAGCAGGTCGATGTCTGAGCAGTGGTAGGGTCTTCCATGGTAGAGGATTGCTTCCAGGTGATGTTAACAAACCTGGATGTTTTGTAGATGGCTTCCCTGGTTCAGGGGTGAATGGAAAATGCCCTTTCTTCTGAGGCCTGTGCCAGGTCATTATGTCAATGTTCAGGGTGTAAGGTCCCTTTGCACTACAAGATTTGTGTGTTCCACTCTGTATTAGTTAGGATCTTATTTGTATGTATAGTATTTTCCCATTTTATTGTGCCTATGCAAAAAAAAAAAAAAAAAAAAAGGAGCAATGCCACGTGGTATTATTGGCACATATGGGGGCCATAAGAACAAGTCCAACAATCCCCATGACATGGTTCAAACATAAGCATTAAACTGGGGGACTCTTTCACCAAAATTCCTTGTTGAACAGTTCATAAAGAGAAGATAAAAAGTGGTTAGAATCATCACTGTATAAGAGAATATTTAGTAAGATTTATAGCTGTCAGAGAAAAAACACAAAATATTCGGAAGAAATACGTGTCCATTTTATGTCTTTTGAAACAGTTTGGGGTTGTTACACACAATGCACAGCTTTGGTCTGTGATTAGGATTGTGCAGTACTGAAGTTAAAAAGAGTAATGTGGGGGCCGGAAAGGTGGCGCTAGAGGTAAGGTGTCTGCCTTGCAAGTGCTAGCATAGGACGGACCGCGGTTCGATCCTCTGGGGTCCCATATGGTACCCCCAAGCCAGGGGCGATTTCTGAGCCCATAGCCAGGAGTAATCCCTGAGCGTCAAACGGGCGTGGCCCATAAACCAAAACCAAAACCAAAACAAAAGAAACAAACAAACAAAAAAAAGAGTGATGTATGTTAGTGATGGTTTTTTTTTTTTTTTTTGGGGGGGTGAGAGAGTTAAGGAGTAAAAATGAGCTTTGTAGGGATGTGGGAAAGGGCAGAATACAAAATGGACATTCTGGATACGCAAAACATAACATAAAGATAAGGAATACTCTTTATAAATGCAGTGTGCAAGGAGGCGCTAGACCCCGCACGGTTTTCCATATGCAGACTGGTCAGAAATTGCCAGTGACAAACAGCACAACTGAGCAAATCTCAGAACACCCCCAGTTAGGACCCACCATTTCTGGTCTCCTGGGCTGGACCCCCAGAAGGCCTGGAGGCCAGGGGCAGAAGAGGGGAAGGCTGGGGGCCTATCAAGGCTCCCAGCGTACCCAAGTTTGGGAGAAGGCCTTCCCATGAGGTCTCCCCAAACCCCATGCTGGCTAGAGCTAGCCTCCAGCTCAAGAGAGGATGGATAGAGAGCCGGAAGCCAGGATCTGCCCGGCCTACACCCGCTGCCCTTCCCACCCTAGAGCTGGGGGAAGGGTGGAAAAAGCTTGGGACCCCATCCAGGAGGGACCCTCCGACACCCACTTTGTCTGGCCACCTGGGCTGCCACCCCAGCTCAAGAGAGGATCGATCTTAATGTGCTTTTATTCACTAGATTCCTGAGCAGCTGCCCAATATTATGGCCTTGATTTCAAAAGACCAGATGTGGTGTCTTCAATTCATATTTTATAATTTTTGCTTTTATGTTGATTACTTCCTTCTGTTTCCATTCCTCAAGGTTTTTCCCCTTTTTCAAAATGCTGAATCATAGAATAGTTTTAATTATTTTTTATTTCAAAATAATAAATATTTGGTCTAAGAGTCACCTTAAGACCACTTGTCTAAGTCTCTTCTAGCTAGAAATTGCATGTCCCTTACACCAGTCACAGCTGTATTGGACACTCCCTTCCTCTGATTCATCCTGGCTTAAAATATGCTTCAACCAATAAATAAAGATATATGGTATATGTGAGTATTATTTATTTATTTGCTTTATTAGTAAAATATGTAAGGCCATGCAACTAGCTAAAATTATAGCATATCACATGCCTTGGTTTTGATGAGTGGTTTTTTTTATCTTTTCCAAAATGTTTTATTGGCAAAATATTTTGAGCTTTTAAATATTTAGGCAATTTTATTTAAAAATATTATAGTCAGCTTTATGTAAAACTTTTGTTTTGTAAATTGTCATAAAATATTTTATAGATGTTTATAGTTTTCCCAATAATATTGGAGAGGTATTTATATTTTTATGTCACTAAAGTAGATAGAAAATAGCTACTTTTACTTGTAATAATAATAGTGATCAGAAAATAATAGTGACATTATTTATGTTCTGATGTCTTTATATTTTATTTTTGAGAATAAAATCAAATTATTAGACTTTTATATAACCATAGTAATTATAGATTTCTTTTAATTTATAGCATTTTATTACATTTTGATGATTTATTAATTATTTATTATACTGTATCTGCCATGCCCTTAAGTGTAAATCCTGATTTTAATCAATAATCAATGTTCTTTTGTGAACAGCATCATTTGTTTATTTTATATAAGGTGCCACAGATTAAACTTGGATTCTGCTAAGGCTTATCTGATGAGCTATCTCTCCAGCCCCATCTTCACATCTTTTATTTTATTTTTTCTTATTTTTTATAGCACCATAATTTACCAAGTTGTTAATAATACAGTTATTTCAGGCATTAAAATTCAAAGACCAATCTCCCCATCATTGTAATCTTCTCTTCACCAGTGTCTTCAATTATCAACCCATACCCTTTGCCTCCATGCAGACACACACACACAAAATATGTTCTTCATATTGTTTTTTACAACACAAAGGCAAAAGGAATTATCAACATAGGTCAATTTGAAATTATTATCATATCACTACATAATGTTACTAAAATCAGTACCTGAAGATTTACTTGGCTTTGGTTGGAGCTGGTTGAGCCTTTAGGCTCACTGAGCTTGGTTGATTACTATGTAACTTTCCCATCAGATTTCCTGTGATAGAACTGACTGACCTTACTATAAATTACTGAGATGTTGCATGGTCCAGAATTTATAGATATGAGACAAATTTGGGTGGCTTGAAGGTTTAATAAGGCTAATTCAGGAGGTGGGCCATTTCTGTCATTTCTGGGGATAGCATTAGTCTTCTCTAGTTCATGCATAAAGGGGAATCTGCTGCCCCCCTTTTCTGAGAAAGCTAGAAAGGGGTCAGTCAGGACTGCATTACTTGGGAAATATTGACAGTCATTATTCTTTTTTGGAGCCTTGTGGAGGAATTGGCTGTTTTTCTCATTTTTATATGTTTGATGTTAGCTAATATTTTCTGTTTTGTGAGTTTACTTCTTTATTTCTATATGCCTTGGGTATTTATTATCATAGTTTGAAATTATACTGACAGTTTTCTTTCTGTATTTTAGTAAATTTTTTTCATTCATTATATAACTATTGACTTACCCAGTAACAAAAATGTATTTTGGGTACAGGCTCATTAAATGGTTCCACTGATTTTCACATGCTGAGTTTTAAAACATGTCATAACTGAATATCTCAGATATTTATTTCAAATTTCAGCTGTTTTCTTGCTCTTTTGGCTTTAGCAGTCTTTTTATTTTAATTAATGTTAGGAGAAAATTGTTAAATTCAAAACATTAATAGAAGGCCTTTGGTTCTCACACTATTTTTCTAAGACTTGAAATAAAATAGACTCTTAATGATGAGAATTCTTATAGCTTTCTTTTCATCGGTGCTTGAAAAAAATCAACATTTTGAAAGCTAAAGAACACTTAGTTCTTTGGAATAAATTAAATAGACATCTATGAAAGGAGAAAGGTATCCTCGCTAGACAAGAGGATTAGCATGGGAGTTTTACAGCTTTTTCTACCCATCTACTTTCCAAATGTAGATCACTCCCCAAGGTCTGCATATAACAAAAGTGGGCAAAGGGAAAAGCTCATTCTTGGTTTGAAAACCTCTATTATACTTGTCAGCAATAGCTGCATTTATTCTGATCATTGAAAGAGACTTTATTTCCCCTTTTCCCAGGTTGTGATTTTTTTTTAAGCAGAATTCTTTTTTTTTTTTTTTGGTTTTTGGGTCACACCCAGCTGCACTCAGGGGCTACTCCTGGCTCTATGCCTCTATGCTCAGAAATTGTCCCTGGCAGGCTCGGGGGATCATATGGGATAGCGGGATTCGAACCACTGTCCTTCTGCATGCAAGGCAAACGCCCTACCGCTGTGCTGTCTCTCCAGCCCCAGAATTCTTCATAAATTTGACGTTAGCTGTAATAAAATTTTTGAATCCCAGATTATTAACCATTTTTTCTTTTTTCTACTAAAATAGATGATATATATATAATATGTTACATATAATATATATTACATAATACATAATATAATATATAAATATATATTTATAATATATATAAATATATATACGGTATAAATATATTTTATATAATATATATTATTTATGGATTATTTTCTTCTCTGTACACACTCTAAGCTTTGATTTAATTCTTGGTAAGGTATACATTCACTATTAGAAACTTCCTCACGTGTGCCAGAGATTAGAATTCTCTAACATTAAAATAAGAATGTTACTTAGAAAGTTAATTTTAATTTTTAGTTAAAATTTTAGTATTTCTTATTTTATATAATTTATTTTCAACCTTTGGTAACCCTGTGTCCAAACTAAGCTTATTACCTCTAGAAGACAATTGAAGCGGTATGAGGAGTCTATGTATTCACACAGGACACTTAAAAAATACCCAGTTTTTTTTTTAATGTGGTTAATAGTAGATTATGCCTAACTAGTTAAAAACAACCTTTTTAGAAATTTGTTCCAAGATTTATTCCTAGGTTATTTCTTTTGTTTGTGTTCGCTTCTGTGTAATTCCAGTGGCTTCTAATTACATATAGTTTATTGTTTCTTGGGACTCTGTTAATGCTAAACAATGAATACATGAAAACATTCCTACCATTAGTAAAGTTCTACGTGAACACTGGGGTCACACACTAATCGAGTGAACTTCAATGAATAGATACTGGTCACACATATAAAGAGATAGTTGCAAGAAAACCACCAACTTAAAATAGCACTCTATTGAGGATTTAAGCCATACTGCTAAGATTATTTAAAAGACTTGGATAAAATAATAGATCAGAAAAAAATTCTCTGGCACAGAAATATTGCATTTTCTGTATAAATGATAAAGGAGCTTATTTGGCCTTATCTGGCTTGTTGACTATTAATATCCACTTGTCTCAAATTGCTTAGTTACTAGGAATGTAGTGTTAATTAGGCCAAGGTCACAGGCTTAATTCCTATGCAAGTTGGTTAGAAGAGTTATATTTTGGGGCAGGCATAGGAGTAGACATTTTTTCAAAGATATGGCTTTAGTACCATAGTTTTATTTATAGGCAAATAGCTAGAGAAATCTACTCACTCTGAGCCTCATGGTACACATCTAGAATAGAGGGTAGTAATTACTTGCCTTTCTAACTCAAAAGTATAAAGTACAGGCTTTTGAATGGACTCTGAAAAGCAAATAATTATATACAAAGACAGTAAAGAAAAGGTTCAGGAGAAACAATCTATGATAGAAAGCTTGCCATAAAGAGTGGGAGAGTGGGGTTAGGACAGAGAAGGGTCCACTGTACCCCTGACCTCTGGACAAGAACTGGGTCCTGAAAGGAAGTAAAGTGATAGTCATGATACCCCTTCAGTAACAATATTGCAAAGAACAGTGTCTGAAAGGAAAAGAAAGGCAGAGAGAAAGAGAGAGAGAAAGAGAGAGAGAAGGAAAATGTCTGCCACAGAGGCAGGTGACAAAGAGGTTAAGTAAGAGGGCTGGAGGGACACTGGGAATATTAGTGTCATGAAATGTGCACTGGTGAAGGGGGTTGTACATTGTATGACAATCGTGAACAATTTTGTAACTATGTATTCCATGATGATTCAATTACAGAATTTATTAAAATGACACAAAGAATAATACATATTTAAGTGCTATTCTAACCATAGTTATTAGTCCCCATTGCCTTATATATCACTTCTAAAATGCAAGCATGACTATCTACTTCCATTTACTGAGAATTTCCTGGGACCACAGTGAAAACTCCACATTCCTAAGAAACTTCTCTGTTCTTGGCAAACTGGAATTTTAGATTGTAGACATCTCTATACCAGGTCATAGTTCTTAGCATGCACCTCATGCAGCTCAATGTATCTATCCTCTTAAGCACTCTATGTTTTACTATAACTTTTTAAAGACTCACGATGCAACAACACTTTTTTATTTGTTTCTGTTTGGGGGTATACCTGGCGTTGTTCAGGGTTACTCCTTGCTCAACACTCAGGGGTTGGTCATTTCTGGTGGTGAGCAGGGGACCAAAAGGGATGTGAGGAATTGAATCAAGGTTGTCCACATGCAAGGCAAAAGCCCACTACTTGTGCTATTGCTCTGACCACAAAAAACAAAAACAAAAACAAAAAAAACAGTTTTTGAGGCAATGTACATACAGTGGTAAACCACCCCAAAAAGGGGGATTCCTTCAATCGTATTTTGAGATTCTCTTTGGAAAGAAAAAGGGAAGTGTGTGTGTGTGTGTGTGTGTGTGTGTGTGTGTGTATGTGTGAGTGTGGGCGTGGGTGTGGGTGTGGGTGTGGGTGGGTGGTATGTGGTGTTAATGGTGATAGATAGCCCAGGGAGAGTATAAGTGTTGGATTATTCTTTCTCGTTTTCTAGCCTAGTTAAAGCACAGCCCTTACCAAAAAGAGTAGTGGCTTAAGGACAATGTAGTAAATGAGTTCATGTAACTGAAAGGAGAAATTTTCCTAGTATATTAGTACCCTTTAATATGAGAAATGACTTGGACAACACTTACCTTCCTGCTATTCTTTACAACAAACCCATAATGTGAAGATTCCATCTGGCTGTCTCAAATAACTGCATGATTCTGGTATGGGGGCAGACTACCCAAAAAGATTTTACTTGCTTACTGTGGAAAATACATGCGAAATGTCCCACAGGTCTTTAAAGATTGAATGTGTTTATCAAAATAATGACTAGTCACAAATCTTGAGGGTCTTTTGCTTTCTTTTAATTTTTCAAAAAATTTTTTTACAAAATTAATAGCATTAATATTCATTTTTGAATGATGTTGCTCTCCTGGATTTTTTTGAACCTTTGTCTTTTCCACAAAACCTTTAATTTTTTTACTTACAAATATTACTCGTCTACTATGAAGCTAGCTTTTCCTTCCTTTCTTCCTTTATTTCTTTCTTTTTAATTTTTTCTTTCTCTTTTTTATCATTTTTTACTAAAGAAAAAGTTCCTTTTCCATGTTTTATTTGCCTTGAAACTTTTCCCTTTAATATGACTGACTCAAAGTCAAGTTTACTTTCATGCATCATAATAGATGATCTTTATTCCTATAATTTTGTTCCATCTGAACAAATATTGTCTAAATATTTTCTTCCTTTTTCTACTTTTCATTGACTAAAACCTCGTAATATATTCATATTTATTACATACATCATTATTATGTATAATTGCTACATACTCATGTTACTGAATAATACCTTAAGAAGATAATTCATTTTTCTTCTCTCCTATATTTCCTTTCTCTTTAGATTTCTCATCCTCACCGTCTCTTACTCCCTTCCTTATGTTATGCATAGGGTGGTCCTAAGTAGATTTTTATTACATAAAATATAAATGTTCTTGTGTGATATAAAGAAAGAAAATCTCTTGAGGATGACTAAAATCGAAGAATTGTAGGTTTGTAAAAAAAAAAAAAAGCAGGGACTTTAAGTGGGTATAATGTAGTGGTAGATAATGTGGCAAGGAAATGGACAAAACAAAGACAAGTAAAAATGCTGTTGGTCATGGTGAATCAGTAGGTTTGTCATCAGTAGATACATTTTGACTAAGAGTAAATGTAATCAGATCAAATTGTTTCCTTTTATACTTATTTGAAGTTGTATGGTAGTTAAAATTGAAAAATCCTATATTCAAATAAATAGTGTTACTGAAGCTGTCTGGTTGTTTTTCTCAAGGCTGTCTCCACAAGCAGATTTGTACCTAAAAGAGCTGAATTATTTTGTCTTCTCAGGTGCCAAAAGAACTCAAAGGGTGTAATTACAAGATCATGGATGGTCAACACACTAGCTAATTTGACTCTTCATCAGTCAGACCATTTCCTATAACCCAATTGAATGAGTAGATTGAATAAATATCTTAATTTGAGTAACTAAAAATTCTGATAGAGCTATAGAACAGTTCCCTTAATTCTATCCTGCTGTTTACACTCCCTTCATACTCCAAATGTCACTTTTAACAAAGAAATGAACTGTATTACAGATAACTTTTTATTTCTATATGTACTCTTCTAATATTTGATTTTGCACTAAGTGCATATTCCAATGTTTTACATTTATGAAGATATGTTATCATATTTTCCAAGATTTATTTTATTATATTTTGTGAGTGCCAGAGATTGAACCCAGATCCTTCATATGCAAGGCAAGTGCTCTGCCACCAAACCACAAAGACAGTTCTGTTTCCCAGGCTTTAAATATTAAATTGGATATTAAGTGTGCAATATATCATAAAAAACAGATTTCAAGAAACTCATTATTTTTGTATACTTTTTAAAATTAACATATGATTCTCATTTTTTCACCATCTGGTACTCTTCTATTTTCTTTTTTTTTCTTTATTTTGGCAAGACTACATTTAGAAAAACCTTGGAAAATAACAGATAATGTTGTATTTCATATTTTTATTATTATCATGTAGATGATGCAAAACTTTTATTATTATCATGTAGATGATGCAAAACTTCTAAAAAACCAGTGATACCTAAAGTTAATGTTTTATATCTAGAGTTAAGTTATTAGATAGACTCTAGATATCTAGAGTTAAGTTATTAAATTGTTATAATGTTAACCAATTTTGAGAAACAGTTGCGTGACAATTACTACACAACAAATTTTTTAATTGGCTATCACAGTGGGGGTAATGTCGCTGAAAGATTGTTCATATAAACATAAATAGTGTAAAAATTTTTTGAAACTATTATCCTAACCAATGTTATTTTTAATTTAAGAAATATTCTTATTTCTAGTAAGTACTATTGCAAAATTGACTTCAAAGTTGCTTTGTTTTTTTTTCTGTGCTTCCCTCCCCCTTTTTTTCAAATTCGTTTTTATTTTATTTTATTATTTCATTTTCCTATGAACTAAAATACAAAGTCTACTTATTTTTTCACCAGTATCTATTTTTTGTAATAGTTTTGATTTTTCTGTCTACGTGTGTGTCTTTCCCTTTAAAAAATGTTTCATTAGTTCATTATTCCACTTAACCTTTCATTTATACCCAAATCTTTTAGCGGTAATCCTAATGTTAGGCTTTGAGGTGCCAACAGAAATTGTACTGTTTTTTGAAGGCACTGATGAAGTTTTATAGGAACTCATATGGAAACACTATGAGAGTCAAAGAATGGTGTGGCAGAGATGTGGTTGCAGAAAATAAAAAACTTTACATGAAAACCTTTCACTTCTTTATCTTTAGTTCTTAAACTTGTGCCTATCAGAAGTTAAGATAAAAGTGAGATTAAGCAGAAACATTTGAGTTTCCCCTATTGAGTCTCTTGCAGAGTGGCTCATTTAAAAAATGTCCAATTTAGATAAATATTAAACAGATTAGCTTAGTAGACTACCTCCCATTCTTATAAATAATTAACATTTCTCATCAGACTTCCAGAGAGAAATGTCAAAGCTCCTTTTTCAGTTGTAAAAAAACAAGAGAGTCTTTCCAAATACTGCTTATTTTAAATACTGCTTACATATGAATAAAGAGGAGCATTTTTATTATTTTATTTATTTTTATTTTTGGTTTTGCGGTCATACCCGGCAGCACTCAGGGGTTACTCCTGGCTTCACACTCAGAAATCACACTTGGCAGGCTCGGGGGACCTGGGATGCTGGGATTCAAACTGATTACCTTCTGCATGAAAGGCAAAGGCCTTACCTCTGTGCTATCTCTCCTGCCCCAAGAGAAGCATTTTTAATGAAGTAATTATTTCTTTCAGTTTTTTCTAAACTTCTTACCGAATTTGATTTATTTATTCAGTGAGTGTGTGTGTGTGTGTGTGTGTGTGTGTGTGTGTGTGTGTGTGTTGGACAACATTTTGCTGTGCTCTGGTGTTACTCCTGTCTCTGAACTCAGATATTACTCCTGGAGTGCTCCGAGGACCATATGAAATGCCAGGAATAAAACCCGTGTTGTCAGGGTGCAAGATAAATGTCCTACCTCTGTGCTATTGCTCCAGTCCCAATCCACTCCTTTTTTATTGTCAGCTTAACTGTTGCAATTAGGAATAAAATATTTATGAAGACTCACAGAATTACTTTTTAAAGTTTAAGTAAAAACTGGCTTTTCATAATACGTTGTTCTAATTTACTACTAGTATATCCTGAGTAGACCTAAAAATCAGAACTGCTAAAGTATTTTCAGTCAAGAATTATGCTTATTGCACAATTTGGATTATTTATTTATTTTTCTTGCACTGCTATAAATTGCAGCTACAATGTTATCATGATTGAATTTTAAGCAATAAATGCTCTATCACCCATCCCTTCACCATGTCCTTTAACTTCCACCTATGCCCCCAGGTTCACTATTATTCCCTAGCTTGTTTTTTGGTTGACATGATTTTTCTTTTTTATTTTCTTCCCCAGAAGCCCCCTTTAAGACACTGTGGTTTAACTTACTATTACTGATAGGGTATTAAGTGTGTCACTTTACCACCTTTAAGTACCTAGTCCTGTTCCAAATAAAAATGTATGTTTATCTCATATCCCCAATTTTGGATACTGTTTGATTTTTTTCTTCCCTGACAAATATCTCCACTCTTCCCACCCAACCCCAGTGTCAAACTTTCTACTAAGTTCAATTTCTTCTCTTTATTTCCATTATCTTTGGGCATTAGGTTATTCTCTTACAATGCTTCTTTATAAACCACATATGAGTGATACCATTCTATATCTATTCCTCTCTGACAAATTTCACTCAACATGATACTTTTCAGATCTATCCATATATCAGCCCATTGCATGAATTTATCTTTTTATGACCTAGTAGTATTCTACTTTTTATATATATCATACCTTTTTTATCTAGTAATCTGTTCTTGGACATTTGGGTTGTTATCAGATTTTATGTACTGTGAATAGTGCTACAATGAATATAGGAGCTCAGATGTCATGTCTTCTCTGCATTCTGGTTTTGGTCCCTTTGGGTATATTTTCAAGAGTGGAATTTCTGGGTCATATGTAAAGTGGAAATAAAGATAAATAGATTGACATTATTTAAATAGCATTAAATTTAGCTTTGATTAATAAAAGAAATGATGCCAAAATACAAAGACAGCCTACAGATTAGAAGAAATTATTTGCCACCACTCATCTGATAGTTAATATCCAAGATCTTTAGAGCCCTGGTAAAATGTTACAAGAATAAAAATCAGGGGGCAGAGTGATGGCGCAGCAGTAGGGCAATTGCCTTGCACGCAGTTAACCCAGGACAGACTGTGGTTCGATTCCCCGGCATCCTATATGGTCCTCTAAGCCAGGAGTAATTTCTGAGTGCATAACCAGAAGTAAACCCTGAGCATCACTGAGTGTGGTCCAAAAAAATCCTCCCCAGAAAAAAAAAACACACACACACAAAAGCCAATCCCATCCAAAAATGGGGAGAAGAGATGACCAGACTTTTTATCGTTTAAAAAAGAAATATAAATGACTAAAGGAATATGAAGAAATGCTCTATATAACTAACCATCAAGAAAATGAAAATCAAAACAAGAGGAGCTTCCTGATTTCGTGCTTAAGGCTTCAGAGGAAGACCCCAGCAAATTTAATCCCATCAAGGTGAGTGGGCTGTTCTCATCCAAAAAGGTGGTGCCAGACTCCTGATGCGGGTTTATAAAGGTCCTCTGCATTCCTCATACTTGGCTTCCTGATTTCCTGCTTGAGGCTGCAGAGGAAGACCACAGTGAACTTAATCCCATCAAAATAGGATGTCCCGCCCACATGGGTGGTGCCAGACTATTGCAGTGGGTTTATAAAGTTCCTCTGCATTCCTTCATACTTGGCTTTTTGATATCCTGCTTGAGGCTGAAGAGGAAGACCCCAGTGAACTTAATTCATCAAGCTAGGCTGTTCCCCCTCACCACAGATGGTGGTGTCAGAGGAGCTCAGCACACCACACTGCTTTGTTTCATGGCTGTGCTCATCTTCTAGCCCGTGAATTCCACCATCATGCATAGGAAAAAAACACAATACAAGTGAGACAATGAAGGCCAACTCCTTGCATAGAGAATGAAGATGACAGCTCTGATAATCTGAGAAAAACTAAGCACCTAGTTAGCCTCTCAGATAAGTAGTTTAGAGAAGAATTATGGAGGACCCTCATAGAAATCAAAGAAAGCCTAGATAGAGCTGAAGAGACCACAAAGGTAAATATTAAAAAACTCCAAACTGAAATAACAGGTTCGAAAAACTCAGTAGACAAAATAAAAATCTCAATAGAAATCCTCTCCAACAGAATAATAGCAGCTGAGGACAGAAATAGAGAGCTGGAAGATAAGATGTATAACAACTTCATACAACAGACGAGATTGAAAAAGAATCTGAAACCAAATGATCAGACAATGGAAAACTACTCAAAGAATGTGAACAGTTGAAAATAAGTCTTACAATTCCTGATATGGGACTGCTGAGAGTCCTTTGCAGCCTCTAGGTGGCCAAATCACAGACCAACACCTGGACTCAACACCCTCCCCCATCAGCTATTTCTAAAAACATACAAGGGACATGTGTATCTCCTTTATATATCTTAGATTTATTTTCTTAACATCTATAACTCTTTTTGAATATCCTCTTATATAATGACAATTTTGCCCACTGTTTTTTTTGTTTTGTTTTGTTTTGTTTTGTTTTGTCCCCACTTTGGAATCTGTTCAATAAGATAGAAGAGTCTCTCTGTATATAGAATTCATGTTAGAACCAAGTTACAGGGAATGTTGGACCTGTTCCCTCGAGCCCCAGATGCATCAATAATACCTTGTGGCATTTGATGCCATGGATTAGAAGAGTAAATATTATTAAAATGACCCTCTTATGTAAACTATTGTATAGATTCAGTAGAATTTTTATCCAAATTTAGATAAAAATTTTTCAAGGACTTAGATCAGTTAATAATAAAGTCTGTGGAACTATGTGAAATCACAAAAGGCCTAGGATAGCCAAATTCATATTGAAAAACAAGAAACTGGGAGACATCTCATTACCTAAAATTGAAGCTCTACTACAAAGACATAATGCTCAAAAAAAAAAAGCTTGGTATTGAAACAAAAACAGATTTTCAGACCAATGTGTCAGAATAGAATACCTGGTCATAAACCTCCATATACATGTATATAGTCAATTAATCTTGGAGAAAGGAGCCAAGTACTTAAAATGGAATAAGTACAGTTTCTTCAATAAATGATTGTTGAAACAAATAGATATTCACGTACAAGAAATTAAAGATCAATGCATACCTCACACCTTTCAAAGTGTCAATTCAAAATGAATTAAAGATTTTGAGATTAGACCCATATCCATAAAGTTAATTGAGGAAAACATAGACAAAATATCCTAGTTATTTCCCATGAACTTCTCTAAGCAAAATTACAAAAATATTTCTGCAGATAATAGTTTGAAAATAAGCTGCTACATAAGATACAAATTAAAATATCACAGCAATTGAAAAAGTCGCTAGGCTAGCCGAAAACTTTCAAAACTCTCACATGCATTTCCCCAGAATTGTGCAAACTAATAAATTGAACCACTAAAGTTAGATCAAAATTTTCTGTTTACAGTGGAGCGTAAAACAAAACTGTAAGATCCACACAGATAAAGCAAATTTTTAACCAGCAAGACAATTACGGATGCAAAGTGTCAAGAGATTTAACCTGAAACAAAGTTAAGAAGCAGGAGTTTTTGAAATACAGCTTTTCCTTCTTTGAGCTTCACTGGCATTATGTTCTCAATCGACTTCCAAGGGTGCACAGGCTGGTGTCAGCGGCTTTAGCTCCATGGAACCCCTGGGCTGAGGCCACCACCTCTCACAGCAGCTCAGCTGGCCATGCCTACCCCACATGCCTGCCTGCAGAGAGTGCTCATGCTGCAGCTTGCCAAGGAAGTGGTCATACCAGGGTGCACAGCTCTCCACCACCATGGTCACATATCCAAGAGCCTAGAGCAGCTGAGGTCCTCTGGGCCTGAATCTGGGTTAAGGACTGCCAGTCATCATCCTGCTGCCAGTTTGCTACCAATGAAGCTTTCTTTATGGCTTTTTTTCCAATCAGTGACCCTACAAGTTTCTTCAGATTGGGAGGCTGTGATCCTTGCAAAAGGCACCTCTGGAAGGAGAAAGGTAGGGTGCCTAGGCCTCTGAGGGGGTGCTCCAAGTTTTCAGTTCTCCCCCTTCACTGCTAGTTTCTGACCTGCCCGAAGGAGGCTCCACCATATTTACCATATTCACGTGTGTTCTGGGCTTTCCTTTCTCAGTTTAGCTCATAGTGTCAAAGCAATCACCATCATTGAGGTCTTCTCAAGTTCTCAGGTCTTGTGTCCCTGCTAGGGCACCAGTTGTTGTTTTAATATAAAATTAATGTCTAACAGAGGGGACCACTATGAGTTGCAGGAAGGGAACAGGGTGGAGGGAGGACAAATTTGGTGATGGGAATTCCCCTGACTCAATGATAATAAGTACCTAAAATACTACTGTGAAAGATATGTAAGCCAATATGGTCTAAATAAAAATTAAAATAAAAAAAATTTAAAAAAGAAAACAATTAATGCCTAAAGTCGTAGTGTTGGGGCTTAATTAGTCCTCATATGTATCTTTTTTCCTCATATGTATCTTAATTGGTTTCCATTGGTCTTGTTTCCCCATTGCCTTTTCATCTGCCTTTCCCCTTCTCCTTTGGAGGTGGGGTTTGGCTTTTGATCTCAATAAATGCTAGCCAGGAGGCCTTTGCTGGGAACTGCCATCTAGGCTTGTGGTTCTACATGATGAAAAAAACTAGCTTGTTGGTGAACATCTTGCAGTGTGTGTTTCTTGCGTACTAAAACCTTCATATCTATGTGGATTATTTATTTTAGGGAATTACAACTGGTCCAGCTTCTCCTGTCCTATTCAGTCAGTGGGCATGGGATTGGATTCCCCTTTCCACAATGAGGACTGTGGAATGTTCACCTGACATTCAACAGATGATATTATGATATACATCAAAAACCCAAAAGAAAAGGTCCCAGAAACAATAAACCAATACAGTAAACTGTTCAGCTACAAAGTCAATACACAAAAGACAGTATCATTCCTTTATACAAATAATGAATCAGATGTGAAAGAGATAAAAAAGTTCATTCCATTTAAAACAGTATCTACAAATTAAAATAACAAGTAATCAACCTAACAAGAAAGGTGAAAGAATTATACCATGAGAACTTCAAAACACTTCAACAGAAGTTGAAGAGGACCTTTTATTTTTCTTAAAACCCATACATGAGTGATACTATTTTGTGTCTATCTCTTTCCCTCTGACTTATTTCCCTCAGCATAATATTTTCCATGTACATCCATGTATAGTAAAATTTCATGACTTCTTCTGACTATATTAAGCTGAAAAGCTTCTGCACCTCCAAGGAGATAGTGCCTAGGATACAAGAGCCACCCACAAAATGGGAGAAATTATTCACCCAATACCTAACAGATAAAGAGCTATTATCTAAATTATATAAGTCACTGATAGAACTTTACAAGAAAAAAAAACATCTAATTCTATCAAAAAATGGAGAGAAGAAATGAACGGATACTTTGTCAAAGAAGATGTCAGATGTGAAGCATTTTTTCATTTGTCTTTTGGCCATTAATATTTCTTCTTTGACAAAGTATCTGTTCATTTCTTCTCCCCATGTTTTGATAGGATTAGCTATTCCACTCCTAGGGATATACCCTAAGAACACAAGAATACAACACAAAAACCCCTTCCTCACACCTATATTTATTGCAACACTATTCACAATAGCCAGGCTCTGGAAACAATCAAGATGCCCTTCAACAGACGAATGGCTAAAGAAACTGTGGTACATTTACACAATGGAATATTATGCAGCCATCACGAGAGATGAAGTCATGAAATTTTCCCATACATCGATATACATGGAATCTATTATGCTGAGTGAAATAAGTCAGAGGGAGAGAGAGACACACACAGAATAGTCTCACTCATCTACGTTTTTAAGAAAAAATAAAAGTCATTTTTGCAACAATCCTCAAAGGCAGTGAGAGGAGGTCTGGAACTTCCAGCTCACTTCATGAAGCTTACCACAAAGAGTAGTGAGTGCAGTTATAGAAATAACTACACAGGGCCCGGGAGAGATAGCACAGCGGCGTTTGCCTTGCAAGCAGCCGATCCAGGACCAAAGGTGGTTGGTTCGAATCCCGGTGTCCCACATGGTCCCCGTGCCTGCCAGGAGCTATTTCTGAGCAGACAGCCAGGAGTAACCCCTGAACACCGCCGGGTGTGACCCCACCCCCCAAAAAAAAGAAAGAAATAACTACACAGAGAACTACCATAATCATGTGAATGAATGAGGGAACTGGAAAGCCTGTCCGGAGTACAGGTGGGGATGGGGTGGGATGGAGGGAGATTTGGGACATTGGTGGTGGGAATGTTGCACTGGTGAAGGGGGGTGTTCTTTACATGACTGAAACCTAATCACAATCATATTTGTAATGAAGATGTTTAAATAAAGAAAAAAATGTTAAGCCCATTAAAAAATGATAATTGAAACAGGAAGTCAGTTGGTTCAACCAAAGGACTTTACAAATGGCCTTGCCTTGAATCAGGGTGAGTTTTAGTGGAGCTTTGCAAAACTTTTGCAACCAAAGTTTATACTATTCAACAAAACACTTGGCCAGGATCTTTCCCCAAGGCCTCTCTCTTGATGTCTCATCTTCTTCACCTGGGAGTTAGTTTGACAAGGGTCAACTTCTGAATCAGGCTCTGTCATAGGTCACATAATCTGTACTCAATGGGCGAGGCCACTAAGAGTGAAGGGAGCCTCATTTTTGCTTTATCTTCAATCAATGTACATTAAAGCATCATGATATTTGTTGCTAAAAAAAATGCTCCACATCACTATTCATCAGGGAGATGCAAATCAAAACAACAATGAGGCATCATCTCACACCACAGAGACTGTTTAATCATTTGGTTCACAGTTGTTCTTGAAGATAAAGGTTGGGCACCCTAATTTTGTATTATAGTGCTATATTCTATTAGATTCCCAATACAGTGCTCATTATGATAATGCCTTGACAATTATTCTTATCTATTCATTTTCCATTTAATTATGTCTGCTAATATAAATATAATGTTTATATCCACTGATACCATTGAAATAGGCAACTACATGATATAGACTTTTGCTATAGTGTTCATGTGTTGAGCATGTTTTTACAATTTATTTAATTCAAGTTAATTTACTGTTATATAATAATGTCCATGTTTTCAGTTTGTTTTCAGGAAAGGACCCTGGATGCTCAAGACCTATTAAATAATACTTGGTGTTGACTCCATTTATAGTGTTCATTACCATATTGCTTAGTATTATAGACTTACAGTACTTAGTTCCATATTGGTTAGTATTATAGACTTGAAAATTATGATTGTTTTAAGAGTCTTCTATGCACAATCTTTCTTCAGCAAAGTTTACCCTCACCAATGATTATTTGCCTAGGAATTGTAAAACTTTTCTATCCTTTCAAATACTTTTCTATCCTTACACTCTCTCACCTCTGATCTGTTATTTCTCCCTATTTGACCTTTCTTACCCTCAGTTCTTAACTTCTCAGGAACCGGAATATTCCCCCTACCCAAACCAGGTGTCAGCCAGCTTCCAAAGCAAAAGGACAGCCTCCCAGTCTGCCTTGCCTTGGTCCAGGAAGAAGCTGCCCCTGCCATTACTGGTAATTTGCTCACAGAGGCCTCTTTTCTCCCACTTCCCTTTGCTGTGGACTATTGCTTATTACTGAATTTGGCTTGTGAAAGAACATCAGCTCGAGGACATTTCCTGATCCATGAATGTTGCGAGCCATTTTTCAGACTCCTTAAGACCCCATCGCTGGCTGAAGCCATGCTCCAGATTTTATTCCCCCTCCCCAACTATTTCAAAAGACTTAAAGGGGATATAGCTATGTATATTTCATTTGTATATTTCTTTATGTGTATTTCCTTAATAGGTATAATTCTTATTGTATATTTCATTATACAGATGCAATTTTCTCCACCCATTTTTGGATTTGTTTAGTAGGAAATTTACTAGAGAAGTTTCTCTTTAGTTCTTTAGAACCAGGTGCTAGGATTTGTTTAGCCTGTTTTTATACTCATATTACCATATGCACTAGTAATATCTTATAGCATAGGCATATTACATATAACATAGGCATATTAAAATGGTGACGTCTTAAGTACAGAAAGAAGTTCTTATCTAATACAGATAGGTACTTATATATTTTATATTGCAGGGGGGGGCATTTTACCCTGAACATTTGTCATGGTGACTTGACTTAGAATTCAATCAGACATTTGGCTGCTTACCCTCTAACATTGAATCTTATCTTTAGAACATGGCAAGAATTGAATGGCAAGAATTCTACCAGGGAAGGTCCTAATGCTTCTCCTGCACCAAATTGCTTCAGGGTAGGTTCATATGACACCCTTATGGCTCAGAAACAGCAACAACTTGCTTTCAGGGAAGATTTCCTTGCCTCGCCACCTAACAGTGAAAAGAAACCTGAAGAAGCTCCATGATACCCTGACTTCAACATAGGATCTTTTCTCAAAACCAAGATATCTAATTATAGAAGGTTTGTTGCAACAACTGTGATTGAGGAGAACTTTTCCTGGGGCCACAAAAAAAGTCTTTGGTGTTAGACAGCTTAGTATTCCCGGAGTCTGTAATTTTTCTTATGGCAGGATGCTTCATGAGCAGCAACATGCTGTTTTTTAGGCCAAAGTTTTATATGTATAAAGTTTATATATAAAGTTATATATAAGGTGTTTTATATATATGTATATAAATATATACATAAAATTTATATGTATAAAGTTTATATATAAGGTTATATATATATATATATATATATATATATATATATATATATATAAAACTGTTACACTGACAGACCAGGGGATAAAGTGTGGTGTTATAGGATGCCCTCTAGGACCATTGGTTGAGGGAGATTGACACTGTTGGAGGGATTGTCCCTGCCTAATTGTGTATCTAAAATCCAACTATGAGGTACCTTGTAAATCACAATAGTTACAATAAAATAAAATTATAAAAAAATAAAGACAAGAAATAATTTGTCTTTCCTTTTAAAAGCATATTCCCTTTCTAATTTCCCCAATACTTACTGTGTCTATGCAAAATAAATAAATAAATAAATAAATAAATAAATGAAGCACAAAACCTTGTCACACCAGCCCTCCTACCTTTTCTCTTTTTTTCTTTTTTAAAATTTTTTTTATCTTTTATATACATTTTTTATTTTCTTCTTTTTTTTCTTTTTTCCCACTCATTCTTGTGGCTGTTATTTGGTTGGTACTTATTTTTATTGCTGTTGTGCTTTTATTGTAGTTGCTGGTTTTGTTTTTTGTTTATTTTTTAATGCTTTTCCTCTTCTTTCCCTTTCTTCTTTTAAATTGATATATTTATAACCTCTAGATGGACTCCTCCCAGGTTTTTTTTTCTTTTTTTCCAACAGAACCACATAACTTAAATCATCTTGTTTTGCCTCATAAATTGAGGGGAGGGTTTGGAATGGATGGTACCAGGACCAAATAGTCATATAAACATTGAGTGAAAATAAAAAATAATCAGACAAACACTAAACCCAAGTCAATAACAACAGAATCGATACCAATTCTACAACAAGCTATACATAGAAGGGACCAGTAACACTAGCAGTTCGGGGGCAAATGAGGGAGATATGGGATGCATGTAGGGAACAGGGGTGGAGGGAGGACAACACTGGTGGTGGGAATTGCCCTGATTCATTGTCACTATGTACCTTAAATATTATTGTGAAAGATTCACAATTCACTTTGGTCACAATAAAAATTATTTATAAAGCATATGCACTCATATGTTCAACAGATGAATAAAAAAGAGTGCAGGATATATAGAATGGAGTCATCTATGAGAGATGACTTGAATGGAATTATATTGTGTCTTGGTAAGTGAAGTGAGTCAGAAAGAAAAAGACAAATAGTGAATGATCTCATTCATATGAAAATATGAAGAAACAAAGCAAAGGGTTAGAAAACCTCAATGGAAACACGTCCCTACACATGGCAAATCAAACAGAAATAGTAGACTAAGGGGTCATAGAAAAAGAGACCTTGGGACAATAATGGGGATATTGTGAGATTCTGATTGGAAAAAAATGATGCAGCAGCATTGCAAGTATAAAGTAATATAATCAGCACTCAATGAAACTTATGTTTTTAAAAAGAAAAATTCATCTTCAATTTGTTGATTTTATTTCACATTTATATTTGAATATATTGATTCATCCTATCTCTGAGAATAAATATCATTTGATCATAGGTTATTCTTCCTCTCCTGTTAGTTTGACTTTACCAAAATTTTTCAAGGATTTTTGCATCCATATACATCATTAATTTGTTTTCTTTTTTCTAACTTTATTATTTTATTTTTAATATTTAGATCACACCAGACAGTGCTCAGGGCTTACTTCGGACTATGTACTCAGGAATCACTAGTGGTGGAGTCAGGGTACTATTTGGGATATTGGGATTGAAACAAGATTGACCACATGCAAGACAAATGCCCTATCCACTCTATTATCTCACCTCTATAAGTGAGAAAACTGAGTTAATTCTTAAAGCCATTTACTTATATTATATATAAAGAATAAATATTTGTCTTTCTTTTTTTTCTTTATAAAACCTTTAAGCACCATAATTACAAGCATGATTGTAGTTGGTTTTCAGTCATATAGAGAATACCCCCTTCACTAGTGCAGCTTTCCACCACCAATATCCCCTCACTACTTTATGTGTACTAAACTTGTCTATTTTCATAACACGGTGATGTAATGTTGACTTTATAAAATTTAGTTTTTTGTTTTTAAATTTTATAAAGGACTTTGAATTGGATTAATTAATGCCTTGACAGTTTGATAGAACTCATAAGTAAATCGATCATCTAGGCTTTTGTTTGGAGAAGACTTTTGGTTACTGTTTTCATTTTCTAGTTATGACATGTCATTTCACTTTCTGTATTTCTTTCTAAGAAGGTCATGGAATATTGTAGGTTAAAAAAAGATTAAAAGGGACTGAATAAAAATAATTTAAACTAAATTAGGTCTTAATTGTCCTCAGATTTTCCTTTCTCATCTCTCTCTTTATATGCATATATCTGTACAAATATATGTACATACATGTACATATATGTTTTGGAATTAATGTTGATCATAGAATTCAAATGTGTTATTAACAATGATGTAATCACACAAGTGTAATGTGCTCTTAACCATGATGCAACTACACAAGTGAAATAATTGTTTCTTTTTTAACGATATGCAAATTACTCTATAAATATGCTAAATATTAGTTCACCAACTACTTATTTTCCCACTTCATTAGGGGAGAAAATTATCCCATTCATAGAATGTTTCATTTCCTTGTCCACAGAGCTGATGGTTAAAGCATAGGTCTTGTTGATGTAGCAATTTATATCAGAATAGATAGAGAAAAGCCCAAATAACTGAGAATATATATTATTGAATTCTGGTACAGTTAAGGTCAGGGTCAAAGAAGTGCGGTAACTTATTCTAATTAGTTATCAAAATTAATTAGGTTTTCTATCAGAATGTCTTGGGAAGACACTCAATCTGCTCTATCTTCTTATCTTAGCCTTAACTCTGTGATGAGGACACAGAGCATAGTGAATTCTAATTTATTTTCACTTCTAAAATATGACCTTGTTTTATGAGATTTCTTCCTCCAATTGAATACCCTTTCTTTAGTTGTTTGGTTTTCTCCATGTGCTATGTGAAAGAAAAAATTTTTTTCTTTGTTTCTTCAGCCAAACCCAGTGATGCTCAGTCACTTCTGGCTATGCACTCAGAAATTGCTCCTGACTTGGGGGACCATATGGGATGCCGGGGGAATTGAACAGTGGTCCATTTTAGGCTAGCACATGCAAATCAGACGCCTTACTACTTGTGCCACTGCTTCGGCCCCCCCCAAAATTTAACCAAAAATTTTGTTAACTGTTCCCATTGGGAATGAGTAAGGCTTTGGAGACCAATAGAGATTCATTGATCTTTGTCAATTACCAACTATATAAAATCAAATAAATTTCGTAAGCCTTACTTCCTTTATGTGTAAATTGGGTTAATAACCCAAACCCAAACCTACTCATACTATTATATTATTAAGTGAAATAATATAGATATAATAGCATAATGACTGACCAACATTATTTTATTTTGATTAGTTTTTTTGGGGGGAGGGGGAATGCACTAAACACCTTTAGAGATATATTTAAATATATACATGTATATATAAATTTGTGTGTGAATGTCATTTATTTGCATTTTTCTTTTATAAAACAAGATGTTTCTTAAAACAACCAATTTAGCTAATAAGAACATTTATACAGCCTAATCACAGTATAAATCTGGTCTGTTATATTTTTTCTGGTGAGACACCAATTAACTTCAGGTGAATACTTGTGAATAAATCATGTTTTTATTTTCAACAGAAGACCATAAGAATAGGCAGACTTTTTGTTACTTTGCTTTTAAAGGAGATTCCAATATTTTAACTGCTTTGCATTTCAAACCTGTAGGCATGCTATTGTAATTGAATATCCTTCCTTCCTTCCTTCCTTCCTTCCTTCCTTCCTTCCTTCTTCCTTCCTTCCTTCCTTCCTTCCTTCCTTCCTTCCTTCCTTCCTTCCTTCCTTCCTTCCTTCCTTCCTTCCTTCCTTCCTTCCTTCCTTCCTTCCTTCCTTCCTTCCTTCCTTCCTTCCTTCCTTCCTTCCTTCCTTCCTTCCTTCCTTCCTTCCTTCCTTCCTTCCTTCCTTCCTTCCCCCTCTCCCTTTTTTCTCTCTCTCCCTTTCTTCTGTTCAGAGTTTACTCCTGGCTCTGTGCCCCAAAATTATTCCTAGTGAACTCAGAGGACCGTATGCAATGCCAGAGTATCAAACCAGGAAGGCCATGTGTAAGGTAAACACCTTTTCACTGTACCATTGTTCCAGCTCAGGTGGACTTTGCTACTTTGTTCAATTTTCTTTAGCAAAATTGACTATTTAAGTATGCGTTTATCTGATCACTTGTGTTTTTCATTCTCCCACCCCCCACTACACACCTCACTACAGTGCTTATAAAGCCAAAGAAATAGAAGAGCAGGTAGAATGTTTTTCTTGCATGCAGCTGACCTGGATTCAATCCCTGGTCCAAATGGTCCCAATTCAATACAAATGGTCCCCAAGCTTGCCAGGAGTGATTCCTGAGTGCAAAGCCAGGAGTAACCCTTGATCCACCCAGTTTAACCCAAAAACAAACCCAATAAAATGGTATTTATGTTGCAGTAGTGACCTTAATGCCACAAATAAAACCTTTTTAGTTGTTTTGGTACATGTAGTCTGTTGTTTTGGTACATTTAGTGTGTGATGCTGAAACAAGTT
This sequence comes from Suncus etruscus, assembly GCF_024139225.1. Classification (NCBI taxonomy): domain Eukaryota; kingdom Metazoa; phylum Chordata; class Mammalia; order Eulipotyphla; family Soricidae; genus Suncus; species Suncus etruscus. The sequence continues at coordinate 42,790,143 of NC_064858.1, forward strand.
CACATTAGTTTCATAGATTGTTTATTACAAACATTATTTCTTAAATGGAGTACAGATGTGGAGTCTCTACAGAATGACTAACCAAAAACAGTAGGTTTTTACTTTGTAGTAATATCTAAGTATTGAAGGAGTAGCAACTGAAAATAATGAAATTCCTCCTATATAACCTAGTTTATCCCTATTAATTTCTCTTTGCCTGTTAATTTCTATAAATTAATTTGTACATGTAAATTTCTTCCTGGGTGTTTACATGGTATACATTTTGATTGTAGGTGTTTACACTCAAGTTCAAGAAAGTTAATATAACTCACTCCAAATCATACAAATGTAATTTGAGCATCAGGAACCTAAGGTAATTTTATTCCAGTAAGTGTGATATTTCTAATCATCCACAATGGCAAAATATACTCACTCATAAAGGTCACATCATTTTGTTTACCTGATTTTGTTTGGTTTTAATTTTGGTTTGGGACACTTAGAGGCGCTTAGGGATAATCCTCTTGACTCTGCACTCATCAATCAGTCCTGGCAGAGCAAGGGAGGATCATATGTGGTGCTGGGTATTGAAATTTGGTCTGCTGTGTACAAGGCAAGTACCTTACCCACTGTCCTATCACTATTGCTCCAAGACACGTAAATATTCTACTCCATAATAATAGAAAATATTACCATCAAAATAAATTTGATCATTCCTCATTTTTAAAATTTTAATTTAGACCAATGTAAATTCTAAGTCTTTCATGATTGTATTTAAGATACACAGTGACAGTGAATTAGGGCCATTTCTACACCAGTGTAGTTACCTGCACCAGCACAGTTATCAGAATGCATCCTATACCTCCACCCTTAGCCCCCTGGACTGAAAGTGTAATGGGTTCCTTTTGTGTTTAGCTTGTTGTAGTTTGGGTTTCTTGATTCTATTGTCGTTGACTTTGATTTGTGTATTTAGGTCTAAACATTTTTTATTTCCACTCAATGTTCCTGAGACCGGTTGACCCCTTGATCCAACCACTTTTTTTTTCAATTTGTAGGAATACATAGAAATATGAAGCAGAAAAAGATAATTCATATTCTATGGTTTTGTAAAAAATAATAAATAAATCAGGTGGGAGCCTCTATCTAGAAGCTATAAATATAAATTAAAAAAGAGGAAAAAGAGAAAGAAAGAAAAAATGGGGGGGCAGGTGTGGCAAGTTTATTTATGTTTTGCATAGGTGCAGTAAATAATAAAGAAATTAGAAAGAAAATTTCTTTGGCCTAAGAGATATAGGGTCTTTCTACCCCAAACCCCAAGGTCTTTCCTTATGATGACAGGAAACATTCTGTTCAGTCACTATTGTCAGTCAGTCCTCTGTAATTAGAGATCTTGGTTTTTGCATAGATCCTAGGATGAAGCCTAGGATAGAATCTTTCTTTATAGTCTTAGGAAATGTTCTACTCAGTTATGGTTGTCATAGTCAGACTTCTGTAATTACAGATCTTGGTTTTTGCACAGATCCTAGGATGGAAAGTCTTCTATTTCATCTTTTTTTTTTTTTTGTGGTTTTTGGGCCACACCCTGTGACGCTCAGGGGTTACTCCTGGCTATGCGCTCAGAAGTTGCTCCTGGCTTCTTGGGGGACCATATGGGACACCGGGGGATCGAACCGCGGTCCGTCCTAGGCTAGCGCAGGCAAGGCAGGCACCTTACCTCCAGCGCCACCGCCCGGCCCCTATTTCATCTCATTGTTACGTCATGAGGTAGGGCAACCGACTCTTAGATCAGGTTGTTGCTATTTCATCATCCTTAGAATGTGATATGAACCTACCCTGGTTAATGTTGGTAGCAGAGTGGTATTAGGGCCTCCCTCGGGGGGGGGGGTTGATTTCTGGTGCTGGTGCAGTGAATTGTGCCAGTTCTAAGGTTGGGATCCAGGGTTCGGGGTTGGATGGTTAATGTCTGATCACATGAGGTCTAAGTCAAGTCCCCATGACAAATGTTCAGGGTGAAAGGCACCCCTGTATTATAAAATTAGTGAGATTGATCTGTAGTTTTCTTTCTTTTTGGTGTCTTTGTCAGCTTTGGAATGAGTATGATATTAGCTTCATAAAAGGAATTAGGTGGGATTTCTGTCTTTTTGATGTTTTAGAAGAGTCTGATAGTCAAACATTCTTCTCTGAATGTTTGATAAAATTCACCTGTAAATTAGTCTGGCCTTAGACTTTTATTCTTGGTGAGTTTCTAATTATTGTTTCAATTTTCTTACTTGTGAGTGACCTGTTTAATCTTTCTCATCCTACCTTTTTAAGTCTTGGGAGAAGGTATTTTTCCAGGAATCTGTCCATTTCTTCTAGGTTATCTAACTTAATTGAGTACAGTTGTTCATAATAAGCGCTCATGATGTATTTTTTGAGGTTCTCGTATAATCTCTCCCCTTTAACATCTGTTCTGATTTTTTGAGTGTTTTTCCTTTTTGTCTTTGTGAGTCTTGCCAGTCATTTGTCTATCTTATTTATTATTTCAAAAAACTGGTCTCATTGATTCCTGGTCTCATTGATTCCTGGTATTGTTTTCTTTGTTTCTATGTTATTTATTTATGCTCTGGTTTTTATTATTTCTTTTCTTCTACCTGTGTTTGGGTTCCTTTGCTGCTGGTTTTCCAGATATGTTAAGCTGTTGATTTAGTCATTTTCCTCTTTCCTAACTTAGGCCTGTATTGCTATGAGGTTTCCCATAATTGCTGCTTTTTGTGTCCCAGAGACTTCGGCAATTTGTTTTTATTGACATTTGTCTCAAGGAATATTTTTATTTCTTCCCTGATTTCTTCTTTTATCCAGCTGTTGTTGAGCATCATCTTTTTTAGTCTTCAGACTTTCTTCACATCTTTTTATAGTCATTCTTGATCTCTTTTGTGTTGTGGTCTGATAGGGTGCTTGATATGATTCTTATATTTGTGACTTTATGTAAGTTAGGCTTGTGTCCTAAAATATGTCTATCCTAGAGAAGGTTCCGTGTGCACCTGAAAAGAATGTATATTCTACTTTCTGAGGATGGAGGCCCCTTTATAGATCCATTAGGCCTAATTCTTCTAGTTTCTCATTTAGGGCTCTTATGTCTTTGCTAGTGTTCTGCCTAGTGGATATGTCTAGTGGTTATAATGATGTGTTGAACTACTATCACATTTCCAACCATATGTTTCTTCAAATTTGTGAGAAATGCCTTCCATATTTTGCTGGTTCTATATTTGGTGCATAAATGTTGATCACAGTTAGTGCTTCTTGGTCTAATGTTCCCCTAATCAAGAAGTAGTGTCCATCTTTGTCTCTCAGTACTTTCTTGAGGTTAAATGCAATTTGTTCTGATATAAGTATGGCTGTCTCAGCTTATTTGTGTTTTCCAGTGGCATGTATAATTGATTTCCATCCTTTTACTCTAAGCCTGTGTCTACCCTGAACTTTTAAGTGTATTTCTTGCAGGCAGCAGATATTTGGGTTTTGTTTCCTGATCCAAACCTCTAGTCACTGTGACTTTTAATGGGAGAGTTTAGTCCATTGACATTTAAGAATATTATTAAAAGAAAGGGTCATTGTGCTGTTATATTGTGTAGGGTTGTTGTTATAATTAGGTGTTTGGTGTACAATTGATCTCTGAATGTTTCATTTAGAATCAGCTTGGTTAGTGCAAATATTGTGAGTTTTGAGAATTTGTTTAACCCTTTTTCCCATGTAAGAGAATTTAGCTGGGTAAAGGACCCTAGGCTGGAAATTTATTTTATTCAGTAGTTTAAATATATCATTCCTCTGTCTTCTTGCCAGAATTGTTTCAAATGGAAGCTCTGGTTTGATTTTTATGTTCCTGTCTTTGAACTTGAGATTTTTTTTCTCCTTGTTGCTTTGAAGAATTCAAATCTCTCTCTTCCCCCCTCTCTCTCCAATTGGATTACTATATGTCTTAATTTTGATCTTTTAGGGTCCATTGTTTTTGGTACTTGTTCTCCTTCTTGGATTTGTACAGCTGTCTCTTTCAAGAAAGTGGGAAAATTCTCTGCTATTATTTCCCTCACTACTAGTTCTTTTTTTTCCTTTTATCTCCCCTTCTGGTTTTCCTATTAATTATAGATTACTTCTTTTGTCTTTGTTTATTAAGTACTTTACATTTTCTTCTAATGTTTTGTTTCTCGTTTCTTTATTGACTTCTTTGTTTTTGCTGGCTTGCATTTTGTCTTCAAGTTCATCTATGAGATTTTCTATGTGTGTAATTCTGTTATGGCTTGCTAGCATGTTTTTCAGTTTCCTTAGTTTCATTTGTTTGATTCTCTCATATGCTGATAGAGTTCTTCTTTGAGTTGGTTGAATTGTTTGTCTATGAATTTCTTAATTCTTTGGCTAGTGATTCCCTAAATTCCATTGCTAAGACATTAAATGCTGATTTTAGTTCCTCTTCTATAGCGTTTTTGTGCTTTGGAGGATTTGGAAATTTGCTAGAATTTCTCTCACTGTCCCCAGCTGCTGGTGTCTTCCTTAGTTTTCTCATTGTTCTTTGGGTGGGCTGGGTGCTGGAGTTGCAGGGAGATTTTTACAGTTCTGGGGAGTTGTTTTGTTTTGTTTTTAAAAACGTGTTTTGTTTAATAGTATAGAGATAGCTGGAAGTATATGGGTTTTTCTTTCCTGTCCTATTATAGGGTTTTGGTGATGATGGCTGGGAGTTTTGAAGTTTTGAAGTCTGGAATGTGAGGGAGGTGCTATTTTGCATATGCTGAATTTGAGCAGTAATCCAGAGGTCTGCAACCATCCCCGCCAATCTAGGGTCCCCAAGGATGGGGTATGGGGAGGTTTGGAGTTGTTTTCACTGGACTTTGTTTTCTGAGCAGGTGCAGGCTTTGGTGATGGCAGCCAGGAGCTTATTCCTCTTTTTAAAAGAAAAAGGACATGTAATTTAAAAATAGCTAAAGTTTCACATGAAAGAATTTATGCTGAGTCTGCAGGGAGGCTTTTCATTATAATGCTAACTGTCCTTCATTCCCTGTGTGACATTGCCTGTGTCTGTTTCAAGCAATATGCCTGGTGCAGGGGCACCAGAGTGAGCAGAAGCAAGGACAGTACTTGGACAATATTCAAATCAACTCTGATCCTATCAAAAATATTAATTAAAATTATATATAGTTATAGTAATTGGAGTGTTTGAATGGAAATAAACATGGACCTAGAAAATTTTAAATGGGAACAATCTAATTTGCTACAAATACTAAATTGTTAGAAGACTCTAACAATTTTTACAGTGGATGCTCAAAGAGCTAGTGATGACTTCATTATTATATGGAAAACTTGTCCCATTGTACTTATAATCTGCTTTGGATTCTACTTTTTCAATCACTATTCTATTGGTCATGGTTGTTGCTGGAAGACTAGAGGTTACTCACGTGGCTGCCTGTGTTTCTCTCAGTAGTGGTGCTCACTAGTTTGGTTCATCAGGGTGTAGCGATGCTGCTTATGTACTCGCTCACCAGGGCATCACACTCAGTTGAGGCCTACATATTGGGTCACTGTAGAGCGCACACACATGCTCACTGGATATCCTGGTCTCTGGCACTGGCACATCTTCTTAATTATTACCTTTTCTATTTACAGTGGTGTGATCAGACATTACTTGTCTATTTCAGAGATCTTGGATGTTCAGGCAGTGAGCTCAAATAGCAGAGATACCCAGATCATGCCCAATACTTGTGATCTGAACTATTTACAAGTCTGCAAGGCAGGGACTCTGTTCTCATTTGCAATTTCACTAGACCTGAGCTTACAAATTTTAAAACTGCACTTACGTTTTTGGACATAGCCAGTGATGCTCAAAACTTAGTCCTTACTCTACACTCAAGGATCACTCTTACAAACCATATGCAGTGCTCCACATCCAACTCAGGCCAACCACATGCAAGAGAAGTGCCATAAAACCTAGTACTATGTCTCTATCCTATATGTAATTATTTCCTTAATTTTACTGTGAATTAGAATGGTTGAATTATTAAATTATTCTACTATTTTTACCTTTCTGAAAAAATATTTAATTGCAAAAGTAAATATGTATAAGCAGAATAATTCATATGTCAAAAGTATTTTCAAAAGTTTAGACAGAAAACTCTCTGCGGTGTGTGTGTGTGTGTGTGTGTGTGTGTGTGCTATTTCCTTCTTTGTTTTTAGCTAATTGAACTTTGTACTCCCAATATGCCTAATCTTTCATTTGGGCAGGTGTAGGTGTAGGCTGAGGGGGTTACAGTTACAACTCAGTTGCCCTGATTTTCTTTTCTGGCTCATAGATTTAATTAAAAGAAAAATTGAAAATTTACCCAACCTTGAATTAATGGCTATAAGATTATGACAAGGCAAAGGGACTTAAAAGTCTTTATCATAAGAGTTCAATAGTTTTGCTAAGATATCAGATGCAAAGTCAAAATTAAAATTATGTTTGTAATCCTATCAACACAGGAGCAGATGCAATTTTTCTTAGGAGACATTTTTAGTCATGATATATATATACATATACAATATGTATATATAGTCATATAGTATATATACAATGGCATGCATAGCATATATAGTCATTCTTGAAAAAGCACAAGTTTAATTGAATAGTACAGAAAGGCTTTACTGACAATTAAACAAGTAAAGTGTCGAAGGAGGAGCATCTGCACAAGCTGATGAGTTTCAGAAAGAGAGGAGATACACACATAAAGAGAGGCTGAGAGAGGTAATTAAGAGATAAGTTTTAGGCACAGTAGAGATGGCAGCAGAGGTAACAACTTAAACACATTTGAGTAATGTTTCAGGAAATTCATACATATTCTTGAAGAAAAATGTTAAGCAGGCCCAAGTAAGTAACATGCAATGAACATACATTGTACAAACCAAAAAATAGCCAAGAAAAGTTGTTGGGGGTGCTTTTAGAAGAGAAGTGAAAAGCAAAGAGACTAGAGGTCAGTAAATGGGTAATTTCTAAGACCGGTTCTGTGCTGCAGCGGCCTGGATACTTAGCAAAGCAAAACCATGCTTAAGTTTCTGCTTGGGTTTCACCAAAGCCAATAGAATGCAAGGGGGAAAAACTAAATAGGATCTGAGGAAAAGTTTGCCACAATTTCCAAACGACAAGCCCTTGGCCATCATTTTTGCTTTTTGTAAACCCAGAGTCTTAACATTTGAGGTTGAAATTTGCTAAAATCTTTGACAATATTACTATTTATTTACATTCATATTGAGCATATATAGAATATTTTTCTATATAGAATATAGAATATTTTTCCTGGAAGGACATATATCTTTAAAAATATATCCTGGAACCAGAGAGTACAGCGTGAGGGCACTCACCTTGCTTGAAGTTGATCAGAGTTTAATCCCAGGACCTTATATGGTCCTCCAAGCACACCAGGAATGATCCCTGTATAGAGAGTCAGTATCCCTAAGTATCAAATGTGGCCCAAAATCTTAATATATATAATATATATTATTATATATATTATATATACATATATATTATATATATAATTATATTATATATTATTATATATATTATTAGAAAAGTAGTATTTATATTTGTTTACAATAAAAATTTTGACAACACAGTTAAGGTTAAGAGTAGCTTCTTACAGATAACTGTTCCGCAAAAAGTTAAAATTGTTCCTTATTTTGTGGCTAGAGCCAGTGGTGCAAGCAGTAGTATGTTTGCCTTGCATTCACTAACCTAGGACGGACCGTGGTTCAATCCCCCAGCAACCCATATGGTCCCCCAAGTCAGGAGCAATTTCTGAGCACATAGCCAGGAGCATCACCAGGTGTGGCCCAAATGCCAAAAAAAAAAAAAAAAAGAATTTAAAAATTTTCTTCCTTATCTTGTCACTCCAATATAATCACGTTATTCTTATGTCTTGCCTTCTCATACTCATAGTCTATGCATATATTTTACTCAAACATATATAGATGTTATATAGATGTTATAATTATGTATTTTCCATATGTTAAACAGTTGTGTTATGTTCAGTTATGACAGTGCTTCTCGATTATTTTCCATCGTGTCCCCCTAGGAAGAACAAAACTGTTTCCGCACCCCCCGCTTGACTGTAAATAGTATCTTTATTAAGAAAAAAATAACTTTAACCTGCAAAACAAAAATATATAAATAATTTGAGCTGATTTTTTAATCAGAGTCGTGATGTCTGGATTAATGGCTACAATGAGCACGTTTTGCAATGCATAGTTTTTCGAAGTGGGTTTTGAAGCAGGACACAGCAACTCTCAGCTCCAGAGACATACAGAGACATAAACACGGGGCTTAGCTTGTTATGACAGTGTTTGCAGAGGTCCAACGCGCCCCCCTCCTTTTTTTTTTTTTTTTTGGTTTTTGGTTTTTGGGTCACACCTGGCAGCACTCAGGGGTTACTCCTGGCCCCAAGCTCAGAAATCACTCCTGGTAGGCTCGGGTGTCCATGTGGGATGCCGGGATTCGAATCAATGATCTTCTGCATGAAAGGCAAACGCCTTACTTCCATGCTATCTCTCGGGCCCCAAAGGAGTCCCCCTTTACGGAGTCTCGCTCCCCCTCTGCGGGGCGTGCCCCACTATTTGAGAACCAGTGAGTTATGGCAATATCTTGTATTGATTCATTAACCTTTTATTGTAAGACATTAATGGGCTTCCCATTATTGTTTGTTTGTTTGCTTGTTTGTTTGGAGGCTGCCATGGTAAGATAGCAAAATTACTTATAGAAAACAATTTATAAAGTTTTGCTTAGCTGAATAAATAACTGAAGGTGCTAGATGATAAGAAAATAATGTTGTTCCCTCTTTCTTTTCCTCTTTCTAGATACGTATTCATACTCCTCAGAACCACTACTGAAACATTTTAATTATGATTCAGCTGAATTTACTTAAGTAAAAGCTGAATTATTTCAAGTTATGTACATGAGACATAGGATATAAAGAGAAAAATCATATAGATGTTGATTGATTTGGGATATATGTTCTTTTCTCAGTGTAGTAGAATATAATTAAAAATAAAATCAATTTGTCCTTGAACATTCTACCTTGAAATTGTTATGAACGCATTGAATATTGCAAAACAAAGACAAAAAATTGGTGAGAGAGTTTTTAGACTCTCAAGCGTTCTGAAGTTACAAATATGGGAGTCTCATGAATTCCTCAGTTGCCTTCCTCTGTCTTCCTCAGTTTCTTCCTCTGCTGTCTCTGGCCTAAATATTCTTCTGTCTCTGTCATCTTTATTTGACAAATGTCACTGAATGAATAAATGATAGCAACTTTTCTATTAATCCTCTTCTCTTTTGTATGATGGTAAATTGAAACCTAGAGTAAAGGAATCTATCAAAAAAGGTAACTTTGATGGAGAAAAACAATTCCTACATGATCCCAGAACTGATAGTTGGTCTGGGAAGGCTGTTGCCTTGTGTTTAGACATCTCTGATGGGGTTAACATATTGGGCCAGCACTAATGAGGGTTATATAGCCAAGTAGTGATAGCCCCAGGCAGAGAAACAGGGAGTTGACGTCCTGACATTTATTTTCAAAATAGCTGAATATTTTCCAGGCTCATTTTGTGGGTTCTGCTGACAAAAGTTCTTCTGTTAGCCATCTAGAATGAAATTCTTCTCCACATGACATAATTAAGGATCCACCTTAAAACACTTTGAAAAAAATAAAGACCTTTTCATATTCACATGGACATTTTGTCTTTCAGAGTTTGCTTTCCGAAGACATGAGCTTGAAGTAAATGTAGTTCTGAATTTTTGTCAGTGTAAAAAAGTTGGAGCTGAAAGGTCTTGACTGCTATAGCATAGAATCTTTTGAAGGGATATTAAAATTTTAAATCAAGATAAACAAATAAAATATAGATCATTTTATTGACTTTTATCATAAGTCTGGCAATATAAAAGTATGATATTTTAATATATTTCATTTTTAACTGTCAGCTGATCATGAGGGTTATTATTATTATTATTAATTTTTTAAGGATCACTGATTTAAGGCTTACAGATCTAACCTTTTACCTTAATACAGCTGCCAGGTATTTTTACAGAGCACTACAACAAAAATTTTTCTATAGGCGATATTGTGGGGTGACCATGGGCACTTTTAAATGGAAGGGTCAGGAAAAGAATGCAGGAGAAGGTCAGGACCCCATGTATTAATTAGGCCAATGGCTGAGCAGAGGCTGAGAAAAGTTTGCTGAGAAAAGTATGTTATAACGAGGTGGATTGAAAGTAGATTGAAAGCCTGTAAAGAGAGGCCTAAATGTAGTCAATTGGCTTTCTTTAAGTTAGGTCAAGAATCAGGGAGTTTGTAAGAATTTTTTAAAAGTAGTTAAAACTGAGGGGTATTTTACTCTTTAAAATAAAAATGAAAAACAGAGAATTAGGTCAGGGGGAGCTTGAGTGTTTCAACAAAAATAATATCTAATTCAAAGAGTTTGGGTACAATGCTAAACAGATTTATACTGACATTTTTTAAAATTTGTTATTTGGAGAAATCCCTTTTTGATACTTTCAGTTTTTTAGTTTTCCCATAATTCCTTACATACTTGAAATTTTAAGCAAAATTTGGGTAATGTATCTCATCAATTTGAAGTATGAGGGATAAATTATATAGTATTCTAGGTTCTTATTTATATGTTTGTTCTGAAACTGCACCAAACTGTGTTTAGTTTCCGGTTCTGTGGTCAGGGATCACTCCTGGTGAGACTCAGGAGACCATCTGGGGTACTGGGATAAATTCAACTGTGTCTGCTGTAAGCAAGGCAAAATGACCTTACCACTATATTATCTCTGCAAACCCTAGTTTCTTTTCTAACATAATATTTAGCATTTTACATTCAATATATTTATTGGTTTCTGAGGTCACACCTGGCAATGCTCCAATGTTACTCTAAGCTCAGTGCTTGCTTTTGGGGGACTCTCCTGATAGTGCTTGGAAGACTCTGTGTTACGGAAGTGCAGACCTCCTGCATCAAAAGTTTGTGCTTAGTTGGTAAGCTGTGTCTCTCGCTGATAATAATAACTTTAAGATGCAATTTATATTATCCATGAGCTATATGTCTTTATTAGAAGTAAAGAATATAGTTTTACAGTATCTAGTTTGGGAGTTGAGGTGATAGTTCAACAGTGTGAAGTCATGCATTGCATATTTAAAACTCCAAGTTTGATTAAATAGATTACATGGCCCCTGTACCTCAGCACTGCTATGTACAGCCTTGGTGGCCTTAGTATTCCTGGCCAAGTAGCTCCTCATTGCCAAAATCAGAGCATTGAACCATCAGGCCTAGGATATCTGGGCATTATCCAAATCTCTGCTGGGGATCCTCCCAAATATGCTGAATAAAAAATTATTTTGAGTATTGGACCCTCTTGGCAGTACTCAGGTCTTACTTCTGACTCTATGCTAAGATAACAGTTTTGGCAATGTTTGGGCCAACATATGTGTTAGCAGGAATAGAACCTAGGTTAACTTCTCGCAAAGCAAGAACCTCTCTTTCTGTACTATCTCTCTAGGCTTCATTTAAATTCTTTTTAAACTGATTATGGTGACTTATTATCTGAGGTTTTTTTTTACATTATAATATACTTATACCTGTTTTATTATATTATTATATATTATGTTTTATTATAAACTTCAACATTTGTATGCCTATTAAATTAGATACAAATCCTTTTCCAAGAAAGAGTAAATATATATCTAGGGGGCCAGAGTGATAGTACAATAGGTGGGGCATTTGCCCTGCATGCAGCAGACTGGAGGATGATCCTCAGAATTCTATATGTCCCCATCCCACCGTGACTACAGAAGTTACTCCTGAGAGTAGAGCCAGAAATAAGCCTTGAGCATTGCTGTTTATGATTTAAAAACTAAAATAGAAAGGATAGATATGTATCTAGTTTAAATCTGTCTTTAAATATTTATTTCTTGGTACATTTCAAATAAGTATCACAGAGTTATGTCGCTGGGAACATCCTCTAAGAACCTTTATGAAAAACAGAATGTTCTTGAAGACTCTCCGTGTGAGCTTTGGAGAAGGCAAAGACTGCCCTGCGTCAATACCAGAGCAAAGTCATCTTCTGCTTACTTAGAGAATGTTTTCATTATTCCAAAAGGAATTTTGGATTTGAATCAAAATTTTAATATCAACCACCTCCCCTGTAAAGAAGTTGTATAAAATAATTTTGATTATTAAAGGTATTTGACTAATGTATTGGTGAAAAAATGGGAAGCAGATCATGATGTTTTAATTCAAAATTGAAAGTATTTCAACTCAAATATGAATGTCAGTAGGTAATATAAACATTAGTACCTATTTGCATTTTTCTGTTATATATTACTTGAGTAATAAGGCATTTAAAAGTGAACTATCCTCAATAATGATCAAAGAATCATGTAGATTTTAATAGGAAATGCTTTGAATCTCTCCATTTTCTCAGAGATGTGCATTCAATTTTCTCAATCAAGAGCATTTGTACTCGAACATTTCTTAATGAGATACTAAGAAAAGTTACAACAGTGATATAAACTCCACTGTTTATTTCTATATCCACTACTTTGTTATTTCACATGACACTTAAGTTTTAGCAGACACGTGCAGAGAAAACAAAGACCCTATTCTATCTCAGACATTTTGGCAAAGTTGATTCATTGAAAAATATTTTAGATAATAACAAACTGAATTTATATTCTGTAGAGAACAATCAAGTTACTTGTAAAATTATTTTTTTCTCCTGTTTCTTTTTTTTTTAGTTGTTTTTAATAAGTGTTGTCTTCTCAGTTAATCTCATTTTTTACTTTTTATTTGAATATTAGTTTGAGGTCGTTTTCGAACTAGTCTACACTCAATAATCATTAACAAATGTTACTCTAGCCTGACCCTTCTTGTCAGACAGCCCCAGGAGGTAAATACTTTAGGAGAGTTCACTTTTAAAAAATGATTTCTTCAGCCCCCACTTTCCACCACCACCCCAGGCAACTGGACTCAGAAGCCTTCTTTCTAGTCCTCTAAACCAATCCCTTTGGATCCTCAAACCAAATCATTCATTTTAAGTCAAAGGATTTCAAACTTTGGTATCACCAGAATGCCAATGTGTTAATTCTCTATTAATCATCTTCAATGTCCCAAATCTCCATAAAAAATGTGGATTTAATGAGGTTTCCAAAACAACAGGAAACTAAAAAGGGACACATTGAGGAATGACTTTACTCACACAAGCTTGCTATATTTTGTGAATGCTAATTATACATAAATTGGTATCCTTCCCTAACGTGAGTTCCTAAAGGACACATGTTCTGCATGTGTGAACTGCTGTGATGCCTCCATTATAGTGCTTTGCACAAAGCCTGTGAGCCACACATAGTTTGTCTCACATTGTCACTGATGGGGGCATTTATCAGATAATTGCATGGTTGTCCACTTGGTTTCCTGCCTTTTAAGCTTTTTCCTTTTCCACTTTATCTCACAGAGCATTGCTGATTGAGGAACTCTGTATTCTGCTCTTCACAGCCCCCTCCATTTTTATACATTGGGGTTATTTATTTACTTTGGGGGTCATGTAAAAAGTTTTATTGAAAAAATTCAGAAATATGTAAGGGTGAGAGAGAGATACACATGTTCAAGAGGATATACTAGTTTGGAAGAAAAAGTAGAGGAAAGAGAGATACCTATTCAGGAAAGAAAAAGGGCATGAAAAAAATTAAATAAGCCCAGGCTGGAGTAGTAGTCTTACACACTTTTGCTTTGCACATATCCAACCCAGTGTCAACCCCCAGAATACCTTATGTTCTTCTGAGCCTGCTAAGAGTCACCTCTGTGCACAGCCAGGTGTGACCCAAAAACCAAAATAAAAAGCAAACAACTTCACTTTGATATGCTTTAATCTGAATTTTTACTCTCTAAACTTTTAATGTACTATTTGAAATTTTGGAGTCTGTAATTATATAAAAATATTTTTATTATTTATAAATAATAATAAAATAAAAATATAAATAAAATATTTTTATTTTAAAAACATTTAGAGGAATAAACACTTGCTTCTTTTGGGGGGGGTCACAACCAGCAGTGCTCAGGGATTACTACTAGCTCTGTGCTCAGAAATCACTCCTGGCAGGATCGGATCGGGGGACCATATGGGATGCTGGGATTCGAACCACCACCCTTCTGCATGAAAGGCAAATGCTTTACCTCCATGCTATCTCTCCGGCCCCTAAACACTTGCTTTAATAAAATAATTTTTCTTTTCTTTCTTTTATGTGACTCCAAAACAAACAGCATATAATAATAATGTTAAATAAATTTAATAATTCGAGATAATCAGTGAGTCTTCTAAAAAAATGCCACACAGGGGCTGGAGAGGTGGCTCAGGGTTAAGGCATTTGCCTTGCATGTATCTGACCTATGGTTCTATCCCCCAGCATCCCATATGATCCCCCAAGCCAGAGGCAATTTCTGAGTGCATAGCCAGGAGTAACCCCTGAGTGTCACTGGGTATGATCCAAAAACCAAAAACAAAACAAAAAAAAGACACAAAAATATATATAAAACTTTTTTTTAAATATGTAACAGCCTCATGTCTGATTTATGAGTTAAAAACCCTGGACTTTAGGAGCCGGAGCTATGGCACATAGGTAAGGCATTTGCCTTGCATATGCTGACCCAGGATGGACAGCGATCCCTCTAGGTCCCATATGTTCCCCAAGCCAGGAAAGATTTCTGAGCACATAGCCAGGAGTAACCCCTAAGGGTCATCAGGTGTGAACCCCTTCCTTCCCCTCAAAAAACCTGGACTTTAGTTTCAGGTTATTCAGGTTTGAGTATTGAATCAGCCATCTAATAGTTATCTATTTAGACAAGTTAATTTCTGTCTCAGAACTTTATTTTCCTCATTTATAAACAGGAGTTAAAATATTGCCTCTTAGGCTAGTATAAAAATTAGAGAAATAAAATAAACAAAGCACTGAAGGCCAGGCCAATGACCAACAATAAGAAAGGAAAGAATGCTATTAATGTTCATGGATATTAGTAACTGTTTAATTTATTATTATTATTGTTGTTGCTTTTACGTATGAAGCAAACCTAGAGGCTCACACCTGCCAGGCTGTTCTGCTTGCTGAACTATGGCAGGGGCCAAAGTTGGCCTGTGTTTAGTCCTTGTATCTGGTATACTTTGCCCTCCAAATCCCACTAGTATATGACTTCAGTATATATAAAATATATATACATATATAGTCCCTTTCTCTGGTTGTCTGCATTTTTATTCAAGCTCTCACTGCTTCCTCAGCTCACAGTGCAGCTTTAAGCCCTTTGTACCATCACTCCTACTGTATCTTCTCTCTGAAACATCTTTTTCCTTTGACAGTCTGATTTCTCATTTAAGGCACAACTTGAGGATTTCTTTGCTTCTTTTAAATATTTCTACCTTGATTACACACTTCTGAAAAGATGGCAATTTATTCCTTTTTAGTGTTTCTGGCACCTTTCACAGTACCTGCAACAAATAAAATTTAAATTGGAATGAATTGAACTTAAAATGTTGCCATTCTGTAAGGGACTGTACATTATATTTTATTTTGGAAAAAATAATAAATAAAAATTAATTAATATCTGTAGTTTACGTGGTTCCTAATGCACTTAATTCCAATGTCACACCCATCACTCCTTCCTCTCCCAAGAACCCACCATCCCTATCCCTTCTAAGCCCATGTCACTCAGTTGTGTGGACCAGTTATTATGTTACTTTGCTGCTACTACCTTGCTGTTTATAAGGCACTCGAGATTTTAGAATCATTCCTAAATTCCCTGATCACTTTTAACATTTGAACCATCTTAAGACTAAAATGAGCTCATAAAAGTTTGAACTTTGATGCCACTAAATTTTGTTTAAACTTTGTCAGTTATTTAATTTTATTGACATCAGGGCATCTAAAACTTTTCCAACTTATGACTCCCTATTCTGCTCAGTTTTACGTGATGAGCACTGCTAAAGGCACATCAGATGAATTCATTACATATTTAATTTTGAGATATTTTATCATGGTACACTTAGAAACCTTTTACTCTTGTCAAAATTTTTGCAATCTTAATATTCGTTTACATGACATCATATGGATTCACAAGCAACAATTTAAGAGGCTAGGTTTTAAACCACCTGGGTTCAATATTGCTATTCATTCTTATTTGACAGGTGAAGACAGGCAATGAATTTAGGAAATGTTCTTAGCTTCACACAGCTAGTATTTTATAACTAGGTGATTTAGAAAAGATAAATTGACTCTAGAACCTAGCTTTTAATCATTATTCTATCTACCTTTATTTATTACTGATGTCATGAACCAAAAATAACACAAGATACTTGGCTTTTTGGTCTTATTCAAATCATTATAGTGCTACAAAATTCTGGTTTTATTTATGTATGTAATAAATAACCTTACTTCTAAGTCTTCTGTATTTTTAAAAATATATCATAATTTATTCAATTTACAAGCTAAAAATCTGAGACTTACACATGCAATTTTATTATTTTTAATTCAATTTCATTTTTATTTTACTTAATTCAATAATTATTCAATATAATTTGATTATTTTCTTATATTTATTTTTAACAAATTCTCTAGACTTGAGATAAGGTATTAGAGATAAGGAAACAGAGACCTCAATTATATTACCTTTTTCCAGCTCTCAACCCCATAGAGTAGTAGATATTAGACTTCGAACTGGCCTTGAAGACTTATTATATCATATGATTTCTGTTTTTGTTTGGTTTTTGGGCCACACCCAGTGATGCTCAGGGGTTAGTCCTGATTATGTGTTAGAAATTGCTCCTGGCTCAGAGGACCATATAGGATGCCAAGGGATCGAACCAGGTCCGTCCTGAGTTAGCCACATGCAAAGCAAATGCCCTACCTCTGTGCTATCACTCCAGCCCTTATTATATCATATGGTTAAGCTTAAGACTTAAGATTCAGCATGCTCACAGTTATGGAGAATTGAAACAGCATAAATGTTGATGCATTAAAATCTGACTATAAAGACAAGTTTTGCTACTTACTTTTTCTCTTAACACAATTTGTAATCTCTTAACATAATTTGTAAAATTCCTTGCTTCACATATTTTAGTAAAAATGAATGAGATAATAGAAAAAGTCTTAGGGGGCCGGGTGGTGGCGCTGGAGGTAAGGTGCCTGCCTTGCCTGCGCTAGCCTAGGACGGACCGCGGTTCGATCCCCCGGCGTCCCATACGGTCCCCCAAGAAGCCAGGAGCAACTTCTGAGCGCATAGCCAGGAGTAACCCCTGAGCGTCACAGGGTGTGGCCCAAAAACCAAAAAAAAAAAAAAAAAAAAGAAAAAGTCTTAGAATTGTGTCCAGTATATAGTAAATACCTAAACAGTGTGAGTTAGTTAAATAAAAGGTCTGGGAGAAGTGCATGGTATAAAATATCATAAATTTTATCTCCCTGTCTGTATGCAAATTTTTATAGCGGCATTATTCACAACAGCCCCACGGAGGATACAACTCAATGTTCTTCAATTGAAAAATGGAGAAACCTGCTGATATATCTATACAATATTGGACCTTCTCTATTTTGGGGTCCACACATGGATTCAACCAACTGCAAATTTATGCCTATATGTAGTTTGTCTGTGATGGTTGCATCTATAATAAACATGTACAGATCAATTTTTCCTTCTTGTTATTAATCCTTAAACAATACTCTATAACAATTACTACATGACACATTGTTAATAGTTTAGATATGCTCTCAAATATATAGATTCTTGTGTACATGGGGTCCAATAATTAATTTCTCAAGGACATCTACTTGTATTTATAAAGGTCTTGCCTATGGCACTGGTATATTAGCTAAAATCCACAGAATTATAAACTACAAGGCAAAAATGTTACTGTATGTAATTAAAAATATTTAGATATATATGTGAATTTCATATAACTGTAAATTTTCAAAAACACAAATATACAAGGGACTGGAGAGATAGACAGTACTGGAGAGATAGTAAAGAGCTTATTTAGCCTATCATAAACTCCAAAGCCACATATCATCTCCTGAGCACCAGTAGGAGGTACTCCTGAGCACAGATCAGAAAATAGTCCATGAGCAATCAACAGAGAGCACCAAACACCTGAAAACTCATAAGCAATAGTATATTTAAATGACTTTTTAAAATATCATCATCTGACAAATCAGTGCTTCATTTTATAAGTCAGATAGAATTATTTCTGCTATTAATAAAGTTAAAAATGGACTGAGTAAATAATATCCTAAACTTTGCATTATTAAAAGCTTATATTAGGGTATCTAATGTGGTTAAATAAGAAAGAATCCATAGCTTTTCTCAGTGGGGCTAGCTAATTAGGCTGATGGTGAGGAGAAATTTAATTTTTAGTTGAATTTGGAAAACCTGAAAGCACAAAAGATTAGCATAAAGTAACGAGGAAATTCATTATGTAGGTCATTTATGAAACAAATCGCAGAAAGCCACTTATGAGTAGAACAAATTAGATAGATTTTCTTTTTGAAGTAGAGAAGATGGTGATTAGTATGTCATAATTTGTATCAGATTGTTAAGTTTCAAGAAAGAAATATACTGAAAGCAAGTTGCTCATTTATTTACTTATTATCTACTTATTGATCTTAACTTTTCAATTTGGTAAACATTTCTGGAATACCTCCTTAATGCAAAGTGTTATAAAAATGCCAAAGTAAACCATAAATATTTACCTCAAAAATAATAATTTATAGAGTAAATAAGATATGAAAATATTTGTAACTGAAAGTAGACTGTTGCATGGGACATACTGGACGTATGAATCCAGTTCTAATGACATTCTGAGGGGTAAGAATTGCTTCAAGCTGGTAAGAACTGGCAAAACTTTAGGAATTGTGCTAAAGTCCAAGGAAGAAAATTGATGATTTGTTTGAAATAGGACATGAATGACGGAAAAAGTTATGCTTTGATGTGAGAGTAAACATGTACTTTCAATTAAAGAATGGTAACTAGTGGTTGAGAGACAGATAGAAAAGTTATTTAGGAAAATTGCTGGTAGAGATATGGAGAAATAGTATGAAAGTTGAGGCACATGTTTTGCATGCAGCATACCCAAATTTTGTTCCTGGCACCACCATATCACAGGATGTGGTCCTTGAAGCTCTAGGGACTACAGAGAATTCCCTACACGCCAGGAGCCACGCATCAGATCATGTCCAAGCTCTCAACTGGCACTGGTGGCCAATGACCAAGAATCTCCTAGACAGGCCTGCTTGGTTTCCTGAGCACTTCTCAGCAGAACACCTAATTCTGCCCACAGAATTTTCAAGAATTAAAAGAGATTAGCAAATGAATTTTGGCATACAAAGAAGAAATAACAGAAAGGGATTTGACTTTCAATGTCTAAATCACTGACGGAATTAACAGGAACAATAAATTCAGGAGAATTTTTAATTCAGGTAAATTCAGGGTAAATCGTACTTTATTTTATAAACATTTACAATAATCTAGACTATGATACACTGTTTCTAAATTGGTGCTATTGGTGATATGATATACGTAGTTACTGACTTCCTTGAGGCATGATGTCTCCATAAAACATAGGATCCAAGGAGTGAACCGTAACATAATTATGTATTAGATTGATAATGATGTATCAATATAATCTCATCAATTTGTAACACATAATTACTCTAGTTTGAAATGCTGATTTCAGAGAGACTATATCTGTTATATGGGACATCTCTATTCTTCCTTTCAATCTTATTATGAACTATTTTTTAAAAAAAAACTTCTGGAGGGGCTGGAATGATGGCACAGTGGTAGGGCATTTGCTTTGTACGTAGCTAAGGTTCTATCCCCAGCGTCCCATATGGTCCCCCAAGAAAGGAGCGATTACTGAGTGCATAGTTGGGAGTAACCTCTGAGCTTCACAGGGTGTGGATCAAAACAAAAGCAAAAACGAAACAAACAAACAAACAAAAAAAACTCTGGAAAAAAAGAAAGACTTACTACTAATTAAAAATTAAGAAAGAACTAGAGAAGTCCTATCCTCTGCTGTCTAGATCAGTCCGGAGCAATGGTTTCATCAGGATTCTATCAGAGTTCTATGAGTAATTAATGTTTCAGTTACCTGTCAGGGTATGAGAGTGAAATTGGAGCTGTAAACAAATAGACTAGAACCGCTGATCTGGTGACAATTATCTGAAGGCCATTAGGGCCATATTGGCACTCAGAAGCCATGGAAGGAAATGAAGGAAGTAAAGTTGAGGTGAACCCTCTTGCTTGATTCCATGTCCTCTGTTTCACTTAGTATTGCTCTGTCTTCATTATTCTGTGTAGAATAATATTTTGCAAAAATTAACTTGAAAAGTGACTTCAATTGCTACAAAAATAATCAAAAGCTATTTGCCTGGGCACAAGTTTAAGTTTTTTTCCTTAAGAATACAACAGTGTAAATGGAGAATGCATTTTTCAGAGAAAATAAAAAAGAGGCTGATTTTACTGACTCTTCTGTTTCCCAAGGCACAAGGTGTTAAATCTTATGGAAGCACGTGTGCTTTTCAAGTGACAACTATATTTTTAAACAAATCTTTGTTGATGATGCAACTGTTAAAGGCATCTAAAATTATCATGTCTATATTTGATTCACAGAATTGCAATTTCAAAAGGAATAAATAAATTCTTGCAGACTATATTTAAAAGTCACTTGTAAGTTGTGACTTTGCAAGCCAAGTTTTATCCCAGATCACATTTTCATAATGATATATAATGTTGTGAAAATAAAAAATTTAACAAAAGCAACAAATGTGGTGTGAGAATCATTTGCAGAAGAGCCTCAGGTTTCCTTTTATAGTTCACTAATGTTTAAAGAAGAAATATTATTTATGTAAACGTGCCAACTAAGTTACATTCATTGTAATGCTTGTCATTAAAAAGCCCTCAAAGTACTCATAATATTCTGTAAAAATTAAAAATAAATGAATGAACATTGTGAGACTGTACTTTATGATCTAGAAAGATATTAAAACCTTATAGAATGTTAATTTTCTGTTTTCGAATACTTTAAGTCATCATTTAGCATGGTTAGTAGGTCTTTATTGCAATAGTAAAGCCTGAGATTTCAGGGCACTTGTCTTGTGCACATCTAAACCAAGTTCCATTTCTTGGACCTCACTTGTTTCTCTGAGCACTTCCAAAGGTGATCTTTGAGCACTGAGCCAAGAGTAAACTCTAAGCACCATTGGATGTGGCTCAAAAACAAAAACACAATTGTAGTCTTAAGAAAAATTACATAATAAAATCAGGTCATGGAATGACATCTTTTTATTTAGAATGTGCTTAGATTCCTTGTTTCTTATCAGCATTATAACAACATGATGTTAAATAAAATATAAGTAAAATATGTTTTATTTTCCATATATTTAATTTCACTGAAAACTTGAAATTGACATCCCAAATTTGTTTGATAAGTAGCATGCAAAGTTAAAGAGCTTCAAGTAATGACATTAAACAGTACAATTCAATTTGTAATTTGATTTCAGAAGAAAGTAACAATCCAAATTTTGAGAAATTTTTTTTCAATTGGCTGACATAAAGAGATGTTTTGTTTTTTTAATTTTTTTATTTTTAATTATGAGAACAAGGATGCAAAGAAAGAGGACAAGGTAAAGTTACAATGGAAGGACAATACATAACATAATTCTCAGAAGTCCCCTTGCTGATATCCCAACTTTGAAATTTCATCCAAAGAACATTAAGATTGTAACACACTAATATTTCTTAACAGCACACAAGGCAATCTAAAGCCATAAAACTTACATAACTCCTTAAACATTATAGGCATAGCATTTTTTTTACATTTCCATATTCATGCATATTAGCTTAAGTTAACCTCAAATCTTAAGTGGGTTCTTTTTAAAGATTAGAGTCAAAGGAGCACAGCAAAAATAGTGTTAGAGTGGCAATTGTTGTTTGCATAGGCCCACCAAAATATGGAAATTTTTATATATCTCTACTCTCCCTACTTTACCCTCTTCTAAGCATTTAAAAACTGTTCTCCTAAACACTGAGCTAGATATGCACTAAAGAACTGACACAAGGGCCTGATAATACAGGGATTAAGGTACTTGCCTTGCATATAGAAGACCCCAATTAAATCCTTTAAACCACCTGGATTCTTTGGTTAATCACTAAGCACAGAATTCTCATACACCATTGATGGGCTCCCATATCTTTTTCCCACACACAGACACATAGTTAAACTTATGAATATTTTTTGTTTTTATTTTTCAAGTCTCATATTTGTTTTCAAGTAAGGTAAAACTGGTAAGTACCAAAATACTGTTTAGAGGTTTTAGTGTGTAGATCCAGCTCCTGTCCTCACAGGACTCTGAAAAGACAAAGAAAGAAAAGGTTTAATCTAATGGGAAATATTAGGATAGGAATGATCAGAAGTTCCTCTGGAATCAGAAGTGGGAAATTCCTAAGTCTGCATTAGGGAAATCAATGATCTGGAAAAGATGCTGAGCTACATCAGAATAGAAGTCCATATAAAAATTGATTGATGTAGGAATTCAGTTCTTCTAATCAGTTCAGCTTCCTATTCAATGATTCTACTCTCACGGTCAAGTCCTTTGCACTGTTTTTACTGAGACAATTTCTGATTTGGGAGGAAGGTTAAAGTCATTGGGTCACACTTAAAGGAAGTGTTGAATTGAGTCTGAGTCAATTAGGGCCATGACTTTCAAAATCAAATATCAATGTAATGAGATGAAACTGGATTGGGCAAAAATTTTCACACATATATATATTTTTTTTCATTTAGCAAAGAATTCAAGATCTAACCCCAAACTATCAGAATGGCAAAACTACTTTTTCTCTGCAAAATGTTCCTCTGTTGGAAGGTTGCAAGACTGCAATGCAGAGCTTTTTTGTGCATGGACTCTCACTCCTCTGCCTCTTCCTCAGTCAGCCCTACAGTGCTCAGATCACCCAGTGCCCCTCCAACTTTCTGCTCCCTCCTTGCATAAGACTTCTAAAGGCTTTTTTGTTTGTTTGTTTGTTTGTTTGTTTGTTTGTTACATTCTAAAGGGTTTTATTTAAGTAAAATCAGAACAAACTATTCACATTTAGCTACTACTGCTTTCACTCTGCCTAACTCCTTGGAACTTATTATGAAGTTGACAGAACAAGCAGAACTGAACCTTTTAATAAAGATACTGTCATTAAGGTGTTGGTCAGTGGAAAGGAGTAAGGGGAGGAAAATGTAAACTAATTGAAAAGGTACATAACCGTGGATTCATGTGGCCCTGTACTTAGTGCTTAATGTCACCTTCCCAGCAGCCTTCAGGTAACAGAGATTACCAATGCTTTACTTGTTCTTCATGAAAAGTTTCTTTGGGGATTTTGTGTTTTAGATATGTCAACTCTCCAGAGCCTTGTCTCTTTCATATTGAAAACCACTGGGTTTGGGGATATTCACAGTGGTGATTTCTTCTGTGTGTTTTCCAAATGCCCTGTATTTTTAGACCAGTTCTGGATTCTCCTCATATATTTGAGTCAGACATATATAACTTAGGTCTGTGATACCAAAGAAAGGAACATTTTCTAGAAAAATTATTGTCATCATTAACCTTTTCTATTATTAACAAATTTTCCACTTTACAGCAATTAAGATTTTAATTTTTTTGACTCATTATCCCTTATGCTTCTCATGAGATTCCCAGAAACTAGGACAGATGTGACCATATATGTCCCTAACTACTGCCTTGATTTGAGCTTTACAAGCTTTACACTGGCTGAAGATTTGTTGAAATAAGTTTAACTTGAAAAACGCATATTCTAGACAGTCAGAATGAACTGAACCCAAGGCATTCAAGTCTTATTTTAGCTATGGGCAAATCATTGCACATTATTTAAAGTAGTCACATATTAAGCTAGTCAGAACATAAGAGGATTTGCACATTGCTTGACGAGCATTCATCACACATTTTACTCTGAACAACAGAATTGTTGATGCCTGTTCAAAGCTTCATGGAGTTGTTAACAGTATAACAAAAGAATTACTATTATTTTTCTTGTCATATCTTTTCTATGTTCTTGTCTATTTTTCTTTACCTCTTTGCTTCTCTTTTTTATTTTCCCCACCCTCTTCCTTTCTTCTCTGATTTGTTCATTTATTTGTCCATTTTATCCTTTTTATAATTTTTTTCTTCCTTTCTACTTTTAACCACATTTAAAAGAAATTAAAAAAACATCTTTACACTCCCAAAGCTCAAAAAAAGGACAGTAATTAATGATTTCTTCATAGTTAGTCTTAACACAATAACAATTGCTTAGGTATTTATGATTTACTAAAGTGAAAGAACTTTTTTATTTATTGATCATCCATCAGTAGTCATTTTGTGTAATTGTACATGCTTTATTTAATCCTTATAACCATTCTTATTCCAAATGCATTTGTTAAGACAATATAAATAAAAAAAAAAGATAGAGTTGAAAATCAGTGCTTTAGGGGTTCTGTAGTTAGCAGTTTATCATTCTAGTACTATGTACTGAAAATGCTACAATTCACATTTGGAATAGATCATTTAGTATATAACTTTAGATTAAAGGAGTCTCAGAGGTTTCCTTTATTCAAAGTGCAGCTTTTATAAATTTCTCTGACAAATGATTGATTAATCTCTATCAGGAAAAATCTAGTAAAGAGTTGGCTTATAAAGGTTTTCTTTCTTGTTTTGAGATGTTATATCTCTTTCTCTTTTTTTTTTTTTTTTTTTTTTTTTTTGCTTTTAGGGTCAACCCAGTGATGCTCAGAGGTTACTCCTGGCTATGTGCTCAGAAATCACTCCTGGCTTGGGGGACCATATGGAATGCCAAGGGATCGAACCGTGGTCCATCCTATATTAGTGCGTGCAAGGCAAACGTCCTACTGCTTGTGTCACCGCTCCAGCCCCATATCTCTTTCTTTTACTCTATCCCATCCTTTGTGGATTTTTTCCAATGTGTAAGGATTATAAACCCTTGAGAAGTTCATATATATGGTATAATATTCTTTAGAAATATTGCATGCAATGCTGGGAATTATGGTGGAGGGAGGTTAACACTGATGGTGGGAATGACCCTAACTCACTGTCACTATGTATCTGAAATATAACTGTGAAAGACTTGTAATACACAATGGTTTCAGTAAAAAAATTGAAAAAATATTGCATGCAAGAGCATCCAGTTAACTTTCTGGGCCTGCCATTCCATAAGATAGAAAGGTAGAAACAACAGAAATGTGGTTCTTTTACATTGCTGAAGCTGAGAAACTAAAAGTGCCACTAATTTTTTCTAGAGCTCTTTGGCAATGTCTTATTCATGTTTATGTCTCCTGTAAGTCATGGTGGATCCCCAGAAATCTGAGATTTTTGGCTTATGACCACATACTTTCAATCTCTACCAGTGCCTTCATAAAAAATTCTAGTTCTTATCTTTGTGTCTTATCCTTTATCTGAATATATTCAACAAAAACATGTCATTAAACCCTAAATACAAGATTACTTGGTTTCTTTTTTTTTTAAGATTACTTGCTTTCCTTAATTCCATCTTTAAGTACTCTATTTCCACATAGAATTATATATAAATTATTATATGTAATACATTATAAAATTATAATTATATTATATATTATTTTATTATATTATAAAATTATAATAATAATTATAAAATCATTAGATATAAATATATATATTTCTAAGAGTCTATTGTTCCTACAGCTTCAACCCACAATCAGCATATAGGGCAGTAATCTGGAAAGTAGACCGAATATTTTCTCATGCTACAGTGGAATTTATGACTTCCCCTCAAAGTTTAACAATCTCTTCCAGTTTTCCAGGTACTCTAAATATACTATGCCTATATATATTACTATTTCCTTAAGAACAGTTGTGTTTTTACTAAGATCCTAGTACCTGTACATGCCTAGCATAATTCTACCCACAAAAGACATTTTTCTTTTTGCTATAATTCCAGTCGTGTGCACCCAATATCTAAGAGTCTACAAGGTAGGGTTCCGGTTTTCTTCATTGCACTGCAATCACTATTTTTCTTCTGGATTTTTAGTAGCTAATTTTAGTGCTGTTTTGATTGAAAATTAAGAAGGAAGAAAAAAAGGTGCTACAGATATAAAATGAGTTACCACCAAGGGATACTTACTGATCTCCTGGTATTATGTAAATGGAACTTGTCTCGTTTGCATCTGAAATAAGATGGATATAAAAGTCCTTAATGTTTATATCCCCCTGCCAAGGTACCAGTTGTTTGTTTAGATATATGGCTACTATTCAACAATCTTATGAATTCCATTTAGTCCAAGTATTTGACAGATAAAATAAATATTGATATGAATTTGAATGCCAGGGTAGATGGTAGCATTTCCAAAGCCTTACCTAAATTCATTTTTTTAAGTATGAGGATTACTTCCTCCTTGGTCATTCTTTTGCTCACATCAAAATAAATTTTATTCCCAGACTGCCCTTATAAATATTTCCATGTTAGGAATTTCATTTTTCCCTGAAAATACTTAGTTTCCTATATTTGTACAGTGTGTAACTTGATTGTTCTCCTTATCCTAACCTCTGAAATTATGATATTTAATATGAGTTATGCTTTTATTATCTAAGGAGTTCCTAAAGCTCCATTTTTATGCTTCTGAGAGAAAATTTTCCTTTTAATCCAGTCAACAGCCAATTGGCATCCTTAAATCGTCCTATGTTAGATTCAATTTCAGCCTCAACTTAAAAAAACAATCACCATAATGTTTAAAAAATAATCCAGACCAGAGCGGTAGTTATGGTGTTTGTATCACACAAACCTGCCTCTTCTTTCCATCCTGGCACATGTATGTTCCTTTGATAACTGACAGAAATTACCCCTAAGCACAGAGGCAGGACTAAGCCCTGAATACTACCAGCTGTGCATCCAAACCTCATCCCCAAATCTTATTTTAGCAAGTTGTTATACAACAAAGAAACAGGAAAGAATCTGTTTAGAAATATATTTAAAGTAAAATGTTACTTAAGACATCCTATCTCAAAAACATAAACACAATAGTTTAAAATAATCATGCCTCTTTGTGCTCTTAGAAAACTTAGGAACTGCTAATGTAGGGAAATAATTACTTATTAACTAGATTTATTTAGAATGGCTATATAAATAGAACTTCTAATAAAATACCAGAAGGGGTTTACTCCTGCTATGTAGTTAGTTCTATGAAAGCAACATGAGACAGTGTAAATTTGGTCTCTTATAAGAGTAGGGCTAAAAAACATCATATTAAAGCTTTGCTATAAAAAAATTCAGGGGCTGGAGAGATAGCATGGAGGTAAGGCACTTACCTTTCATGCAGAAGGTCATCGGTTCGAATCCCGGTGTCCCATATGGTCCCCCGTGCCTGCCAGGAACAATTTCTGAGCCTGGAGCCAGGAAAAACCCCTGAGCACTGCCGGGTGTGACCCCCCCCCCCAAAAAAAATTCAAAGGCTTATATGACTTGTATGTTCATCTCTCTTCCACATTTTTCCTTATTTCTTTCCTGCAAGTATAATATTTGTCCTCATTTACAATGGTGCTGTAAACAAAATTAAAAGTGATAACATTATCATAGAATACATACATAGGTGTTAGAGAAAAAGCAATTAATATTTTAATTAAATTTATAAATTTTGAAACTACTTCAAATAATATAAATGCTACAAGTTTTTAAACCACTCTTGAATTGGTGAACATTCACATTTTACAGTCAAAAAATCAGTATTTGTCTATAGATATTTATTCAGACCTTATTGAATGACTGCTTGATCTTCTTATAAACTCTTAAACTTTTTTGTTACATATAGATTCTAACAGTTCCTTGTAATCTTTTCCCAGAAATAAAACATATTTTAACATAATGCAGTTGTCTTATAAGGTAAAAAGAGATATAAAGAATAGATCTGGAAAAGCCAATTTCTTGCTTCCCAAATGTTCTGAAGTAGTGAGCAGAAAGAAGATATAGAGCAAAAATTAAAAGTAGAATAAGCGTATCCTTAAGATTCCAAAGGTGAAAAGAGATTGCTTAAAAGAAAAGTGAACCAATTTCTTGGCTAGGAGGCTGGTTGCTAGCAAACATTGTCTCCAAGGCGCTAAAGAAAATTATTTAGATACTATTCACCAGCCAAACCTTCATACCAATGTAAGAAGAAAAGTAAATGTTGTTTGTCCACATTTCCTTGGGTGAATCCATGCCCTCAGTGAAGAGAGTAGAAAGAATACAAAAGGCAAGAGATAGGAGTAACTTAGAAGTAAGGCCCAAGTATTTCTTGCTTGCTGCTCAAGACCTCAAATATAGGGAGGGGAGAGGGGTCAGAAGAAGAAAAGAAAGAAAATGTTTTTCTGGATAGAATTGTTGGATGACTCCTGAAAGAGAATGACAACTTGAGTTCTGAAAAAAAGAATTGAATTATAATATGTCAGGTCCAAGCTGTTTTTTAACTTTTTCATCATATATACTTGTTAAATTTATTATTTGTTGCAACCTACCTAATTATCTCAAGATTTTACTGTAGCTCAGAAATCTTAACGTTACTTAGTTATATCTTGTGTCACAAGATTTTACAAAGATTGTATCTTTAACAAAAATACAATCAAGGTGTCAACCAGGGCAATGGTGGTTTTGATCTTTTAGGGGGCTTTCCAAAAAGTGCACATGAAGCATAAGGTGATTCCCTGTATGACACAAAGGGCAGGAGTGCAATGCTAGGGCTCAAGTATGCAATACTGCTTCTGCTCAGCTATGTCAGGGACAACCAGGTTACACTCTGGTGTAACACAGATTACACTCTGGAGTACACACTGGTGATGCTCCAACATCTCCAGGGCTATACCCAATGATTCTGCATGGTAGAAGTGTAATGCAATGCTCAGGACTGAAACTGGATGACAGGTATGGCAAGCACACAGCTCTGTCCTTGACTATTTCTCTGGCCAATGGGCCTTGGATTTCTGAAGATTCAGATAGAATGACTGCTCTTTAATTAAGATTTTTAATATGTATCTGACAACATTTAACTTCTTGTGGGTTATTTTCCTGGGGCCTCCCTCAGTTAGTCCATTGATATGTGGCTTCTCTAAGGCAGTACTCCATTTCACAACTGATTTCCATCAGAATAAACAAGAACTCAGAGAGGAAAGACACTGAACCTTTTTGGCTAATCTAATCTGGAAGTGCCCATTCATGTATATTCCCAGTAGAATGAAATTTCTAGGCCCAGTCTACAGGCATTAGTATCTTAGCAGAGAGCAATGTCAGAGAACAGCTTACCTCACTGGTCTTAAAAGCTCCCAATCCTTAAATAGAAGCCTGATAAGAGAGGAGAGGAAGAGAATCTGAACACAACAGAAAGCAACAAAAGAAAGAGCTTGTGCCAGAAGGAAAACCATAAATAGATCAGAAAGAACAGGGGACTGAAATAAGTTAAATATCCTCCATGGAGTAAGAGATATGAATTCACTGACACTATGAAGTAGAAAAATATCCTTGATCTGTTTTACAGATCCGTTGGGGATTTATAGTCTTAAAATATATAATAGTCAAAGGAATTCCATTTATGAGATCTGTATCGAAGTATAACATATCTACATTTTAAAATAAATGTATAGGATGTGATAATAAATAGGATAGACTATCCAAATGGTTTTAAGAAATTACAAAACTGATAGCACAGTGGTAGAGCATTTGCCTTGCATGTGGCTGACCCAGGACAGACCTGGGTTTGATTCCCAGTGTCCTATATGGTCCACCAAACCAGGAGCAATTTCTGAGAGCATATCCACAGCCAGGAGTAACCCTTGAGTGTCATCGGGTATGGCCCAAAAACCAAAAACCAAAAAAAAAAAAAAAAAAAAGAATAATCAAAAATTAAAATTTCTGTATTTAAATAATCAAAGAAGAAGAAAGTATTTGAAAAAACAGTGATTGTGAACTTCCCCAAATAGTTCTTAAAACTTGAGTGTTTCTACTGGGTAATACAGAGGGAAGGGCATTTGTCTTGCATGCAGCTGGCCCCTGTTTGATCCCCAGCATCCTATATGGTCCCCAAAGCCTTCCTGAAGTAATTTCTGAGTGCAGAGCCAGGACCTTGAACACCACTGTTGTTATTGGGCATAACCAAAAACACCCCACCAAAATCAGAACAAAAAATATTTCTTCAACTTTCCTAACACACCTTAAATTATTCCAATCTCTAATAATATATTCTAGGTAAAATATCCTAAAAAGTAGTTTGCTCTTAATAACATGTCAAGCCAATTAGCATTATGCTAATTTACATAGAATGCAAAAAAGTTCTAAAAAGAGTTCTATATGTTTATATATTATGAATCAAAAAAATCAAACTACCCATGGAAGACAGGAGAGAACTGACAAGAGAAAGTGCAGATGAAATTAGAGAGATGCAGCCACTCTGGATGTAGTGATGGACAGAATCAACTTGTGGTACCACTGTGGAGAGCTTTGTAGCAATATTAAATGAAACTCAATATGCTTATACTTTGTCATTTTGCAATCCTTCGTTTTGGAATATGTCCCAGAGAAATTATCACATTTTTTGACAGATAAACATGTACAAGAATCTGTATCACCGTATTGTTTGTGGTTTGAAAGAGATGGAAACATATGTGGTGACTACAATTTTTAGAGCTTAAAAGCAACGAACTAGAAATTCAAAGAAAGACATAGATGGATAGTATTAAGACAACATGATAAAAAAGAACTGAATCGATAATATTAATAATTATATTGCAAATATTGAAATTTAATGTATAAAGTTAGACATATAAAATAATGTGTAAAGTAAATAGAAATCAAAATTAATAGTATTTAAGTCCTTACACTAGCATGTTGTTATTTTTACATACTGCTCAGTTCGTGATTATTTTAAAACTAGTGACTTAAAACAATAGCGATTTATGATCTCACAATTTGTGATTCAGGTATATCTCTATTATTTTTCTATTTAACATGTTGTTTACTAGGTTTACCAATTGGTATTTAGTATAAGGGCTGGTCTGCAGGACACAGAAAAGCTTCATGCTCATGCATGATAACAATGTGGCTGAGAAACCGAACTCAAGTGAGACTGTCTTTCTTCTTGACTAACTTGACTAACCCAAGACTTCAGTGTACCTAAACTTCTTGCATGGTATTTCTCAGTTCTCTAGGATTCTTTTTTGTTTGTTTGTTTGTTTTTGTTTTTAGGCCACACCCGGTGACGCTCAGAGGTTACTATTAGCTATGCGCTCAGAAATTGCTCCTGGCTTGGGAGACCCTTTGGGACACCGGGTGAATCTAACCACTGTCTATCCTAGGTTAGCGCATACAAGGCAGACTCCCTACCGCTTAGTGCCACTGCTCCAGCCCCTGTTCTCTAGAATTCTAAAATAGGAAGTTGAGGGTTTTTTTGTTTTGTTTTGTTTTGTTTTTTGCTTTTTGGCCCACACCCAGTGACATTCAGAGGTTACTCCTGGCTCTACGCTCAGAAATCGCCCATGGCAGGCTTGGGCTACCATATGATATGTCGGGAATCGAACCCAGGTCCATCTAGGGTCGACTGTATGCAAGGCAAATGCCCTACTGCTGTGCTATCACTAGCACAATGTCAAATTCGGTGAACCTATGACTATTTTTGCAGAATTCTATGACTGCTTTGCTAACAGAATATAAATAAATTGACACTGTGCTAGTTTCAGAGCCCCTGCTCTTGAAGGTATTAATAACTCTACTTCTGGGGCTAGAGTGTAAAAAGTGTCCATAAGTTTTCAGCAATGTTTAATATCACATATAAATAAAACTTGAGTATGGTTAAAGAAGAAATATATGGTAACATCTTCACAGCCCGTGTGTTTTTCAATAGCAGACATTTTTAAGGCCTTATATATCCTGACTTATAGGGTGGATGCCAAAAAGAAATAAAAATTATGTTAGGGTATATAATAACAATATATATGTATATGTATACATAAAGTGACACAAAATAATGTAAAGTGAGGACTTTTGAATACTAGTGACAATGTGAGCTATAGAGATTTCCAATCATAGATTGGAGTGGAGAATACAACAAAAAGACTAGATATGTTAACCTCTTTTTTTAAATCATCAGAGAGTATTTTATTGAAATGTTTCTCCAGCATACACTGACTTAATTGCAACTACAATTATGTATCAAAGTACTAAATTTGTTTGTTATCAGATAGTTTCTTAGTTCTTTCAAAGAAAATGTACTCTATTATGATTTAATATTTACATATTTTTGCCTTTTGAGATGAATAAAGTAGAATTATTGAGGATGGATGTATATATGTGTGGGTAAGTGTGTGAGGTGGGTGGGATTATTTTTCTCTTCTTAATTGTAGACTTGGCATAGAAATGTGTCAAGGTTTCTTCAGGGTGCTACTCTACCAACTGTTAAGAGGCAAGAAAACCCTTCTATTTCTAATTTTACTTTTGCACAATGTTTTGGCATTTGGTGACTAAATTAAACTTTTATTTCTTCTATAGCTTTATAAAAGCAGCTCTTAATCTTTAAAAAATCTGAGCTTCCAAGTGCCAAGTATAAACAAATTTATCATACAATGCATTAAATGCATTAATGTATATATCTTACATAGTATTTGCAATAAACTATTAGAAGAAAATCATGGATTTGTCAATCATAATACTATAAACTAAAGATAGAATAATGTTGAATATTAGAGTATCAATAACAAAGTAAGGGAATCTATGACTATACTGTGTTCAAGAATAATTTATTAGTTCTTTATTCAAGCTTAACCCCCTTAAATACTCAAAAATAAGGCAAATGAAATGAATAAGGTAGAATTATTGAGGATGGATGTATATATGTGTGCCTATTAAGAAAACAACGTAGATCCATATCAAGATGATATAAAAAATGTTTGGAAGAGAAAATTTCTTCTTGACCGGAAATAATTTGACACACTCATTAATGAATTAAATATGCCATGCATGTATATAGTTAATAAAACAATGAAACATCTGAAGATATGTTTCATGTATTAATTTCATGGGAAGTGTACACACATACATTCTTAATAACACACAAAAATTATTGAGCAACATGAGGAAAATACAGCAAACGATCTTTCTCTAGGAATTACATATTGTCCAAAGGGTAGAGGAAGGTTAAAATCAATTAAGAAACACTTTTAATGAGATTGTGTGAGTCTGTACTCTAAAATGAAACTAATCTCCTGGTGACTAAGACTAAACTGGCTGATATAAGTACATTATTTATAACTGTTGGATAAATTTGTATTTTAATAAACTAAATATTTAACCAAAATATATCAAGCAAATGTCTTATTGCACTTCTTAAATCTTACTCTCCTTTTAGAACCTTCAATTAACAAATTCCGTAATGGTAATTTGTTTTAATTTAAAACCCTATGATGAAACCAAAATAATAAAACAGCAACATTAGAGATATCATTTTTCTATATAGAAAAATTCAAATACTTATGTCTACTATTTACCAGGCAGTTTTTTCATAATAAATATTTCCCTGCTTAATTTAGTTTATTAAGATTAATATAATTTTATTTTTATCCAGCATATGTTAAAATTGTTTCTGCCATGTCATATGATAAACTTTTTCTTTAAGCTGAATAAGTGCCATGAAACTTTTATTTTTATAGTTTATGAGTAATGAAAGAAAAGAAAACAAATTAAGGTGGTATAGACACACCAAACCAGAACTTAGAGTGTTCAAAGGTAAAACAGGGAATTCCAGAGAGATAGTACTGAGCTTTTGCAAATGGCTGGTCCTTATTTAATCCCCAGCATGCATAACAGAGCCAGGCGTATACTTTCAGTACCATTAGATATGGTCCCTACATATCACACACACACACACACACACACACACACACACACACACACACACACACACACACTCAAACACATACCAGCAGAACTCTTCAAAGACAAGAACAGAAGAAAAAAAAAAGAAACAAAATTCTAAAATAATTTCTAAGGAAAT
Source organism: Suncus etruscus (assembly GCF_024139225.1). Classification (NCBI taxonomy): domain Eukaryota; kingdom Metazoa; phylum Chordata; class Mammalia; order Eulipotyphla; family Soricidae; genus Suncus; species Suncus etruscus. Next base: position 42,824,236 of record NC_064858.1, read on the forward strand.
TTAAAATTGAGTTAAGTATTTAGAAATTATTTCTAAAATGGTGCTGATGAAAAACAAATAAATATTGTAATATTTGGGGGCCTGAGTGTTGGCGCAGGCATTACGGCATTTTGCCTTGCATGTGCTAACCTCGGATGGACCACGGTTCGGTCCCCTGGCATCCCATATCGTTCCCCAAGCTAGGGACGATTTCTAAGCACATAGCCACGAGTAATCCCTGAGTGTCACCGGGTGTGGCCCAAAAACAAAAACAGAAACAAAAAATATTGTAATATTTTGCAATGAACTGCATTAATGTTTTGCCATTTTACCTCCTGTGAGATTCTAGGATGATTCTACAGAAACACGGGTGAAAATGCATAAATGGAGCCTGGGAAGCACTAGGGAAGACTCAGGACAAATAGTAGAATGGTGGAGGAATCTTCAATGAGAAAACAAATGGAAAAAGGTTGAGAAACATTTCTTGGCATGATTACTCAGACCAATGGCTAGTCAAAAATAACTTACAAAAAATTTTGTTAGTCTTTAGGAAATTTCTGCCCAAATATTACTTCAAATTATATGAAATTTTATAAAGTTCACTTGGATTAAAAACTAGTCATGGGCCCGGAGAGATAGCACAGCGGCGTTTGCCTTGCAAGCAGCCGATCCAAGACCTAAGGTGGTTGGTTTGAATCCCGGTGTCCCATATGGTTCCCTGTGCCTGCCAGGAACTATTTCTGAGCAGACAGCCAGGAGTAACCCCTGAGCACCGCCGGGTGTGGCCCAAAAACAAAAACAAAAAACAAAACAAAATAAATAAATAAATAAAAACTAGTCATTTCCAGAATTATTTTCTGTAATATAGATCTGTCAGAAAAACTTTCATATTCAATTTTTCAGGAAAATAACTCCATATATTAATCTCTTGGGGACATATAATGTTATTTTTCATTGATAAGCTATGGTAAATTCTGGAGTAAAGATTAATATGAAACAATATTTCCCAAATTTATTTAAGTGAAAAGTCTTTTTAAAAATTGGTATTTTGTTAAGTGACAAAAAATATTTAGGAAAAAAGATAACTGGGGAAATTATATAGTAGGCTTATGATATCACTATGGTCACATCTTCAGTCTTCGAAGGTTCCCAGTCTATAAAACTGGAAATTAAGCAATTAAGAAACAGATGTTTAAAAATTAACTAAGCTAGAAATGTAAAATTACTTGTCAAAATCAACATTCAAATCTATGTTAAAAGCATATAATGAATATGAATATGCTTTGCTTACTGTATCTTCAGTTCTCCAGATGTTTATGGCTCAGAAGAGCCATATGGTGGTAATGCCTTTAATCTCATTATAGCCGAATAATTCATGAAATATTTTTGTGGTCACTAATCAATAGTTGGTGTGAAAATATGAAAGTTATGATGGCCAGTGATTAGAGATGCCATATAATTGGGCAATAGCTGTAAGGCTTAGATATTTTAATGCACAGCCTCATTTTCAAATCTAAGGGTTGGGATAATAACAACTCTTACTTTATAGAAATTTTTTATAATGACTTGAGTTGGGAATGTGTCGTAAGTATAGAGTATGCATTCTATTCATTCATAAAAACTTCAGTTTGATCTCTAGTACTGTAAAATTAAAGAATAAATGCTGGGGCTGGAAAAATTATACAGGGTTTAATGCATTTTCTGCACTTGACTGTCCCTAGTGTATTTCCTAGCACTATACATGAAACCACACACACCACCAGGAGTGATATTTTAGCACAGAACAAGGAATAAGCCTTGAGCACTGCTGGATATAGCTCCAAACCAAAAACTGAATTAATTTATTCTTGTTATATTATTTATTCTTGTTATGTTCTCGGCACAGTGTTCACTCTTAGTGAGAGATACATTAAACACAAAATACTCTCTCCTTTCATAGTGTTATATTTCAACATGGCATTATAGATGTAGAGTTTTGTAAATTAGACAACAGTTTTGCTTTCACAGATATGGGAGTAAGAAGAGCAGAAAGAGAAAGAAACTGAAAGAATAATTGCCTCATTGATTGCTCCTTAACCAATGTATTAATTAATATCCTCGAGCATAACAATATTTTTGCTTTAAGATACTCATAGAGTTGGTTGAAATCTGTGAGTAAAATTTTAATTTCTCCCTGTCACATCTATTTGAGCAACTTTAGTCAGATTCAGAACCTAAGTGTGACTTATGCATGTTTCCCAGTTGTCTCTAACTGATGTTCAAGTGTGTCAATGAATGTGAAGCTATCTGCTCAGGGTTCATTAGGGTCTTCCAAAAAATTTCAAGCTGGCTACATTATTTCTTCTAAGAAATCTGAAAACCAATGTGCCACCAAATGAAATGTTTCCCTCTGGAACAAAGTCTGAGACTAGACATATGGCACCAACCAAGTTTCAGGTTCCATACAAGTTTATGCTCAGGAATTTGTACCATTTCCTTGTTGCTTTGCGGTCACCACACAATATTTCTGAGCATCTTGATGACATTCCAGGAATGAAAAACAAAGGGAGAAAAAGCAAGGCTCAGCCCAGTTGAGCTGTCTCCCCTTTTAAGGAGTTTGCCTGGAAGTCCCATTTTATTGACAACCATTAACAAGGCCAAGTCCACATTGCAAGAAACTTCAGGAAATGCCATACTTTTACTGGGCACATGTTTATACCCAACAAAATTACAATAACCCTTTGTCATACTCTAATTTCAAGCTTACAGATATTACATTTTCTCAGGATATTCACTGTCATGTATTGTTTACTTGCACAATGTTGCTTTTTATGAACTTAACTGTCTCACCATCTTCTATTTCTTCAACTTAACTTGAACTTATGGATCTTCTATAAAAGGTTTTGTCTCAGCATGAGCAACCCCAATTCCTAGTTTTATATGCAAAGTACTCTAATATACCATGATCCTGGATATGGAGATAAATGGCTTATGCTAAAGGCCAGCTAGAGCAGTTGACTCACAGTAACTGCTTGATAAATGTTTATTGAATGAATAAATGAAGACACAAAATTGGAATGAACAGTTGAACTTAGAGTGGAACATTAATCTTTTGAGTTAGAGACCAATTATACTCTCCTATTCTTTAAGATTATGTAGGGAAACACCTGCCATATATTTAGGAAGTTAATGACTGATGAAATTAAAGTAAAAAAGAATAAAATAAGAAAACTTTCTGGTACATGATAAATTTGTAAACATTTTTGATAAAGGACCCTTATTTTTTTTCATGGCGACCGTTTTATCCTACAAAAGATTTAGCTTAAATTAGATTTATAATAAATGCAGGAGAAGAGAAGAAAGATATCATTGTGATACCTATGCCAAGACTAAGTGGATTCATCTCAGAAACTTCCTTGGACTTCTGACAATTTAAAGGAAAACTCTGAGACATATTAGAATCAAAGGAATCCTTGACACTGTTGAGCTCCAGGCTGCAACTGGGAAATGGGGTTATGCAGAAAACCCAGGACCCAATAGATGATACATTCTTATACTTATAACATGGGAAGTGGAGACCAGAAGCTGTAAAATAAAAAATAGGGATCAGAATCACCAAAAAGTAATCTATAGAGATCTCGTGACACCTTTCTGATAAATGCCATACCTTGTTAGTAAGCAACACATTCAATCTCATTTTGGTGGAATCCTCATCAGTGTTGTTCTTAGCCTTGTGGCTAAATTTTGTTGAACCTCAACTCCATAACACTGAGCTGATTTTAGTGTTTTCCTTAGTGATATGGTCCTACTCAGGCAAGTGTGCTGCAAAGACCCAGCAGTGGGTGGTGGTCATGAAGAGGTGAGGCCATGGAAGCCAGAATTGTGCTGGTGGCAGCCATATTGTAACTATCTTCCAAATCTCTCAATTATTGTTGCCAGATAATGCCATGTGAAATTCCCTTGGTTGCTGTGGAGATTTACCAAGAGCTACATTTTTAATGGACACTTGGAACTTAGCTACCTCATCCAGTTAATTCCTTGATCCACTGGACTTTGACACCACAGATGCTGTTGGACATCAGCTACTATGAATCTTGGACTGAGGGCCTAGTCTGCTTGACCTTGGTGCTATACCTGTTACAGAGCAGTTATGACTTCAAATTTCCAACAAATGATCCAGCCCTCATAAGCCCAGAGTCATTGCCTCAAATTTGTAATTGTAAGCCCAAGTTACTAATTCAGCCTCATTTTTAGTTCTCACATAACACCATACATAATGAAAAAATGGAGTTTTCTTAGTCTATGAATAAAGAAAAATGCTTAGAAAGAATCTCAACATCTGAGAGATTTATAAACTACCTGATGAACACTTCAAAGAAAAATCCTAATGATGTTCAATAGAATGAAGAAATTATTGGAAGAGAAATCTCTAACAAGGCAGAGAATATATGACAAAATGCAAATGAAAACAACTGAGCTAAAGAATACAGCAGTTAAAGTAACAGAAAAGTGGATGAGTACAAAAGTAGAGGGTTGCAACAATAGAAGATTGTAAGCTTGATATTCAAGATAAAGTAAAAGAAAACTATGCAGCAAGGACAGAAAAAATTAATGAATATAAGAAACTTCTGAGATCACATCAAAAACAATATGTGAATTATAGGATTTCTAAAAGGAGAAAATGTATAAGGTTTTTATTTCTAAGATCTGAGATGTATGTAACACAGATATTCAGGCATTTGCCTTGCATATGGTGTACCCTAATTTGATCCCCAGCACTGTTTGGTACCCTAAGTAGCATGAGGAATGGTCCTTGGACACAGAATCAATAATAAACTCTGAACACTACCTAGCATGGTTTCAAAGGAAACAAGCAAAAACAAAATCTTACTTCTATGTAAAACAATAACTAAAAACTACAATTAAAGACAGAAAAAAGAGGTATTGACATCTGAGAAAATTAAAGAATATCAACTCAAGTAAATCCAATATATGCATATCAAGATATATAACTAGATGGAAAAACTTAAAGATAGGAATCAAATCCAAAAGTAATCAGATAATATTAAAAGCTCAAATATAATGGAACTTTCATAAGACAGCAAATTTCTCAACTAAATTTCAACAGACTAGAAGGAAACAATATGGTTTCTCATAATGTTAACTGAATATAACTTTCAGCTGAATATTTTCTTCTAAGAAATGACTCAGATTCAAAAAAAAAAACAATAAAAATTTTATACAAATACAGTCTAAAAATCACTAAGCCAGCTCTACAAGATATACAAACATCATGACAAATTCATTAGAAGAAATAAAGAAGTATATGGAACATGATCATTATACAAGTAGAAGATATTCAAATTAAGGGATCTAAAATAAAACAAGACAGAGGGAACAAATGCACACTGAAAAATTATTAAGTATCCATTAAAAATAGAATTAACTTATGTCAATAATTTTAATCAAGATGAATGACATACAACCACCAATCAAATAGATCAGGAAACAATATGTAATTTATTGCTTACAGATATCCAACTGAGGGGCAGAAGCATTGGAGCAGTGGTAGGGCGTTTGCCTTGCAAGCCGCTGACCTAGGACAGACTGCGGTTTGATTGCTGGCGTCCCATATGGCCACCCAAGTCAGGAGCGATTTCTGAGCATATAGCCAGGAGTAACCCCGGAAAGTCACTGGGTGTGACCCAAAAACCAAAAAAAAAAAAAAAAAAAAAAAAGAAGAAGAAGAAGAATATCCAATTGAATTTCAATGATAATCAAAATAAAAGTTTGAGAAGTAATCAGGCACATAGGCAAATAGTTGCATAAAAAGTCAGGAATAATATATTTATATCACAGAAATAGTATGTTGCACAATAATTAACATAAGAGGCCAGAGCAGTGGCATACAGTGGTATGACGTTTGCCTTGCATGCGGCTGACCTAGGACTAACAGTGGTTCGATCCCCCAGCATCCTAAATAGTCCCCCAAGCCAGGAGCAATTTCTGAGTGCATAGCCAGGAGTAACTCCTGAGCATCACTGGGTGTGGCCCAAAACCCAAAAACAAACACAAAAAATCAACATATCAGTGTAACAAGATGACTTAATATTTATTTACAGTGCATATATCAGATAAAGGTGCATCAAAATATTTAAAGCAATTCTTCACAGGCCTGAAGTAACAACAAAACATTAGTAGTGTTCACTACTAGTTACCATCACTAATAGTTAACATAATATTTTCAACAGTGCACTCATCAATTAGAAAAATCCAATATGAAAACAGACTGAGTAAAGAAGGAATTGGAATAGATGAGCTTGACAAATATATTTAAGACTCTCAGTTGCCTAAAAATCAAATGAACAGTCTTCTCTATTGCAGAAATCATTTTTAAGGACAGACAACATGCTAGGACATAAAATAAGGGTCAAAAACATCATGATATTTGAAATCAGGTTAAGTATCTTTTCAAATCACATGGTTATAAAGGTAGAAATCAAACATTAAAGAAAGCTGAAAAAAACTCAAACATGCAGATTGAACAGCATGCTATTGAATAACTTTTGGCTAATGATAAAGTCAATGAAGAAAATAAATATTTCCTGAAGACAAATAAGAATTAAGACATGAGTAGTCAAAATATGTGAGGCACAATAAAAAGAGTAATAATAAGGAAGTTCATACCAGTATTTCTTATAATAAAATATAAGAAAAAAGTTCAAATAAGTAATCTAGCATCATAACTTGAGGCAATAAAAAAATTGAACCCCAGGGTAACTAAATGGAAGAATATAAATGATAGCACAAAGAATTTTTAAAAATTAAAAGATTATACAAAAGATAAAAGAAACCAAGAGTTGATTCTTTGAAAAATACATAGAATTGATAAACCCTTGGTTAGGTACATAAAAAAGAGAAAAAAATTAATAAATCCATTAGAAATGAAAGGGAAGAAGTTATAATAGATGCACTGAAATACAGAAGGTCATTGAACAGTATGAGCAACTTTAGGTCTCAAAATTAAAGAACTAAGTTAAGATGATAAGTTTTTATAATGCAAGTACAAAGTCTGAATTAGAAGAAATACAAAAACTAAACAGGTAAATTATATTAAGAAATTATATCAAGAAATGTAATGGTAATCAAAAATAAGCTTCAAAACAAATACCAAGTCCAGATGCTTTAGCTGATGAGTTTTAATAAATGTCTAAACTTCCCAGCTCTTACAGAAAATTGAAGAAATGGAAATTGTTCCTAACAGCTTCTTAAAGCAATAATAGACGACTACTCTAACAGTAATTAGAGATATCACTATAAAAAGTATTAACCCATTCTGCTAATGAACATAGACACAAAATCCTCAACAAATTTCAGTTGACTGAATTCAAAAATATGTGAAAAGCACAGCACATTACAAGCAAGTAGGATTTGTCTTAGGCAAAGATAGGTCAATATAAAAAATAAACAAATATTGGTGTGATATAACACACCAGGTATTGTTAACCTATTTCAAATGTAAAACTCATAGCTAACATTGTACTCAGTAGCCAAAATCTAAAGCTTTTCCTTAAGATCAGCCATAAAATAAGGATGGAATCTCAAATTACTATCATCCAACATAATATTAGAAATCCTAGACAACAATTAGCAGAAACAAAGTAACTCAAAATATCCCATTAAAAATAAGAAAAAAAATAAGAATTAAAATTTCTATATTTTAGATGACATAAAAATATACATAGAAGTTGCTATAATCTTAACAAAAAATTAAAAATAATAAACCAGTGTAAGGTGATAAACTACAAAATAAATATGAAAAATGTTGTTGCATTTTTATATGTATACAATCAGCTATAAGAAAAAAATCAGTATCCTGACCCACTGACCCAGCAGTGTAAGGACAATCTTCACCCCAAAGAGCAGAGCCCATGGAACACAAGTCAAATGAGGTGACCCAGGAAGAAAATCTCCATGAAGAATCAACAGTCAAGGACATCATTACATAGAAACTTTCAGAGTTAATGAATGCATGCAACAAATACTACATGCCCTAAGAGAACAAGCTAAAAGATATCCAAATAAAAGCACTCCAAGACACATCCTAGTCACAAGGATGAATCCCTCATGTAGGGATAGAATACTGAAAGCAGTAAGATCAAAAAAGGCAAATTACATTCAAAAGAGAATTCTTAAGATTAAAAGCAGATCTGTCACAAGAAACCATAAAGGCCAGAATGTAGTGGTGGTATATGGTGACAAAACTCAATGAAATGAATGCTTTGCCAAGAGTACTTCACTCAGCTGGACTCACATTCAGGTCTGAAGGAAGCATGCATAGCTTAACTTATAAACAACAGCTCAGAGAATACACAAACTCAAAACTAGACTTAAAAAAAAGACAAATTAAAAGGTCTACTTTAAGACAAGACAGACCAAGAGACACATCAAATTCCTACATAAAGATGACTCTAAACCCCATGACATTTATCTCTCTCAATGTCAATGAACTAAATGCACCAGTTAAGAGACTCGGAGTGGCAAAATGAATCAGAAAGCTAAATCTAACATTCTGCTGCCTACAAGAAACACATCTGAATAGTCAGAACAAACATAGACTCAAAATCAAAGGTTGGAGGTCAATCATCCAAGCAAACAACTCCCTTAAAACGTCTGAAATGGCCATGTTAATAACAGACTTTAGACAAAAAAGTCATAAGGGACAGAGATGGACATTTCATAATAATTGATAATCATAATAATCTTCCTGTACTATAGGAAGAAATCACACCTTTAAGCATATACACACCCTCTGAGGGTCCAGAAAAATATGTAAAACAATTAACAAATCTAAAAGAAGACATCAATAGCAACACTATAATAGTGGGAGATCTCATTAATAGGTCAATGAGGCTGAAGCCTAACAAGAATATATTAGCTCTGAAAGGAAAAATGAAAGAAAGTGATCTAGTATATAAATAGGGTTCTCCATCTCTAGAAAAATGGATACCTATTTTTCTCCAATGCAAAAAGGAAATTCTCTAGGATAGACCCCATGCTGGCCCATAAAACATACCTTCATTAAATCAAGAGGATAGAAATTGTACAAACTGCCTTCTCAGATCATAATGCACTGAAATTAGAAGTGAATTACAAACAGACACAGAGGGAAAACTTTAACATCTGGAAATTAAACAGCTCACTACTGAACAACAAGTGAGTCAGATATGAAATCAGGGAGGAAATCAAAAGATTCCTGAAAACAAATTGGAATAAAGGCACAAATTATCAAAATGTGTGGGGCACAGCAATGTTGATGTACGGCAGTTGGACTTGGACATAAATCACTGTAATGACAGTTGAACCTGGACATGGCCCTTAAATTCCCCATAGACACATACCCTTGCCATGCCATGTATAAAAGGAAAAACTTAAGTCAGTTGCAGGAGGGCCCAGAGCAGCACCTGATGGTTCACAGGGGTCCCAGAGATAAAGCATCAGAGAGCAACCACCTGCTTTCTAACTATTCCTTTCTTTTTTGAACTCGGGTTTATCCTGCCACCTCTGGCAGGTAAATTTCCATCTATCTATGGATTTTTCTCAAAACCTTCAGACAGTGGCCACAGGCCTCAGACTTTCGGAGGAATTAAAAGGTTTTCTACTTATTCCTTTTCTGTCAGTCCTGGAGGGCAGTTGATATAATTTGGCATCCCTGAATGAGCACGAGACCTCACCTGGCAGCCAGGCCACACCCCAAAGAATGGGCCCGCGTGCCCCTGTGGGCAGCACAACTTACTACAGTAACCCTCAATGAAAATGGAAATGGAGAATTTCTACACAGCAAAAGCGGCACTAAGAGGAAAAATTATAGCATTGAAAGCAGTTATCAGGAAGGAAGAAGGGGCCTACATAATAACTTAGTGACCCAGCTTATAAAATTAGAAAGTTATCAATAAAATCAATCAAAATAAACAAGCAGAAGAAAATAACAAAGTTTAGAGCATACATTAATGAATTGGAAATTCAAAAAACAATTCAAAAGACCAATGAAAGAAAGAGCTGGTTCTTTGAATAAATAAAGATTAATAAACCATGAGCAAAACTTACAAGGAAAAGGAGAAAGAGAAACCTAATAAACTGAATTAAAAATGAAAAGGGGAAGATCATTACAAATACTACAGAAATTCAAAATGTAATTAGAGACCACTTTGAGACTTTATATCACAGAACAAGTAACCCTGGAAGAAATAATAAATTCTTAGACTCTTATAACCTTCCCATATTTAACCAAGATGATCTTGGATATCTGAACAGATCCATCACTATTTAAGATATTAAAATGGTGATTAAAAAGTCTTCCCCAAAACAAAAGCCCAGACTCAGATGAATTCACTTATGAATTATTTCAAACCTTTCAAGAGGACCTACTACCAATTCTTTTCAGGCTCTTCCAGAAAGTTGGAAAAATAGAAACACTCCCAAATAGTTTTTATAAAGCTAACATTCCTGATAACAAAAGAAGTGATGCCACCAAAAAAGAGAACTACAGACTAATATCCCTGATGGACACAGATGCAAAGATTCTCAACAAAATTCTAGTAAATGGGATCCAACTCATCATCAAGAAAATCACACACCATGACCCAGTAGGTTCCATTTCAGAGATGCAAGTTAATCAACTTAATATACCATATCAACAAAAGACATAGGGTCTAATGATATGAAGTTTACCAGAAAGAGTGGTGAGTTAGAGAAATGACTACACTAACAACTATCATGACAATGATAGTGAGTGAGAGAAATAGAATGCCTGTCTTGAGTACAGACAGGGGTTCGGGGTGGATGGAGATGTGGGACATTGATGGTGGGAAGGTTCCATTGGTGATGATGTTTGTAAATTTTATGATTAAAACCCATTTATAAACATGTTTGTAATCATGGTGCTTAAATATATTATTAGAAATAAAAAGTAAAACTCAAGAAAATAAAGATATTATTAGTAACAAAAAAACACAAGAAAAATGCATAAAAATCATGCATTTATCAACACAGAGAAAAAGACATATCTCAAAATGTATTCCACCATTAATGGAAAAAAAGATATAGGACATGAGAAAATATCCCATATGTATTGGTTGGAAGGATTAATATTTTTATATTTTAGGCTGTGTTTGATATGCCTTATGTATATTTATTTTTTAAATAATATCTTTATTTAAGCACCACAATTACAAACATGATTGCAGTTGGGTTTCAGTCATAAAAAGAAAACCCCCTTCAAAATGGTCATTCTAACCAATGCATTCTATAGACTCAATATTTCTAAAAATTCTAGTAGCAATTTCCAATCACTAGTAGGATAACCACTATTAAAAATTTTGTAGGATAAACATCACTGAGTTGACAAAAACTTTCTGAAAAAGAATAAAGTGAAGGAAACTCTTTCGGATGTTGAACTTTAACTGTAAAGCTTTTGTCATCAAAATAAAGTGGTGTTGAACCGGTAACATACATTTAGACCATTGAAACATAAGTGACATCTCATAAATTACTCTCAATTATATGGTCAGTTTATGGCCACCCCATTAGCACAGATATGCAAGCTCCATGACCAAGAGAGCAACCTTTCTCCCCATAAACATGTGGGTGAACATAATGTGACCCACAGTGAGGAATACTATCTGATTGTGTGAATACAATAATTAAGCAGGGTGACTTTTGATGAGAATGTGTGTGACTGCCAGAAGTACCTTGACTAAATATGAGCACAGTCACCAAGTGAGTGATCCCTAATTATAACAAAGGAAGGGAAAGGTAAAGAATATGTATACATTTTCAAAGATAGAGAACAGTGGAACAAGATTTGTCCAAATAAAATAAAATAGTCCATAGGCATTTAAAAATAATTATTTCTGCTTTTTAAAGAAACTCAAACCAACATGGCAATAAAATATTATCTTTCTCCAGTGATAAAGGTCTAGAAATAACAAAAAAGGATTATATTAACTAGTGGTTAAGTGGTTAACTGGTTCAGCCATTTTATAAAAACAATACAGAAATGTTTCCAAAAAATTAAAACTAGATGTACTATGTGACCTAGTAATTACACTTCTACATATGTATTTCATGTACACAAAACAGTTATCAAAAAGCACCTCTTTTGACTGGCACACATAACAAAGAATAAGAAAAATCAGTACTGGCTAGAATGTGGGGAGAAAGGAACTCTCATTCACTGCTGGTGGGAATGCCACTTTGTTCAGCCTTTATGAAAAACAATATGAAGATTCCTCAAAAAACTGGAAATTGAACTCCCATTTATCTGGCTATACCACTCCTAGGGATATACCCTAACAGTGGTCCTCAAACTATGGCCCGCAGGCCACATATTGTATTTGTATCTGTTCTGTTTCTTCATTGCAAAATAAGATATATGCAGTGTGCATAAGAATTAGTTCATAAGTTTTGTTTTTACTATAGTCAAACCCTCCAATGGTCTGAGGGACAGTGAACTGGCCCCCTGTTTAAAAAGTTTGAGGACCCCTGCGCCTAGGAACACAAAAACAGAAAACAAAAATACCTTCCTCACACCTATATTCATTGTAGTGATATTTACAATAGTCAAAATTTGGAAACAACCCAGAAGTCTGACAACAGATGGGAAGCTAAAGAATCTGTGGTACATCTACACAATGGAATATTATGGAACCATCAGAGAGATGAAGTCATGAAATTTTCCTATACATGGATGGACATGGAAACTATTATGCTGAGTTAAATGAGTCAGAGGGAGAGAGATAGACACAGAACAGTCTCACTCATCTATGAGTTTTAAGAAAAATAAAAGACATCATTGTAATAGCACATAGAGATAATAGAGGTGAGGGCTGGAAGGTCCGTTCCACTATATAAAGCTACTACAAAAAGTGGTGAGTTTAGATATAGAAATAACTACACTAACAACTACACTGGTGAAAGGGGGTGTTCTTTTATATATATATAAAACCCAACTAGAAACATGCTTGAAACCATGATGTTTAAATAAAGATATTTATTTAAAAAATGAACAAGTAAAAAACATGTACCATAAGTATAAATTGCACAATAGAATTTTTAAGACTGATATTTGAATAATGCCTATTATCTCAATAATTTCACATGGACTCCATGCTGAAAACACACTTAGAATATATTTGGGTAAATAAAACAAAGTATCAATATTTAAAAAAAATCTTTTTTTGCAATAAGCAGTCTATTTAAGTAATCATGCTCTGAAAACAAACCAGTAACAGGGGAAGGTGAGTTAAGTGAGTGGATGAAGAAAATAGTTATGCATACATAGTGCAACAACTTCAACAAGTGATGAGATCTTACCTTTAATTAAAACATGAATGGAATTGGATAGTCAAGTGAAGTAAGTACAAAAGAAAAAAGACACATACCAGAAATTCTTACTCATAAATGGTATGAACACCAATTTTTATATGATTACTACAAGGCCAAGCTATGTGGTTCATTGGGAAATTACTTTCCTTGCATAACTAAGAAAAGGAATTGTCACACACACACACACACACACACACACACACACACACACACACACACCAAAATACTTAAGGCTGACTATAAATAGAAGTTAGCAGGGTAAGGTAGATGATAGGGAGAAAAGTGCCCTATGGTAGAGGTAGAAAAATACGGCTCTTTGGAGGTGGATGTGTTGTAATAACATTGTACCCCTAAAATCAAAAAATATTCACACATTGGAAGCCAGTACTAGCCTAAAAATAAATAATAAATAAGCATTTGAATGAATGGGCCTTAAATTCAAAAGAAAAAAAGGAAGCCAAAGAATGAGTAGGTTGATTTTATTCTCTATAATTCTAGCAGTATGCTATTAATGTCATTATTCTGAATGAATAATTTTAGGGTGCAATAGATAAGTAATTAACAGTAACAATAATTATTGCACAAATTATGCTACAGAGGAAGCTGGTATTTTTAACTTCTTTGTAAGATACATGGGGTGATTTGTTGAACATTAAAGCTTAAGCTTTCATTTTTATTACTACACATATCTTTCATGAATACAGAATTGTAAGAAATCACTTTATAATTTCATAATGCTAGGATTGAAATATCAGTATGTTTGTCTTCAAACAGGAATTAACAATCTAGCTTTAAGAGAATTGTGTTTCAGAATAAAAGCCTATTTTAGAGGTAACAAAGGGAAGTGTGGTTTGTCAACAATTAGATGCCAGGTTGAGATTCAAATAATTAAGTATTGGGAACTCCTAAGAAAAAATCAGGATAGGTTTAAAAAAAAAACATTTTCTAAAAGATTATTTAGTAGTTTTATCAGAAGTTTAAAAAAAATGCTGAAATTCATAATGTGGATACTCTAGGCTATCCAAATAGCATTTGATAAGGAATTCAATAGAAACAGATTGCTCTGAAGAATCCAGATTTGAGGTTAGCAGAAGCAGGAGGTGCTGGCCAGTAGACAGATGCTAATCTTAGACTCCTAACAAGCTATGTATAGTTTATTCTCCTGTAGCGAAAAGTTAAAAGTTTATTGCATGCTCTTAAGAAAAAGGGTGACATAGAGGTAGAGTCATGATGGAAAGACAGATAGAATTACTAAGACTAAGAAGTAATTGAGGAAGACTTTATAAAACGCATAAGGATGAAAACAGAAGCAAGAAAAGTAGGGGCCGGAGAGATCGCATGGAGGTAAGGTATTTGCCTTTCATGCAGAAGGACAGTGGTTCGAATCCAGGCATCCGTATGGTCCCCTGTGCCTGCCAGGGGCGATTTCTGAGCATAGAGCCAGGAGTAACCCTTGGGCGCTGCCAGTGTGACCCAAAAACAAAAACAAAAAAGAAAAAAGAAAAGTAACAGAGAAGAACTCAATCAATACTGAAAAATTGGGGCCAGAGCAATAGCACAGCAAGTAGGACATTTGCTGTGCATGCTGCCAATATGGAAATGACCTGCGTTCCATCCCTAGCATCCCATATGTTCCCCTGAGCCTACCAGGAGTGATTTCTGAGTGCAAAGTTAGCAGTAGCCACTGAGCACAGCTGGGTGTGGCCCAAACCCTCCCCACAAAAATAACATTGAAAAATTGGAACTGGAGAAGTAGTACAGTAGGCAGGACCAACCTGGATTTGATCCCCAGCATCATATATGGTCCCTAAACCTCCCGGAGTGATTTCTGAGCAGAGTCATTGTGCCTCCCAAAAAAAGCAATTAAAAATGGACAAAACTAAATGACAGAAAGATTCAATGGCAGATGGTTAAATCTGGTTTCCTCAGGGATATACATTTTATTTCTGTTTTACCAGTATAGTTATTCTTTATATATATATATACAGATAGGAGAATGACTAAGAAGTAATTGAGGAAGACTTTATAAAAAGCATAAGGATGAAAACAGAAGCAAGAAAAGTAAGGGCCGGAGAGATAGCATGGAGGTAAGGCGTTTGCCTTTCACGCAGAAGGACAGTGGTTTGAATTGTTTTTGGTTTGGGGAGTTTTTTTAAGGAACAAGGAGTAACTTTCTTCTTTTTTTTAAATTATTTAAGCACCATGATTACAAACATGTTTGTAGATGGGTTTCAGTTTTAAAAAAGAACAATCCCCTTCACCTGTGCAAACTTCTCACCACAAATGCCTGCATCTCTTTCCTCCATCCCATCCCTATCTGTATTTGAGACAAGCTTTTTATTTCGCTTACTCACTACCATTGTCATGATAGTTGTTAGCGTAGTTATTTCTCCAATTACACTCACCACTCATTGTGGTAAGCTTCATATCATGGCTGGTCATTACAGCCCTCATTTCTATTGTCTCTGGGTGTTATTACAATAATGTCTTTTATTTTTCTTAAATTCCCTAATGAGTGAAACTATTCTGTGTCTTTATCTCTCTCTCTCTGACTTATTTCACTCAGCATAATAATTTCCATGTTCGATATAGTCATTGATAGCACTCTTTTCACTGAGATGACAAAATATATGGGCATTTTTATAGTCACAATATCACCTCAGCAAACATATTCTAATAAAACCACTATATGGAACCTCTAATCTATAGAGATGATGCTCATCCAGAGAATTGTATTGGAACTGATTAGAGGGAGGAGTTGGAAGATTCCAATATTAAAATATCCACTAGACCTTTTGGGGATTTAAAAAATGTACATTCCAGAAACAAATTGCACAGTCATCTGTGTTCTTTTAGAAAAAAATCAGTATGCACCAAGCTCCATATTTGTATTCTGCATGAGAGAAGTTGATTAGAACAAGGAAATTCATGACATCTGCCAGCACAATGCACCAGAACCCTCAAATCACCGAGATTTATGGGTGAGGAAAAATGAACTACTCCATTTGGGAGAAAATTTTAGTTTTAGACTAATGGACAAAGAGTTTGATACTCTGCACTGCATTCCAGAGCATCCTTCACTGTTCTTCTTCTCACAAGTGTAAAATTAAACAATTGCATTCCATTTGAGTCACTGATTAATATTATTAATGCCTCTCTCTTATTTTCCAATATATTCTCTCTTTTTCACATCTCTCTCCTTATTCTTCATCTGTTTATTACAAGTACTTCTAATGTCCCTTAATTTATAACTTCACCATGTAACCTTCTTGATATTAACATGCTATATTCTATCCATGAATTCAAAACATTTAAAGTTTGGGAGCCGGAGAGATAGCATGGAGGTAGTGTGTTTGCCTTGCATGCAGAAGGATAGCAGTTCGAATCCCGGCATCCCATATGGTCCCCCAAGCCTGCCAGGAACAATTTCTAAGCCTAGAGTCAGGAGTAAACCCTGAGTGCTGCCAGGTGTGACCCAAAAACCAAAAAAAAAAAAAAAAAACAAAACAAAAAGTTTATACCACAATTTGATTTTTATTTAATCATATGGTATACATGTGATACAAATAACGGCATACATTTTTTGTGGTCATATGTTTTTTTTAACAAATTAACCACATTCACTTAAGTCATAATATACTGTCATAACTTTTTAAGATTATGTGCTTTGGGGATTTATGTCTGCCATTCATTATTTGGTGATGTATTTTGCTTTTAAAAAAACTAAACTGGGAAGAGTATAGGGAAGATGGTGAAATCTTGCACAGAGTCAGCTACAAGCCTGTCTGTTAGTGACACCTGAGCACAGAGCTTCAAGTAAGAACTAACCACTATATGGTGTAGTCAAAAACCAAACAAAAAATATCCCACAATATTGTATTTAAATTCTTTATATATTAGTGAGTTTTATTCATATTTATTATTAATTTTTAGAATAGTACTTCAACTTTTACTAACACTGTCAACTCTATGCCTTGCTAAGTTTATTGAAATCATTATAATATTAAGAGATTATGGTATCTTATAGATATTAAGCATGGTATTTGAGTTCTTTCACTTGTTTAAGTAAGTATATCATATATATATCATATATTTGGACACATTGACATGTAAATATTGTATTTCTTTAATTTTTAATATTTACTTTATAAGGTAACAATATAAACAATATATTTAATTTCCAAATATTAGAGCTTTATGGGGTCAAAGAGGTGGTCCTTCCTGTAAGGCATCTGCCTTGCTCTCACTAACCTAAGACAGACCACGGTTCGATCCTCCAGCATCCCATATGGTCCTCCAAGTCAGGAGTGATTTCTGAGCGCATAGCCAGGAGTAACCCCTGAGCATTACTGCTGTGGCCTAAAAAAACAAAACAAAAAGAAAATGTAGAGATTTATATATTATTAAACAAGTAAGTTACAAAGTGATTCTCAATTTCAAGGTGGTTATGGCACCAATTCAGGTGTCATTTCTTTTTTTTTATATTCCTGTGCATGTATTGATGAGACTTAATTACTCAATTTAATTAATTTATGATCTTGTGTCTCTCCAAATTCTACACTAGAAATTAGTTTATCTAGTAATTTGTTAAAAGAGAATATCTTTTTTAAAAAACAGAAAATTTTGAAAAATATTACATTAAATTGTAAGAAAAGCAACCCTAAGATGAGAATTTCAATAAACTAAAAGACAGAATTTAAATCATAATATAGACAAACCGTGCATTTTAATAAATTATTACTATAAAATTCCACTGAATTCTCAAAGCCCCTTCTCAAATTTTGGATGCAGTTATTTCTTGTATCACATGCTTTAATTTTAGAATGTAACAGCCAGTGTAGATTGATCAAGAAGATAAATTCTCAGGGTTCATCCATAGCAACTTCCATAACAATGATGGTAATTTACTGAATATCCAACCTTATATATGATTAATGTTCTAATATTTTTAATTTGCACTTAGTCTGCATGTTAAAAAGTCTGTGTAAGTAGAAAAAATTTAAATGTATAGACATGTATGTTTGAAATTCAAATGGTGGCATGGGAAAATATTTTTACTATAGTAAATATATCTCTGATGTCTTCAGGGGAAATTGAATAGTATTTTATTGACTAAGATCAAACAATCTGTAATTATCACCCAGAGGCGCAAAGTAAAATTGTGGCAAGTAGAGACAACATTGGGTTGCATCACAGAGGCAGACACCATTCTGGAATATGCCCAGACATATCCTTAAGGGAGCTCATCTGAGGCTTACCAGAAAACCCATATCACCAGACATTGTATGGAAAGATCTTAGTTGCCCTTTGCTGCCATCTGATTTTTAGCAAACCTCAAATAACTGAGGGAAGTAGAAAATGTGCAGTTCAGTTAGTTGAAATTTATAAAAATAATTTTTCTATGTAATATTTTGTAAAAAATTAGTTATAAGCTTTTTATTATTTTCTAGTATAATATCCAGTATGCTTATGAAACTTTTGGCATGATTCTAATGGTCTGGACATATTATGCACATATAGAGACACAATCGAGTTGTCCCTTCCCTTAGTGAATACACACAAATATTACCTTGAGATAGTGATGATTTCTTTCAGGATCTGAGCCAAACCCCATTTCCTGTGACTCCCCAACTCAAGCCATACATTTCAGCCTTATAATAAATTACTGAGTTTAGCATGTATTTAGTACTCCTGGAATTTTACTTGAGTTAAAGTGATTTTCAAGGAAAGGTCACATCTGACTATGCTCAGGGACTATCACTGACTTCATGTTCAGTGGTCACTCTTGGTGTTTACTAGAGGACCAGACAATTCTAGGCATTGAAAGCAAGACTTTCAGACTTTCAATTAAATTAAAACTAGTCACTTCAGGGTTAAAAAGGCAGTACTTTGAATAGGGTGCTTTTTTGCTTGCATCCAACCTGGGTTTAATCTTCAGCACACTGTAAAGTATAAAGTCTTCTGCGTTTAACCAGGAATGATCCCTAAGCAGAGACAGGAGTAAATCCTTAGAACCAAATAACAAATAGCCACTTTATTACACTAATCAAGATTTGGAAACAGCTTAAATACTTGCTGATGAATGACCAAGAAAGGGTAGAATAATGTATGTACATTATTTACATTACATATGCATTAAACTTTTAATAAACTATAATGTTATATATGCATTATAACTATGTTAGCTAAATCATAGGAAGGAGTAAAATATTCAAAGAAGAAGCTAACATTCAAATACGTAAATCCACATTAACAACTGCCATTCATGTAGCAATAAATTCTTAGGTCCTTTTCTATGCAGTTTACAACGATTCGTTCTATCTTGCTTAGAAATATGGCATTATTATCATGATCTTGATGATATAAAAACTAATAACAGGCCAAGTGACCATTTATGTATAAACAATCTTGCAAGAAATTATCAAGTATTAACCATGAAACCCAATACTAGCTCTGTAAAACAGTGTAACAAAAGTAATAGCCCCCCAAAAAAGTGTGTTTCATAGAGCAAGCTGGTGGGTGCGAAAGAAATAGTGGACACTGGCCACAAGAAGTAGACATTGATGAAGGAATTAATGTTGGAACTTGGGTATCTGAACCCCAATTACGAATACTTTATAATCTAATGACTATATTTTTAATTAGCAAGATGTAGTCAATCTAACATTTGTGTTTAAGAGGCCAGTCCAGTATGTGGGGTCCTGAACAAGCAACAATTGCTCTTGCCCTATGGTTGTGGTCCATTCTTATAATCTCTCTGAACTTTGGTTCATAATTTTCAAATAAGGACAACAAAGTCTACCTAAGATGTGTATTAAGAAGATTAAATCAAATAATATGTACTAATGTATTTTTCATCTGTGGCTTAACACTGTTTCTAATATCACATGTTCCTGCTCTTGCCCCTGGTCAGAGCTTTATGGCTATTTTGTACTGTGTTGTATTGTTGCTGCATCCAGTGGTGTTGAGTGGGGAGACGGGGGGGATGCTCCTGGAAAAACTCAGGAGATTGTCTAATGCTGGATATCAAACCTGGAGCGCTCACATTAAAAGCACGTCCTCCTGCCCTTTGAGATATCTTTCTACTTCCTTTAGAACTTCTTTAGGGAAACAAATAGAACTGTTGTGTGTGAGTTTTGAGAAAAGTTCATGAAAAATAACTTGAAGTCCCCCCATCTCTTTTTGATTGTTTGACTATGAAAGCAAGCCATGTGGAGACAACCAGTTAAGAGCATCTTCTTCCTCAGTCCTCCTTGCTCTGGCTTCCCAGCACATGAGTTAACTTTGGAACAGATAGTTCATTGAGTCCTCATTAGAACCGACACTGTGAGAGAAAAAGATTGACCATCCCCAAATTACTTTTAGATGCAAAAGCCAAATAAATGACTACATGTGACGTATGTCACTAAGTGTTATGAAGCAAGAGATAATGAATATCTTGAAGGCAAATAATACATATAAATGTGGTGTCTGATATAGAGCATTTAATGAAAGGTAGCTGTTCACTCTTAGTGTTATATAATAGAGGTGAGGATGACAGGCCTGCACATCACATTGACTGGGTTTAGATCTGCCATTGGCCACTTTTTAGTTATGTAACTAAAAATACATTACTTAACTTGTTCAGGTTTCAGCTTCTCATTTGTAAATAAAGAAGATAATTGTGCCCACTTCATAGTCTGTGGTCAGAATTAAATGCTTCACTCCACAGTGTTTCATCATGGCCAGTTCTTTGTAGTAGCTATTTCCTCCTCTCCTATTCCAGTTAGGTTCTAGGTCAGATAGTACTTCCGCTAGGAAATATTTTATCTGTCACCTTGAGATGGGTCTATTACATGCTCCTACAAAACCATATTCTACTTATTTGCTGATATTTTCGCTGGATGCAGCATTTTTTCCCACAGAACTTGTCCACAGTTATCTTTGAAGGTGGTCAAGAATGTATCTACTCTGGTTATACAAAGATCACAGGAAACTCTTTAGATTTGATATTCACATAAAGAGGCATCAGTAGTATATGGACATTGATCTATCAGACAATTTCAGTGCAAATACCTTGCTAGTTGTAGTCATCTCTCCTTTCTGAACAACAAAGACTTGCTACTGTCATGAAGTTGGTCTTAATACCCACTATTTTTGCTAAATATTATTTCCTAGGTAGATTTTCAAGTACTTCCAATAATGTTTTTGTATGCCCTAAGCCAGCAACCAATAAAATTGCCTCTTTGGTCTAAATATCTACATTTGACATAACTTGCATTAAAACAGGGAATGAATGAAAAAGGAAAGTGAGATATCCTACCTATTCTGTGGACACTGTGTGTATATGTCTTACATGTTGAAATAGTTTTAAATTTCTTTGCTTGTAATTATTCCTTGCTTTCAACCAAGTTCAACATAGCTTTAGGCATTGAAAACAAGTCAATGGGAAAGCAAAAAGATGAAAGTAAAGTTTGCTCAGGAGTACATAACGAAGTCAGTAAGTATGAATGAATTCTTCAGAATGGTTTGTGAAAGGTCAGAAGGTGGTTCTCAGAAAAATTAAAGTTAAAAGTTAGTTACTTAAGTTTAAATCTCAACTATAGTCTCTCTTGACAATTCAAGCATCTTGTACATTTCCTAAAAACGACATAATTGCTCCTCTTACTATATTTTAATAATTCAGCAAAAAGTAGTAAAGTAGCACAAATTTATAATATGACTAGAAAGCGTCAATTTAAAGTTCAATGCAATTCTCATTCAATTTTATCTTCCAGTGCCATGGCCTCATTTCATTCACTCAATTGTTTATTCAGTAAGTATTTACATATGAATAGCCAAAAACAATGTATGAGTGAATAAGTGTAGATGTATTCCAATAATAATGTATTTGTATTCCAATAATAATGTATTTATAACTATGAAAATTGATAGTGGCATAATGTTCATGTATCACAATGCTATTATTTTTAAATTTCAATTTATGAACGATATAGCTTATACATTATACATTGACAGTTGAGTGTTAGATTTGGATCAAGATATATACTCATCTCTCGTTTGAAGAATGTGGTATATGAGTTCTATTTGAATCATTAGGAGTTTTTTAAAGGGATAAAATCATTCCAGATTAGCAAAATTTCATTTGAAAAAGATAAAAATAAATCAACACCATGATTTCTTTGAGTTAAATATGATAAAAAAAACATAAAGGGAAATGGGAGAATTTGATGTTCTACATAGGGATTTAATTTTTCCTTTATTGAGTAAGTGTTGGGAAAACATTGTGAAATGCATTGTATGAAATTTGCATTTTAGGAAGATCTAATAAATAATAATTTGAAGAAAGAGAGCATTCTAAAAACAAAGGAAAAGAAAACAGGATTTAATAACTAAGCAAATAATGCAGAAACTAGTAATTAGTTCCACAAAATTTTGTTTGCCTGCCCTCCCTCACAAATACACATTACCTATAATTGCCACAGTACCATTGAAGATGATGTTCTTTTCTGGAATGTTTACCTTTCTTTCATCACTACATTTTACTTAGGTTTCAGAGTTTTTTGTTTAAGATTTTTTTTTTTGTCACAACCTCGATGATGTTTCAGGGGTTATTCCTGACTCTGCACTCAGGATTACTCCTTTTAGTGCTCAAGGACCATAAAGAATGCTTAGGATCTAATCCAGGTTGGCACCTGCAAAGCAAATACTTTACCCACTGTACTATAATTCAGGTCTGTCTAGGTCTCAGTTGTAATGTTACCCCTGCAGAAGCGTCTGACCATTTGAATTAGGAACCATAGTGTTATGATCAACACAACTAAACCTCACTCCTCAGTGTAGCAATCATAGGAATAAGGATATCTGTTTAAGATGTAGCCCTCTATGCTAAGTCACATTTCCACTGCTTTATCCTATACATATTTCAGAATAGATGCTCCGTGAATATATGCAATTGTCATAAAAGTGGAAGGATAAACACTTATGAATCAGGATTGCCAAGATTTTATGACTACATGAATGGTTAAATGATGCAGGGTTAGGTTTGGCTGACAAAATGGTTGATGAACCAATGAAGAATGAAGAATGGAATTCACGTTTGAGGCAATTGTAGTAATTTTTATTTTAAAGCTCTTTTGGGACATCTAAGAAATCACAACAGAACACAACTTGCTTACTTCTACCAGGCTGGTGATTATTTTGTTACTAGGCTATTAACCGCAATAATATATGTCCTTGCTCCTGTTTAAAACACTTTTCACCCAATATATTCTAAGAGATAGACTTCTTTTTCAAAAATATAGCTTTTAGTCTGCAGTCTTTGGCTTAAGAAGTTGGCGGAGGTAAATCAAAAGTCACATTTTTTCTTTCAAGCCTCTTTCAATTTGCTTTCACTGTTTTGCCTTTTTTTTTTATTATTCTGTCACATAAAAGTTCCCTATTCAAATGGTCTATTTCATTTGTCATTATTTTTCTGTCTTTTTTCACTTGTTTTTGCCCTTCTACTTAGAATTTTTTGTGGATATCCTAAAGCTTATCTTCTATAGGCCAATTTAATTTCCATCTCTTCTTTAATGCCCCCTTGAGCAAATTAAATAGATAGTACTCAGACTTCCTTAAATTGCCTTTACTCAAATGGACTTTCTCTGATAATAAGAATGTTTTTCCTTTGGAGGATCTTGATTGGATAAAGCCGATGTGACTTCATGTAAACTACACAGCACTCCCTCTGGGTAGTCTTCATTTCTTGAAATATAAAGACAATGAAACTTAGAAAGTTTAATTTTAAATTCTCCAAATAATCCCTGTTGATAAAATTTAACTACAGATCTAAATAGCTACAAAATTTTAACTACAGACTCCACTATCTGCAAACTTTACACAATTACCTTATTGTGCTGTAATATCAGAAAATGTTTATTTAAGCTTTTCAGCTCACTTTAAATTTTCTTAGAGCTTATATAAACTTAATATCCTACTCTCTGAAGTCCAAGAATTTACCATTACTTTCTAACTGAGTGACCTATCATAAAGAAGTCCTTTGATAACTTTTGTGTCCTCACCTGAAAAATGAGAAGTCAGACAACATAAAGGAAAGCACAAAAAAGAAAAAGATCATGTCATTATGTCTATCTTAGAAATTTTAAGAAAATGTAACTTCATGCTGGGGCCGAAGAGATAGCATGAAGGTAAGGCATTTGCCTTGCATGCAGAAGGTCGGTGGTTCGAATCCCGCATCCCATATGGGCCATTGAGTCTACCAGGAGCGATTTCTGAGCATAGAGCCAGGAGTAACCCCTGAGTGCTGCGGGTTTTGACCCAAAAACAAAACAAAAATATTTTATGTTTTTTATGCCTTTTAAGAGCATGATATTATTTTTAGCAGAAGTACAATGATTTGCAAAAGGATTAATACTGAAATTTTAGGCATACAATTTAAATGAGACACAATCTGAATAGAATTTTTAAACAAAAATTGTAAACATCATTGTTAAAGTAAAGCTGAAAATAATAATCTGGTGATTTAGCATTCACAAAATAAAGTCAGGTTTTTACTGAGAATAGTCTATCAGCGATAGGATCTTTTTAGTGAATTAGTTTTAAGTACTAAATATATGACATGACTATGCCTTCAAGAATTTTTCATATGGTACATACTATAAATACATACTATATATTTATTACATAAGTATACAGCATGTATAATTAAACTTTTGATATGTATGTTTTACATTTATATATTTGATTTTTTGATCTATTTTCTGCCATGGCACTTTTCAATTGATTTTCAATTTCCATTGATTTTCTGTCAACACCTGTTAAAGAATTCATTATGCTTTATATCTATCTCCTTACATATTTTCTAGGTCTATCCTTATAGTTATAACATGAACTAGAACTGTTCATATCAGTAATGATTTATTTTATACCCAAGAAAAAAAAGAAGGAAAATGAAAGAGAGTAGGAAGAAAGGCAGAAAGGGAAGTCAGGAGGAAGATTTGTGTGAATGATTTTGTGAATGATTTCTCCTTGACAGATTTCTCTGTGCTTGTTTGCCTTGAGTCCTTTGCCCTTGCTCATATCGCTTTCACTCGGCCTCTGTCTGTGCTTGCCACCACTCTTTGCTATTACATCGCAAGCTATAGGGTAGCTGAACTTAAAACCCTGTCTTTAACTGGAAGCCTAAACCTTTCAGGCCTCGTTTTTTTTTTTTTTTTTTTTTTTTGTCACTCTGAACAGGGCTGAATTACAGGAATAAAACTGATCATATTCCACATATTGGCTGCACCCCTTTGAATTTTTATTTTTTAAGAACCCTCCAAATCCAATCATAGGATGTCAATTAATTGACCATCCAAATACACTTCTAAGAGCCAAGGCTTAGGCCAGCTGAAGGTATCTGATATCTCACTTTGGAAGGTTTGTGCATTTCTTACCAATAGGACTACTTTTAAATCCTTCTACTGTATAATGAGTTCATGTGAGGACATACATTCCTTGCTAAATACCACATCTTTCGGAGACTTGAAAGGTTGGATATGCTTACCTGTTCTGAGGAGAGATGGTATCAAGTGTTATTCTAAGATTGATTTGTATTTATATAAGCCCTTACATTGGTTTTTTTTTCTTTTGAGCTACAAAGCCTATGACCTGTCATGACATTCTGAGACATAAAGAATCTATAGTCACATTACAGATTTGGAATGCATGTTTAATAATGTGTTCCTGGGAGTCTGAAAAGTTTAGCAAAGCTCTACGAATTGGTTTATAGTTTCCATCTTCCTTTCCCCTTCTCAGCACAAACACAATACTTGGGATAGCTAATAGTTAGAAATCTTTGTCATAAATAATGGTTTCCAGGATTTTGGATTTTTCTCCTAACATATATTGCATTGTTGCTAATTCATCCTACTAGGTATTTAATCTTGAATATTAAATGTCTAAGCAGTCACTCAGTGGTACGACAAAACATTTTTAGGAAGTTTGCAGCAAAGATGGAGAAATAATTATTTCCTAGATAGTCATATAAAATAAATATCTCCATATCTCAGTCACACTAGAATAAAGTATCAGTCAGTTGTCACTGTATTGTGTCTAGATACTTGTTCTATGATATTGGTAAGATTGCCCAGAAAAATAAGTAAGTTACTTGTTCCAATTGGATCACCATCTGAGATTTGTCATCATAGCTCATATTACAGTGAATAAAATGGTTCATTCTTTCTCACTGAAGCTCCCTAAATACGACATAAACAAACTAACAAGTGAGATGATTGATCCCATTCTAGTTTTTCCAGTAATTTCCCACTTTTAATCCTAAAACTTACTTATCCCAAGAAATTATTTTAGTTGTGGATAAAATAAAATACTTCATAGTAGGGCTATGAGCATTAGTTGCTTGTTTCTCTTAGTCCTTAATGTTCTTATATTCTTAACATCTTTAATTTAGACTACATGCTTCTAACAGGTATTTAAATCTCAAACTTCCATGCTTAGTGAAGACTCAATAAAAACAGGTTGAAATTATGAAATGTATAAGTGATAGTAAAGGAATGTTTCACTAAAAAACAATATTCAATAAGAAAAAATATTTTACTTTTTACTTTAATTTTTCTATAAGTCAGCCTCATTTTGCCTAAGCACATAGACCCATTCCCAAGAGCTGGGAATTTTACTGAAAGTTTATAG